>NC_092417.1:2938048-3287172 GCF_040894005.1 Engystomops pustulosus
CTGTATCATCTCTATCTGCCGTATCCTGTATCTTCTATCCCCCCCTGTATCATCTTTTTCTGCCGTATCCTGTATCTTCTATCCCCCCCTGTATCATCTCTATCTGCTGTATCCTGTATCTTCTATCCCCCCCCTGTATCATCTCTATCTGCTGTATCCTGTATCTTCTATCCCCCTCGTATCATCTCTATCTGCCGTATCCTGTATCTTCTATCCCCCCCTGTATCATCTTTTTCTGCCGTATCCTGTATCTTCTATCCCCCCTGTATCATCTCTATCTGCTGTATCCTGTATCTTCTATCCCACCCTGTATCATCTCTATCTGCTGTATCCTGTATCTTCTATCCCCCCTGTATCATCTCTATCTGCTGTATCCTGTATCTTCTATCCCCCTCGTATCATCTCTATCTGCCGTATCCTGTATCTTCTATCCCGCCCTGTATCATCTTTTTCTGCCATATCCTGTATCTTCTATCCCCCCCTGTATCATCTCTATCTGTTGTATCCTGTATCTTCTATCCCTCCCTGTATCATCTCTATCTGCTGTATCCTGTATCTTCTATCCCCCCCTGTATCATCTCTATCTGCTGTATCCTGTATCTTCTATCCCCCCCCTGTATCATCTCTATCTGCCGTATCCTGTATCTTCTATCCCCCCCTGTATCATCTCTATCTGCCGTATCCTGTATCTTCTATCCCCTCCTGTAACATCTCTATCTGCTGTATCCTGTATCTTCTATCCCCCCTGTATCATCTCTATCTGCCGTATCCTGTATCTTACATCCCCCCCTGTATCATCTCTATTTGCTGTATCCTGTATCTTCTATCCCTCCCTGTATCATCTCTATCTGCCGTATCCTGTATCTTCTATCCCCCCCTGTATCATCTCTATCTGCTGTATCCTGTATCTTCTATCCCCCCCCCCCTGTATCATCTCTATCTGCCGTATCCTGTATCTTCTATCCCCCCCTGTATCATTTCTATCTGCCGTATCCTGTATCTTCTATCCCCCCCAGTATCATCTCTATCTGCCGTATCCTGTATCTTCTATCCCCCCCTGTATCATCTCTATCTGCTGTATCCTGTATCTTCTATCCCTCCCTGTATCATCTCTATCTGCCGTATCCTGTATTTTCTATCCCCCCCTGTATCATCTCTATCTGCCGTATCCTGTATCTTCTATCCCCTCCTGTAACATCTCTATCTGCTGTATTCTGTATCTTCTATCCCTCCCTGTATCATCTCTATCTGCCGTATCCAGTATCTTCTATCCCCCCTGTATCATCTCTATCTGTTGTATCCTGTATCTTCTATCCCTCCCTGTATCATCTCTATCTGCTGTATCCTGTATCTTCTATCCCCCCCTGTATCATCTCTATCTGCTGTATCCTGTATCTTCTATCCCCCCCCTGTATCATCTCTATCTGCCGTATCCTGTATCTTCTATCCCCCCTGTATCATCTCTATCTGCTGTATCCTGTATCTTCTATCCCCCCCTGTATCATCTCTATCTGCCGTATCCTGTATCTTCTATCCCCTCCTGTATCATCTCTATCTGCCGTATCCTGTATCTTCTATCCCCCCCCTGTATCATCTCTATCTGCCGTATCCTGTATCTTCTATCCCCCCCTGTATCATCTCTATCTGCCGTATCCTGTATCTTCTATCCCCCCCTGTATCATCTCTATCTGCCGTATCCTGTATCTTCTATCCCCCCCTGTATCATCTCTATCTGCCGTATCCTGTATCTTCTATCCCCCCCTGTATCATCTCTATCTGCCGTATCCTGTATCTTCTATCCCCCCCTGTATCATCTCTATCTGCCGTATCCTGTATCTTCTATCCCCCCCTGTATCATCTCTATCTGCCGTATCCTGTATCTTCTATCCCCCCCTGTATCATCTCTATCTGCCGTATCCTGTATCTTCTATCCCCCCCTGTATCATCTCTATCTGCCGTATCCTGTATCTTCTATCCCCCCCTGTATCATCTCTATCTGCTGTATTCTGTATCTTCTATCCCTCCCTGTATCATCTCTATCTGCCGTATCCAGTATCTTCTATCCCCCCTGTATCATCTCTATCTGCTGTATCCTGTATCTTCTATCCCTCCCTGTATCATCTCTATCTGCTGTATCCTGTATCTTCTATCCCCCCCTGTATCATCTCTATCTGCTGTATCCTGTATCTTCTATCCCCCCCCTGTATCATCTCTATCTGCCGTATCCTGTATCTTCTATCCCCCCTGTATCATCTCTATCTGCTGTATCCTGTATCTTCTATCCCCCCCTGTATCATCTCTATCTGCCGTATCCTGTATCTTCTATCCCCTCCTGTATCATCTCTATCTGCCGTATCCTGTATCTTCTATCCCCCCCCTGTATCATCTCTATCTGCCGTATCCTGTATCTTCTATCCCCCCCTGTATCATCTCTATCTGCCGTATCCTGTATCTTCTATCCCCCCCTGTATCATCTCTATCTGCCGTATCCTGTATCTTCTATCCCCCCCTGTATCATCTCTATCTGCCGTATCCTGTATCTTCTATCCCCCCCTGTATCATCTCTATCTGCCGTATCCTGTATCTTCTATCCCCCCCTGTATCATCTCTATCTGCCGTATCCTGTATCTTCTATCCCCCCCTGTATCATCTCTATCTGCCGTATCCTGTATCTTCTATCCCCCCCCCTGTATCATCTCTATCTGCCGTATCCTGTATCTTCTATCCCCCCCTGTATCATCTCTATCTGCCGTATCCTGTATCTTCTATCCCCCCCTGTATCATCTCTATCTGCCGTATCCTGTATCTTCTATCCCCCCCTGTATCATCTCTATCTGCCGTATCCTGTATCTTCTATCCCCCCCTGTATCATCTCTATCTGCCGTATCCTGTATCTTCTATCCCCCCCTGTATCATCTCTATCTGCTGTATCCTGTATCTTCTATCCCCCCCTGTATCATCTCTATCTGCTGTATCCTGTATCTTCTATCCCCCCCAGTATCATCTCTATCTGCCGTATCCTGTATCTTCTATCCCCCCTGTATCATCTCTATCTGCCGTATCCTGTATCTTCTATCCCCCCCTGTATCATCTCTATCTGCCGTATCCTGTATCTTCTATCCCCCCCTGTATCATCTCTATCTGCCGTATCCTGTATCTTCTATCCCCCCTCCCGTATAATCTCTATCTGCTGTATCCTGTATCTTCTATCCCCCCTGTATCATCTCTATCTGCCGTATCCTGTATCTTCTATCCCCCCCTGTATAATCTCTATCTGCCGTATCCTGTATCTTCTATCACACATAGTCACCTGAACGAGAATGTCAGAGACAGTCCCTGGAATGAGAGTGTCAGAGACAGACAGTCACTGATAAAATTGTTTATAAAAAAAGGGACGGTTAGTGACAGAGATGAGACTATAGATACATATAAAATATTATTTGTTAACCCGTTCTATTTTGTTATAGCTAAGAGAAGTTATTTATTATCACCGGCAATGCAGGGAGCTACAGCTAGTGTATATATGTCCAGACCAGAGGACACCAGAGTCTGGGATCAGTTCAATGCATCATGTCCAAGTCCCCTCCATTCCCTTCCCCCCACCAACCTAACACCTACACCACAACACTAACCTATACACACATATTTACTTGGGATAGAGTCACATTTTTGAGCCCTGAAAGCTGTATGCCCAGATGGACTCCCAGCTGACAAGTCGGCCAACCGAGCAACCACCGGTCCCGGCCACCCAGGCCTCTGAATCCTCTTGTCTCCCATTCCTGGAAGAAAGGCCAAAACCATCCCCTACAGGAGTATACCCACGGAGGAGCCCATCCCCTGCAGGAGTATACCCACGGAGGAGCCCTCTCTTTCCAGAGGTTAGAAACATTGATCTTAAAGGAAATCTACCATCAAAAATTTCATCTTGATAAACCATGGACACTTACTCATAGATCCAGGCACCGTGACTGTGGGAATCTTCTTACATTTGTTATCCATGGCCTCGTTCCTGATAAAATCAACTTTTAAAATATAATAATTAGCCAGAGGGGTTCTGGAACCTGATCCAAGGACAGCAAGTACCCCTTCCAGTTACCAGCCCTGCCCTGCTCCACTGCCTCCCGGACACAAAGCACAGCACTAAATGTACTGTGGCCTGGAACAGAGCAGTGCTGGGTCCCCGAAAGGAGCCGGGGTGCAAACTGCACCAGCCGATTAAACAGCACCTTTGCCAAAACCTTTCTGTCCGTATTTAGATGTGTGGGAGTAGAGGAAGGGGCATTATACTGTGTGGATAGGCCATAAGTAGACATTGCACCAAGTGGAAGTCCCTAGGGGTGGCCAAAGACAGTTTGTAGCTTGTAAGGGGAGGAAGGTATTATTATGTGGGGACATTAGGATATGGGTTCAGGGTGGATTAAAAGACATGTTCTGAAAACTTTTAAAAAGTTCTGACTTGGAGCTAAGACTCTCAGAAATAATCCATCATCACAGCTGCCAAGTAAATGTAAATGTAAGCTACCGGTGACATCATACATGTAGAGACTCGTCTTCTAGACCAAAATAACATGTTACATATATCCATGACATGGGTAATTGACTTGGAACACAAATATCATTAATATATCCAAAAATCAGGCACTTGGGAAAGTATCACACATTTTTGAGCCCTGGAAGCTGTATGCCCAGCTGCACTCCCAGCTAGTAAGTCGGCCAACCGAGTGAACACCTCAAATCTCAAATCTTCCACCATTCTGCCTGCTGTGACTTGAAATTAAATATAAAATACAAAGAAAAAACATAACATTCAGTTAGGTGTATCCACCAACACTTTACTCCTGAAGAGCTTTTCATAATTTGGTTGTTGTTTCTGTCTCCTTAGGATTCCGGAGATCCCCACACAATTGAAGCCATACTGCGAGCACCTGCTGAAAACAATGATGGCGAGGTTGACTTTAAGGAATTTTTAGAACTTGTATCAAAAGTTGCTGTTGCTTATTTTGAAGCTCCGAGGTCCAAGAAAGGTCAGATCTCTGCATCCCAAAAAGGTTCAATGCTGCACCCATCAACATCCTCAAAAACATGTGAATTAACCCCAAAACAAGATTGAACCAAGAGAGAGGGCTCAACCCAAGATCAAATCCTCAAACATGACAAAACCCAGAAAGAAGATCCAACTGAGAAAAGTGAGCCAACTCAAAGACAAGCTCTAACCCAAAAACAAGACCCAAACCAGATGAAGGACCCAATACTGAAACAGGACCCAACAGAGAAACAAAACCCAATCCACAAACAAGATCAAACCGAAAAACAAGATGCAGCCCCAAAATTTGATTCATTCCAAAAATAAGACCCAACCCAGAATCAAGACCCAACCCAAAAAAACAGAACAAACCAAGGAACAAGATTCCAGACAAAAACAAGAACCAACAGAGATAAAACACTGAAGCACAAGAAGAACAAACTTAGAAAGAAGCAACAAACAAAAAACAATGTTCAGTTCTTCTGCGAGATCAGACCCAAAAAACAAGACCCAACCGAGAAACAAGAACCTATCCAAAAACAAGATGCAGCTCAGAAACAAGGACAAATCGAGAAGAAAGACCCAAACCAGAAATAACACTTTATAAGGAAGGAAGACTCCACTCAGCCAAACCAAGAGCATAATTCAGCTCATGAGCCTGACCCTCAAACTGGGCCAAACCCAAAAGAAGATCCAACCAAACAAGACTCAACTCATCTAACTGAAAACATGATTCAGCTGTTCAGCCGAATGTGAAAATCAAGCATGGCCTGACCCTAAAACTGGGCCAAACCCAAAAAGAAGAGAAGTCACAAAAAGAAAATCTACCTGAGAAACAGGATCTGAGTCAGAAACAAGAATCCAATCAAATTGACCAAACTTTGAAGCAAGACCCTAACCCAGAAAAACCCAACCAAAATGGAAAATCCATCTAAGATAAAAGACTCAAAAAAGGAGACCCAATTCAAAAGCAAGACCCCATCATAAAGATCCTGACTCTAAATAGGACTAAAAAAAGAGGTCGGCGCTCTGAGTGAGGGCCTAAGCAAGAAAGAAGACACAGCTCAGAACCAATGCTCTGTACAAAAAGATCCAAAGCAGAAACCTGATCCAACAAAGAAGCAATGTTCAGCCCTCATGCAAGATATGACCCAGAAGCAGGACTGGACATTAAAGCAGGATCCAATCCAAAAAGATGACCCAAACAAAACGGAAAATCAAGGTCAGAATAAAGACCCAACCAAAAAAGAAGACCAAACCCAGAAACAAGAAACAACCAAAGCAGAGGATCAAACTCAGAAAAAAGACACAACCAAAAACGAAGAAGATCAAACAGAGAAAAAAGATACGACCAAAAAAGATGACCCAACTGAAAAGCAAGAAACAACCAACACAGAAGATATAGTTCAGAAAAAATACCCATCAAGACCCAACCCAAAAACTGAACCAATGAACAAGTCTCCACCAAGAAATAAGATTCCAGCCAAAAACAAGAACCAACAGAAAAAACAAAAACAACACTTAGCACAAGAAGCACAAACAAAAAAACAAAAACAAGCTCAGAAGCTAGAAACAACCGAAACAGAAGACCAAGCTCTGAAAAATGACCCGACCAAAGTGGAAATCCCGACTCAGCAACAAGACCCAACCAAAAAAAAGACCTGATGATTCAGAAAAATAGACTAATGAAAGTGGACCCAGCTCTGAAAGAGGACCGAAGCAAAGAGAAGACCGGGGTCAGAAACAAGTGGACACTGAAGAAGGATCCAAAAAGATGACCCAAACCAAAAGGAAGACCCATCTCAGAAAAAAGACCCAACCAAAAAGAAGACTCAACCTCAGTCTAATAAAATCACTGTCACCAGTCAGTCCTTGGTGTTTGTATAATCACTGTCACCAGTCAGTCCTCAGTCTAGTATAATCACTACCACCAGTCAGTCCTCAGTCTAGTATAATCACTGTCACCAGTCAGTCCTCAGTCTAGTATAATCACTACCACCAGTCAGTCCTCAGTCTAGTATAATCACTGTCACCAGTCAGTCCTCAGTCTAGTATAATCACTGTCACCAGTCAGTTCTCAGTCTAGTATAATCACTGGCAACAGTCAGTCCTCTGTCTAGTATAATCACTGCCACCAGCCAGGCCTCAGTCTAGTATAATCACTGCCACCAGTCAGTCCACAGTCTATTATAATCACTGCCACCAGTCAGTCCACAGTCTAGTATAATCACTACCACCAGTCAGTCCTCTCTTTAGTATAATCACTACCACCAGTCAGTCCTCAGTCTAGTATAATCACTGTCACCAGTCAGTCCTATGTCTAGTATAATCACTACCACCAGTCAGTCCTCTCTTTAGTATAATCACTACCACCAGTCAGTCCTCAGTCTAGTATAATCACTGTCACCAGTCAGTCCTATGTCTAGTATAATCACTGGCACCAGTCAGTCCTCAGTCTAGTATAATCACTGCCACCAGTCAGTCCTCAGTCTAGTATAATCACTACCACCAGTCAGTCATCAGTCTAGTATAATCATTGTCACCAGTCAGTCCTCAGTCTAGTATAATCACTGGCAACAGTCAGTCCTCTGTCTAGTATAATCACTACCACCAGTCAGTCATCAGTCTAGTATAATTATTGTCACCAGTCAGTTCTCAGTCTAGTATAATCACTGGCACCTGTCAGTCCTCAGTCTAGTATAATCACTGGCACCAGTCAGTCCTCTGTCTAGTATAATCACTACCACCAGTCAGTCATCAGTCTAGTATAATCATTGTCACCAGTCAGTCCTTGGTGTTTGTATAATCGTTGTCATCAGTCAGTCCTCAGTCTAGCATAATAACTGTTACCAGGCAGTCCTCAGTCTAGTATAATCGTTGTCATCAGTCAGTCCTCAGTCTAGTATATTCACTTCCACCAGTCAGTCCACAGTCTAGTATAATCACTACCACCAGTCAGTTCTCAGTCTAGTATAATCACTGCCACCAGTCAGTCCTCAGTCTAGTATCATCGCTACCACCAGTCAGTCTTCAGTCTAGTTTAATCACTTCCACCAGTCAGTCCACAGTCTAGTTTAATCACAGTCACCAGTCAGTCCTCAGACTAGTATAATCACTGTCACCAGTCAGTCCTCAGTCTAGTATCATCACTACCACCAGTCAGTCCTTAGTGTTATATAATCACTGCCACCAATTGGTCTTCAGTTAAGTATCACCACCAGTCACTCCTCATTGTAGTGTGAACACTACCACCAGTCGGTGCGCAGTGTAGTATAATCTCTACCACTAAACTGTACACAGTAGCTGCCCGCTCTGTTTTTGCTTCATTATGGCCTGATTCAGCCTCTGAACCCAGGGTGGTGCAGGCTGATATGTTCAATCCTGCACCTCTGTTTTGAGACCCCATTCCCATTGTAGTGGCAACGTCCCAAGGCGCATGCCCTGAGTGCCATCTGCAACATCCCCCACCGGGGCCTTTTCTTGGGGCCTGGAGGCAGCCGGGGCCCAGAATACTGGAGTGACTGGCGGTTCCGGCCTAGGGCACGCTGTGGTCACGGTGCTTGGTATGGGGACCGGAGGCCTGTCCTACAGCCTGGCAGGTCTCCAGCAGGTGGTGTGTGCAAGAAATATGGAGGGAGAGGCTGAGGTACTGAATCTCCCTGGGGCAACACCTGAGTGTCTGTAAAATAAGTCCCTGGTTAATGGATGGGGAGCCCGTGGTGGTAACAGCCGTATCAAGGGTCTCAGATGGAGGCAACGTTGTGCAAATCAACTTATGGATCTTTATTGAACAGGTAGGTATAATACATACGGTATACCTGCCATCTGACTGTCTTACCCTCTAGGTTTTAGGCGCAAGCCTGTGGTCAGGAGTTTGACATAAAGATGGTCTGACACAGTCTTGGCTACATCCCTGCAAAGTCTAAAGAAAGAGGTTACATGCAAACTGACTTAAGTTGTGCAAAAACAGTAATCACACTGGCTTTACCAGCCCAATGGGTGCACAGCTTAAAGGAAACCTACCAGTTAGAATGGTCGGGTAAGCAGTAAGTACCGAGCACCAGCTCAGGGTGAGCTCAGGGTGAGCTGGTGCCGGTACTTACTTTCATTAGTGTTATTAACTGCTGTATCGCGGTTTTAACACTTTTTAAACTTTAGAGCAGAAGAGGCTTCGGCGCTGCTAGTTTTCTTTGTTGAAACAGTTCTGTACGTTATCTGAAAGAGGTTTTACATTTTTAGTGGCTCAGGGGTAGTTGTGCTGAGCTCCGGGGCATCAGCCTCACCAGCCGGTGGATCCGTAGAGCCCATCCTCATGGACGGATCTAAGAACAAGTAGATGGGCCCTCGAGCTAGCGCCATTGCTCCATCTGTAGCCTCCAACTCTTCCGGAGCCGGGTCATCACCCCACTGAGAAGGAATCGCTGGAAGGTCAACCCTCACCGGAACTTCTGGATCTGCTTCATCCTCAGCGGCTTCTTTGGCCATGGAAGACCCTTGAGAGCCGCACATACTTGCCACTGGAGAGTGTTTTCCTGGACCAGTCCTGGTCCATGGATGGCATTGGGGCCTGTGCTCATGATGGCGGTAGACGGTGCACTCACAGGGGTCACTGTTTGGGGCACTGCAGATTGGGGAACAGCTGAAAGATGCAGCCAGGAATCCTCATTGTACAGATCCTTGTAGGCGTTTCTCTTGGGATCTGGAATCCAGAGGAGGCAGTCGGGGCCCAGAATACCGGAGTGGCTGGCGGTTGCGGCCAAGGGTGCGCTGTGGTCATGGTGCTTAGTATGGGGACTGGAGGGCTGTCCTACAGCCTGGCAGGTCTCCAGCAGGTGGTGTTTGTAAGATATGTCCCTGGGTTATGGATGGGGAGCCTGTGGTGTTAACAGCCGTATCCAGGGATCAGACGGAGGCAACGTTGTGCAAATCAACTCACGGTTCTTTATTGAACAGGTAGCAGCCAACTGGCCAGAGCAGTGAAACAGAAGATCTAGATTCAGATACTGGAGTGGTCATGGAGAGTGGTCCGCAGAAATAGTGCTCCAGCCTGGCAGTAGGTGCTGGGATAATTGAGATGGAGCTGTGTCCAAACTGTGGAAGCTGCAGTTCTGGATTAGAGTCTTCTGACTCTGTTCCCGAAATTGGTTTCTGTATTAGCAATGAAGGTGTGCTCCCCACTATCTCTTCCCTCTCAGACTCCTGTAGTCTGGACTGCTGACAGACTCTGAAGGACAGACTCCTGAGAAGGAGCATGAGGTCTGGACTGCCTGTATGCTGGCAGGGGTATTGGAATCCCTTAAATCTGGTCTTTGATGTTGCTAAGGTAGACTGGGCATCAGTGGAGGGCAGAATGGTGGAAATGTTATGTTCTCCTGGAGGTTGTATGTTCTCCTGGAGGTTATATGTTCTCCTGGAGGTTGTATGTTTTCCTGGAGGTTATAGGTTCTCCTGGAGGTTATATGTTCTCCTGGAGGTTATATGTTCTCCTGGAGGTTGTATGTTCTCTTGGAGGTTGTATGTTATTCAGGAGGTTGTATGTTATTCAGGAGGTTGTATGTTCTCCTGGAGGTTGTATGTTATTCAGGAGGTTGTGTGTTCTCCTGGAGGTTGTATGTTATGCGGGAGGTTGTTTGTTCTCCGGGAGGTTATATGTTCTCCAGGAGGTTATATGTTCTCCTGGAGGTTGTATGTTCTCCTGGAGGTTGTATGTTATTCAGGAGGTTGTATGTTCTCCTGGAGGTTGTATGTTATTCGGGAGGTTGTGTGTTCTCCTGGAGGTTGTATGTTATTCGGGAGGTTGTATGTTCTCCTGGAGGTTGTATGTTCTCCTGGAGGTTGTATGTTCTCCTGGAGGTTATATGTTCTCCTGGAGGTTGTATGTTCTCCTGGAGGTTATATGTTCTCCTGGAGGTTGTACGTTTTCCTGGAGGTTATAGGTTCTCCTGGAGGTTATATGTTCTCCTGGAGGTTGTATGTTATTCAGGAGGTTGTATGTTCTCCTGGAGGTTGTATGTTATTCGGGAGGTTGTGTGTTATTTGGGAGGTTGTATGTTCTCCTGGAGGTTGTATGTTATTCGGCAGGTTATATGTTCTCCTGGAGGTTATATGTTCAGCTGGAGGTTGTATGTTATTCGGGAGGTTGTATGTTCTCCTGGAGGTTGTATGTTCTCCGGGAGGTTGTATGTTCTCCTGGAGGTTGTATGTTCTCCGGGAGGTTATATGTTCTCCTGGAGGTTGTATGTTCTCCTGGAGGTTGTATGTTCTCCTGGAGGTTGTATGCTCTCCTAGAGGTTGCATGTTATTCGAGAGGTAAAAAGTTCTGGAGGTTATATGTTCTCCTGGAGGTTGTATGTTCTCCTGGAGGTTGTATGTTATTCGGCAGGTTATATGTTCTCCTAGAGGTTGTGTGTTCTCCTGTAGGTTGTATGTTATTCGAGAGGTAAAAAGTTCTCCTGGAGGTTGTATGTTCTCCTGGAGGTTGTATGTTCTCCTAGAGGTTGTATGTTCTCCTGGAGGTTGTATGTTATTGGGGAGGTTGTATGTTATTGGGGAGGTTGTATGTTATTCAGGAGGTTGTATGTTCTCCTGGAGGTTGTATGTTATTCGGGAGGTTGTATGTTATTCGGGAGGTTGTATGTTATTCGGGAGGTTGTATGTTCTCCTGGAGGTTGTATGTTATTCGGGAGGTTGTATGTTCTCCGGGAGGTTGTATGTTCTCCTGGAGGTTGTATGTTATTCGGGAGGTTGTATGTTCTCCGGGAGGTTGTATGTTCTCCTGGAGGTTGTATGTTATTCGGGAGGTTGTATGTTCTCCTGGAGGTTATATGTTCTCCTGGAGGTTGTATGTTCTCCTGGAGGTTGTATGTTCTCCTAGAGGTTGTATGTTCTCCTGGAGGTTGTATGTTATTGGGGAGGTTGTATGTTATTGGGGAGGTTGTATGTTATTCGGGAGGTTGTATGTTCTCCTGGAGGTTGTATGTTATTCGGGAGGTTGTATGTTATTCGGGGGGTTGTGTGTTCTCGGGGAGGTTGTATGTTATTCGAGAGGTTGTATGTTCTCCTGGAGGTTGTATGTTATTCGGGAGGTTGTATGTTCTCCTGGAGGTTGTATGTTATTCGGGAGGTTGTATGTTCTCCGGGAGGTTATATGTTCTCCTGGAGGTTGTATGTTATTCGGGAGGTTGTATGTTCTCCTGGAGGTTGTATGTTATTCGGGAGGTTGTATGTTCTCCTGGAGGTTGTATGTTATTCGGGAGGTTGTATGTTCCCCTGGAGGATGTATGTTATTCGGGAGGTTGTATGTTCTCCTGGAGGTTATATGTTCTCCTGGAGGTTATTTGTTATTCGGGAGGTTATATGTTCTCCTGGAGGTTGTATGTTATTCAGGAGGTTGTATGTTCTCCTGGAGGTTGTATGTTCTCCTGGAGGTTGTATGTTCTCCTGAAGGTTGTATGTTCTCCTGGAGGTTATATGTTCTCCTGGAGGTTGTATGTTCTCCTGGAGGTTGTATGTTCTCCTTGAGGTTATTTGTTATTCGGGAGGTTATATGTTCTCCTGGAGGTTGTATGTTCTCCTGGAGGTTGTATGTTCTCCTGGTGGTTGTATGTTATTCGGGAAGTTGTATGTTTTTCGGGAGGTTATATGTTCTCCCGGAGGTTGTATGTTCTCCTGGAGGTTGTATGTTCTCCTGGAGGTTATATGTTCTCCTGTAGGTTATATGTTCTCCTGGAGGATGTACGTTCTCCTGGAGATTATATGTTCTCCTGGAGGTTGTATGTTCTCCTGGAGGTTGTACGTTCTCCTGGAGGTTATATGTTCTCCTGGAGGTTGTATGTTTTCCTGGAGGTTATATGTTCTCCTGGAGGTTGTATGTTCTCCTGGAGGTTATATGTTCTCCTGGAGGTTATATGTTCTCCTGGAGGTTGTATGTTATTCGGGAGATTATATGTTCTCCTGGAGGTTGTATGTTCTCCTGGAGGTTGTATGTTCTCCTGTAGGTGGCATGTTATTCGGGAGGTTTTATGTTCTCCTGGAGGTTGTATGTTATTTGGGAGATTATATGTTCTCCAGGAGGATGTATGTTCTCCAGTAGGTTGCATGTTATTCGGGAGGTTATATGTTCTCCTGGAGGTTATATGTTCTCCTGGAGGTTGTATGTTCTCCAGTAGGTTGCATGTTATTCGGGAGGTTATATGTTCTCCTGGAGGTTATATGTTCTCCTGGAGGTTGTATGTTCTCCTGGAGGTTGTATGTTCCCCTGGAGGTTATATGTTCTCCTGGAGGTTATATGTTCTCCTGGAGGTTGTATGTTCCCCTGGAGGTTATATGTTCTCTGGGAGGTTGTATGTTCTCTTGGAGGTTATATGTTCTCCTGGAGGTTATATGTTCTCCTAGAGGTTGTATGTTCTCCGTGAGGTAATATGTTCTCCTGGAGGTTGTATGTTCTCTGGGAGGTTGTATGTTCTCTTGGAGGTTATATGTGCTCCTGGAGGTTATATGTTCTCCTTGAGGTTGTTTGTTCTCCGGGAGGTAATATGTTCTCCTGGAGGTTGTATGTTCTCCTGGAGGTTGTATGTTCTCCTGGAGGTTATATGTTCTCCTAGAGGTTGTATGGTTTCCGGGAGGTTATATGTTCTCCTGGAGGTTGTATGTTCTCCTGGAGGTTATATGTTCTCCTGGAGGTTGTATGTTCTCTGGGAGGTTGTATGTTCTCTGGGAGGTTATATGTTCTCCTGGAGGTTGCATGTTCTCCTGGAGGTTATATGTTCTCCTAGAGGTTGTATGTTCTCCGGGAGGTTATATGTTATCCGGGAGGTTATATGTTCTCCTGGAGGTTGTATGTTCTCCTGGAGGTTATATGTTCTCCTAGAGGTTTCTATGTTCTCCTGGAGGTTGTATGTTCTCCTGGAGGTTGTATGTTCTCCTGTAGGTTATATGTTCTCCTAGAGGTTATATGTTATTCGGGAGGTTGTATGTTCCCCTGGAGGTTGTATGTTATACGGGAGGTTGTATGTTCTCCTGGAGGTTATATGTTCTCCTGGAGGTTTCTATGTTCTCCTGGAGGTTGTATGTTCTCCTGGAGGTTGTATGTTCTCCTGTAGGTTATATGTTCTCCTGGAGGTTATATGTTATTCGGGAGGTTGTATGTTCCCCTGGAGGTTGTATGTTATACGGGAGGTTGTATGTTCTCCTGGAGGTTATATGTTCTCCTGGAGGTTGTATGTTATCCAGGAGGTTATATGTTCTCCTGGAGGTTGTATGTTCTCCTAAAGGTTTCTATGTTCTCCTGGAGGTTGTATGTTCTCCTGGAGGTTGTATGTTCTCCTGTAGGTTATATGTTCTCCTGGAGGTTATATGTTATTCGGGAGGTTGTATGTTATACGGGAGGTTGTATGTTATACGGGAGGTTGTATGTTCTCCTGGAGGTTATATGTTCTCCTGGAGGTTATATGTTCTCCTGGAGGTTGTATGTTATTCGGGCGGTTATATGTTCTCCTGGAGGTTGTATGTTCTCCTGGAGATTGTATGTTCTCTGTGAGGTTGTATGTTCTCTGGGAGGTTATATGTTCTCCTGGAGGTTGTATGTTCTCCTGGAGGTTGTATTTTCTCCTGGAGGTTATATGTTCTTCCAGTGGTTGTATGTTCTCCTGTAGGTTATATGTTCTCCTGGAGGTTGTATGTTCTCCTGGAGGTTATATGTTCTCCTGGAGGTTGTATGTTCTCCTGGAGGTTATATGTTCTCCTGGAGGTTGTATGTTCTCCTGGAGGTTATATGTTCTCCTGGAGGTTGTATGTTCTCCTAGAGGTTATATGTTCTCCTGGAGGTTGTATGTTCTCCTGGAGGTTATATGTTCTCCTGGAGGTTGTACGTTCTCCGGGAGGTTATATGTTCTCCTGGAGGTTATATGTTCTCCTGGAGGTTGTATGTTCTCCTGTAGGTTATATGTTCTCCTAGAGGTTGTATGTTCACCTGGAGGTTATATGTTCTCCTAGAGGTTGTATGTTCTCCTGGAGGTTGTATGTTCTCCTGTAGGTTATATGTTATTCGAGAGGTTGTATGTTCTCCTGGAGGTTGTATGTTATTCGGGAGGTTGTATGTTCTCCTAGAGGTTATATGTTCTCCTGGAGGTTGTATGTTCTCCTGGAGGTTGTATGTTATTCGGGAGGTTGTATGTTCCCCTGGAGGTTGTATGTTATACGGGAGGTTGTATGTTCTCCTGGAGGTTATATGTTCTCCTGGAGGTTGTATGTTATCCAGGAGGTTATATGTTCTCCTGAAGGTTGTATGTCCTCCTAAAGGTTTCTATGTTCTCCTGGAGGTTGTATGTTCTCCTGGAGGTTGTATGTTCTCCTGTAGGTTATATGTTCTCCTGGAGGTTATATGTTATTCGGGAGGTTGTATGTTCCCCTGGAGGTTGTATGTTATACGGGAGGTTGTATGTTCTCCTGGAGGTTATATGTTCTCCTGGAGGTTGTATGTTCTCTGGGAGGTTATATGTTCTCCTGGAGGTTATATGTTCTCCTGGAGGTTGTATGTTATTCGGGCGGTTATATGTTCTCCTGGAGGTTGTATGTTCTCCTGGAGGTTATATGTTCTCCTGGAGATTGTATGTTCTCTGTGAGGTTGTATGTTCTCTGGGAGGTTATATGTTCTCCTGGAGGTTGTATGTTCTCCTGGAGGTTGTATTTTCTCCTGGAGGTTATATGTTCTTCCAGTGGTTGTATGTTCTCCTGTAGGTTATATGTTCTCCTGGAGGTTGTATGTTCTCCTGGAGGTTATATGTTCTCCTGGAGGTTGTATGTTCTCCTGGAGGTTATATGTTCTCCTGGAGGTTGTATGTTCTCCTGGAGGTTATATGTTCTCTTGGAGGTTGTATGTTCTCCTAGAGGTTATATGTTCTCCTGGAGGTTGTATGTTCTCCTGGAGGTTATATGTTCTCCTGGAGGTTGTACGTTCTCCGGGAGGTTATATGTTCTCCTGGAGGTTATATGTTCTCCTGGAGGTTGTATGTTCTCCTGTAGGTTATATGTTCTCCTAGAGGTTGTATGTTCACCTGGAGGTTATATGTTCTCCTAGAGGTTGTATGTTCTCCTGGAGGTTGTATGTTCTCCTGTAGGTTATATGTTATTCGAGAGGTTGTATGTTCTCCTGGAGGTTGTATGTTATTCGGGAGGTTGTATGTTCTCCTAGAGGTTATATGTTCTCCTGGAGGTTGTATGTTCTCCTGGAGGTTGTATGTTATTCGGGAGGTTGTATGTTCTCCTGGAGGTTATATGTTCTCCTGGAGGTTATATGTTCTCCTGGAGGTTGTATGTTCTCATGGAGGTTGTATGTTCTCCTGTAGGTTATATGTTCTCCTGGAGGTTGTATGTTATACGGGAGGTTGTATGTTCTCCTGGAGGTTGTATGTTATTCGGGAGGTTGTATGTTCCCCTGGAGGTTGTATGTTATACGGGAGGTTGTATGTTCATTATATGTTCTCCTGGAGGTTGTATGTTCTCTGGGAGGTTGTATGTTCTCCGGGAGGTTGTATGTTATTCGGCAGGTTATATGTTCTCCTGGAGTCTGTATGTTTTCCGGGATGTTATATGTTCTCCTGAAGGGTTGTATGTTCTCCGGGAGGTTATATGTTCTCCTGGAGGTTGTATGTTCTCCTGGAGGTTATATGTTCTCCTGGAGGTTGTATGTTCTCCTGAAAGTTGTATGTTCTCCTGGAGGTTATATGTTCTCCTGGAGGTTGTATGTTCTCCTGGAGGTTGTATGTTATCCGGGAGGTTATATGTTCTCCTGGAGGTTGTATGTTCTCCTGGAGGTTATATGTTATCTGGGAGGTTATATGTTCTCCTGGAGGTTGTATGTTCTCCCGGAGGTTATATGTTCTCCTGGAGGTTGTATGTTCTCCTGGAGGTTATATGTTCTCCCGGAGATTGTATGTTCTCCTAGAGGTTGTATGTTATACGGGAGGTTGTATGTTCTCCTGGAGGTTGTATGTTCTCCTAGAGGTTGTATGTTCTCCGGGAGGTTTTATGTTCTCCTAGAGGTTGTATGTTATACAGGAGGTTATATGTTATACTGGAGGTTGTATGTTATTCGGCAGGATATATGTTCTCCTGGAGGTTGTATGTTCTCCTGGCGGTTGTATGTTCTCCTGGAGGTTATATCTTCTCCTACAGGATGTGTGGGTGTGTGAGTTTAGGAATATCTCATAACTGCAGTGGTTCCCTCTGGTGGATGAGCCTCACAATTACATCACAACATTAGGAAATCCTTGATGCCCCCTGCTGGACTTTGTGCAGCCTCTTCCCATCTCCAGGTCTGCGTCCACTTTCAGTGATCTATCGGACCCTTCTGGTCATCACCACTAGGTGGCAGCACATACTTGTATTCCCTGTGATCTGCAGTGACACAAGGTCTGGGGCGCTCAATGGATGATGCACAAGAACAAGAAGTCACAGAAAATCACTTGCCTTTGACCTCTCTTGGAATCTCGTGTCCCCATATTTCATGTATTACTACATACATCACATGGAAAGTGTGATCCGCGACCCTTAGTAAATAAGCCCCATTGTTCTAACAAAATTATTCTAACTATTCTTGTTTTTTGTAGTGTCTTTTCTTTTTCTCTGTGTTTTGCACTTCGGCACAGGAGGGAAACGTTGACAAGTTGTCCCTAACTGCCTGTGGTAGGTGCGGTAATCAGGCAGGGACAGCTGGAAGGGGTTTAATGCCAGGATCCGCAGTCATCTGACCCTCCCGGATCCTGTGTTACATTATAATAAGCCAAAAAGTAGGAAGACTATTCCAGATCTTATGAACCGGGAGAAGTGGTTGGAGGACCTGGAGGACCAACCAGAGGCCGTAGCTGCTGCTGCGCCTCTTGTGGGCCGACACCATAAGGTAAGAATGAGGCTCCCGGATTGTTCCTTATGTTGCTGGGAGAATTTGGGAACTTTCTGGGAGTCATGTTTGCTGTATTTTTAGGTAAATCCTCCTCCCTCCCAGCAGAGATGATGGGTGTAGTGATCCCTCTTTTGCAGAGAAACCCCCATTCCCAATCCTTGGGGTGCCTTTCTATATCACATTGTGCTAGTGGAGTCTTATCTCCTTTCTCTCCAAGGTAAATGCTCTGCTGAGAAGTTTCCCGTGGATATCCCCGATACAATGTGTGAGTGGTGTGAACCTTCCATGAAGATCCTCATTAATGGGGATTGTCCATACCTCCCAACATTTGTGAAAGGGAAAGAGGGACAAAATGGCGGCACGCGTAGTGATCCCCCTAGGCCACACCCCCAATCCCTCCCTGGCACGCCCCAAATTTTAACCATATAACAATAATAAAATTTATCTCAATAATAATAATTTTTTTTTTATCCTTATTGGGATTTGAACCTAGAACCTGCAGTGTCCATGGATGATAATGACACAGCACCTCTAGAAACTGAGCTAAGAGCCCAGAAAAGATCTAGACGAGGAATTTTGGTAACTAAGAACTGAAGCCAACGTTTCGATTCCAGTTGAATCTTACTCAAGCATGCTTGAGAAAGATTCAACTGGAATCGAAACGTTGCAATTTTTATGCTTGGATGATGTTATAATAAAGACTACTTGGAACTGAACCATACCGGGTGCTGTGGCTTCCTCCATCTATTATGGTAACTAAGAACTGTTACTGCTACTGTAACACTGTGACACAGATTTAATGCCTTGGTATATAGAGAGGGATCTTCTCAGAGATTATTATTGTAATTATTGAGACAATTATAACTATAAATATAATTATAGAGATGATTATTATTATTTTTACTATTATTAATAATTGTCTCCATAATAATAAAATAATACAATTCAGAATAATAATAATAGTCTCCATAATTACAATAATCATCTCTGAGAAGATCCCTCTCTATATATCAGTGCATTAAGTCTGTGTCACAGTGTAACAGTAGCAGATAACATTTCCTAGTTACAAAAAATCCTTAGTTATGTAATCACTGGGCTCATAGCTCAGTGGGTAGAGGCTCCTATCTCTAATGCAGAGGGCCTGGGGTCTGAATCCCAGACTGGGCAAAAATGTATTTAATTTAACTAAAAAAAGAGCTAGTGTCTGGGGAAGCCCTAGGAGACCATGTATGGACAGATGCTGATCTGAACCTGATGACGTGGTCCCTGCTCTCCGCTAACCCGACACATCTCTCAAAAGGATTCCCTGCCCAATGTCTGTAGAAACCATTCAGTAATATTAGTTCAGGCTTTGAAAGTATTTACAGAGCCGGGAGGGAAAATCCATGACAATCTGACAGTTGCCCGTGACGCGGGGCAGAGGTAAGAAAAACGGGACTGTCCCGGCAAAATCGGGACGATTGGGAGCTATGATTCTGATGATGAGTCTGATTCTGGCCCTGGCAGCTAATCCCGATGGCTCAGAGATAGATGCAAGGATGGAGCAGACCCCAATCGTCTCTCCATGTTACTCTTCTATTCCCTAAGAACTCGGTCCCTTCTCCTGCTGTCAAGGACCGCGGCCATTGTGTTCTGTAAAGCCCGAGGAGAACATCGTCTACAGGTTGTCTCTATGTCTCTACTGCGGTGACTGAAGTAAATTGTCCCACCAGACCCCCGGCAGAGTCACCCGGACAATCAGGTCTCTTCTGAGTGGGTTACTGAGATTCTGTTCTCGCTTTCTCTGTGTGTTGGGTCTGTGTCTGGACCTGATAGATTGCGAGTCCGTAACTAATCTCAGTGATTAAATGGAGAGGGGGTAGAATTCCCCCAGATTTCTAGGCAGGTCGGATCAATACAGTAAAAGTATTTGGTGCTGAATAACCTTCCCTCTGGTGTCATTTTGGGTCTCCTATGATCAGCGTCACATCACCCGGTCTTTGATTGGAGAGCTGGATACCTAAGTGCTCATCTCTTTGCACTTCATTACTTGTGTCTGAGTGTGGAGGATAAGACCCTGAGAACAGCTTGGATTTTGCTTCTGTATTTTGATAAAATATCTGTCAGGATTGATCTCCGTCCAGGATCGGAGTATCCCAGGGGAGGATATTCGAGTTGTCTCCCCCAGAAGATGACACCAGGTATAGATCCAGGAGAGTCTCCAGAAGGGACACATCCGCCCCTCTAATAATTAAAGTAATAATGTGATAATGTGATTTTAAAAATCCTTAAGGAACATTGTTATACATTGTGCTGTAGTCGGGATCTGGTATAGATTTGGTATTGAGCCTGAAGTCAGAGGATTGGATGAGAATTATATCATGAAGAAGACACAAGTAGCCATAACATCCGGCATGACGGGGTGTAGGAGGCCCATACCAGAGTGTGGTACTAGCATGAAGGTGTGTGGGGTGAGCCACAGAAGATACCAGTGGCCTCTGCTATCAGTGTATGAGCCGTTAGACCTGTGGGGATACTGCACAAGGCTGGGTCCGAGACCACCACCGAGAGAGGCAGAGGGGCTAATGGAGGGTAAGAGATGAGGATGCTGCCCCGGATCCCCCCAGGATGCTCAGACTTGCACTTGTTGTAGTCAGTGGATAGGACACAAGTTACAACAAAGTAGTTCTGATCCGGAGACGCCGATCCTGGAGGAGATTACTGTGTGACAGCAGCCATTGTCCTGAGTGTAAGCTCCGGTCATTACTCATATAATACTGCTGAGTAACAAGGTGCGTGTCACACACAAGTATCTCATTGTCCTCAACATCCAGAGGCCTACACATCATGTGCGATACTGTCTGCTGTGTATCTAATCCTACCACGTGTATTGTCCTCTATTTGGACACTTCCAGACATCGCAGTGCAGAACTCCGGAGCCGTGTAGAGATCCAGGACAATGGATAACATTCTGCCTGGACATGTCATGTAATACTCTTACAGCCTCACATACACGATACATCATCCTCCACTGCCAGATCCTCACATCCACCCACAATTATACATCAACCACACGACACGGAGGAGAACGTAGAGTGATATACCATCCTCCATACACCCCACAGGCAGCATCGTAGTACAAGCACCAGGACCACATATGGGGGTAACAGCATGAAGTTGATGTCAGGGAGGCAAAGTTCTTGGGGGTCTCTCAGGTCTCTTTGTAACGTTCCTGGTGGACCTGCACGGAGGACAGATACAAGAGGTCAGACCTTTTATACCTCATTGTTTTCTGCTGCGTTTCTTTGGAAAATTCTGTGACTATTGATGACCTCTCCTTAGGAAAAGTATTGATGGTGTCTGACTAGAAGCATCACACACATCCGTAGTTTTCTGGATTCCACCATAATTGGGGTCTAATGGATCACAGTGTAACCACTCTGTCCGTGCAATGCATCTGAGGAGGCGCCGATTGTGTCCTTATGTCTCTCTTGTACATTGTCAGTGTGAACACGGGCTTGGGATTGCTGATTTTGTATTGAATTGCACCACACACTAATCTCGTTATGCAGCTCTGCTCCGGCTCATTAACAGTTAACCCGCTGTGCCAGACAGAGCTTTGCTCCAATCATTCCTGGGGCCAGGACTCTGGTATCACATAAATCATCTGCTCATAGTTCAGCGCTGACTATAGATTTGTTGTGACATTAGCTCGTCCTGTCCTGTCTTCTTCTCTGTGTTTTGCACTTTTTGGACAGGGAGGTGCAGCGTGTCACACGAGGACACCCTCCCTGCTCCGCACTCTGCTGCCTCTGCCTCACCTGAGTATCTGACTATCCCAAGGGGAGGATATTCAAGTTGTCTCCCCCAGAAGATGACACCATGTATAGATCCAGGGGAGACCACAGAAGGGGACACATCCGCCCCTCTAACTCTCCTATGGAGGCAGGTTTCCACCTTGTAGAAGAAGGATGAGGAGCCAGGCCATGTGTTAGAGATGAGCGAGCACTAAAATGCTCGGGTACTCGTTATTCGAGACGAACTTTTCCCGATGCTCGAGTGCTCGTCTCGAATAACGAGCCCCATTGAAGTCAATGGGAGACTCGAGCATTTTTCAAGGGGACCAAGGCTCTGCACAGGGAAGCTTGGCCAAACACCTGGGAACCTCAGAAAAGGATGGAAACACCACGGAAATGGACAGGAAACAGCAGGGGCAGCATGCATGGATGCCTCTGAGGCTGCTTAATCGCACCATTATGCCAAAATTATGGGCAACAGCATGGCCATGACAGAGTGACCGAATGAGGCTAGATAGCATCTAAAACATGCAATAATTGACCCTGACACTATAGGGGACGGCATGCAGAGGCAGCGGCAGCAGCGGCAGGCTAGAGAGTGGCATGGCGACATACCCTAAATGGATTCAGGCTTCACCAAAGGAGGTGAGCAAGAAGCACTGAAATAATTTCCTATGTGAATGTAACCCCTGCTAAGAGCACAGCATGTGAACAGGACAGTGTAATTGTTGGGCAGCAGGGGTTAAGACCAGCAGCTACCAGCACCTACACCTCAGGAGCAGACTGGACTACATCTCCCAGCAATCACTGCTGCTCTGTGCTACTGACACTGATAGGAGGAGTTGCTGGAGAAAGGGCTGATGGGAAAAACAAGGGATTGTGGGGAGGAGAAGGGAGAGAGACCTCATGTGCAGCAGAGAGGACTGACAGCACATGGCAGAGTGTAAAGAGTCCTGCACTGAGAGTGACACAGCAGAGGACTAGAGACAGACCAGCAGCTCAGCCCCAGAGGAGAAGAGGACCTGCTGGAGAAGCCCCGCGTCTGCACCACAGCCCCAGAGGAGAAGAGGACCTGTTGGAGGAGCTCCACCTCTGCACCACAGCCCCAGAGGAGAAGAGGACCTGCTGGAGAAGCCCCGCGTCTGCACCACAGCCCCAGAGGAGAAGAGGACCTGCTGGAGAAGCCCCGCGTCTAGACCACAGCCCCAGAGGAGAAGAGGACCTGCTGGAGAAGCCCCGCGTCTAGACCACAGCCCCAGAGGAGAAGAGGACCTGCTGGAGAAGCCCCGCGTCTGCACCACAGCCCCAGAGGAGAAGAGGACCTGCTGGAGAAGCCCTGCGTCTAGACCACAGCCCCAGAGGAGAAGAGGACCTGCTGGAGAAGCCCCGCGTCTGCACCACAGCCCCAGAGGAGAAGAGGACCTGCTGGAGAAGCTCCACCTCTGCACCACAGTCCCAGAGGAGAAGAGGACCTGCTGGAGGAGCTCCACCTCTGCACCACAGCCCCAGAGGAGAAGAGGACCTGCTGGAGGAGCTCCACCTCTGCACCACAGCCTGATCCCCACGAGATCTCCACATCCACCACACAGGAGGTTCCTGCCTGCCCCTCCATTACCATCCAGGTGCCTGGTCCCAGCCACAAGCAGAAGCCTGGGTGCAGTTACTCAGAGTTGTGAGTAGACTTTATTGTTAGTAAGGAGTTTGCAGGAAAATAATTTCCAAGAGTACTGAAAGTATTACGTGCACCAACGTTACAGAAAGCGTGCCATCGTCCGCGGCAACAGGGCCCCAACGATTGGACTGTGTATTATGCATAGCTGCAGTATAAGAGTATAATCTGTGCAGGTAGAGAGAGTGCGTGTAGTCACCTGAGTGTGTGATAGTGCCAGGTGTCATTTCTGTTGTGTTCTGATTTATCCCCTCTGTTGTTCACAAAGCTCATTATTTACTGGGACCCCTCTGCACCACTATCCCAACCAGGCCTGGGGAGTGCAGTTACCCTTTATTGCCACTAGCAGTACATTTTAGTAGAAAATCTTCCTCTGTAAATACTTTATCCTGGTTTATGCTTTTCCCTGTTTGCAGTCATTGCGCTTGGCTCATCCCTAATTCCTTCCCTCACAATAAACCTACCAAGTTGTTTTACCCTTACCTATTGTGAGTGTGTGTTAAGCTTAGGCAGGGGTTTCCCGAGTCAACCCCTGGCAGAAGAGGAAAGCCCTCCTGCTTACCTACAGAGCTTCAAGCAAGATTCGGGTGGAGGCACTGCGCCATATTGAGTTTGAAGTCACCATACACCCTTCCAGCAGAGGTAGGCCTGAAGGGGTGTTACATGAACAAAAGGTTGACGGGATATTTAGTCGATAACACAGCATGGTGGGGACATAGTGACCAAGTTCCATAACGTATCTGGTGAAACACCCGAAAAATGAGCCTGAAACAGCTCGTTTGCTAAGGGGACATGTGGAGGCTGCTATGGAGGCAACGTGTGGAGGCAGCTATGGAGACGACATGTGAGGCTGCCAAGGAGACAACGTTTGGTGGCAGCTATGGAGGCGACATGTGGAGGCAGCTATGGCGACAATGTGTGGAGGCTGCTATGGAGACAACGTGTGGTGGCAGCTATGGAGACAACGTGTGGAGGCAGCTATGGAGATGACATGTGGAGGCTGCTATGGAGACAACGTTTGGAGGCAGCTATAGAGAAAACGTGTGGAGGCAGCTATGGAGACAGCATGTGGAGGCAGCTATAGAGACAGCATCCGTCGTTCATCCGGTGTTTCTTTAAAGAACCTCCAGACTTCAGAAAATCTGGCCCTCAACACGGGAGCTTGACTACGTGAAACATTCGGCGCTGATGCACCAGCTCTGGCCCTGCCTCTCCGTCTGGCCCCACCACTGCCTCTTCCAACCTGTTCTGGTCGAGGACTCTCCTCCGTCTCAGAAGCACTGTGTTCACCCGGCCTATCAACCCAGCTTGGGTCTGTCACCTCATCATCCTCCGATACCTCAGTCTGCTCCCCCCTCGGACTTCCTGCCCTGACAACAACTTCACCACTGTCTGACAACCGTGTCTCCTCATCGTCCGACACCTCTTTACACCAACTTCCACTACGTCAACAATGTCATCATCACCCACAGACTGCGACTGGTGGAAAACCTGGGCATCGGAAAATTGCTCAGCAGCAACCGGACAAGTGGTTTGTGACTGTGGGAAGGGTCCAGAAAACAGTTCCTCAGAGTATGCCGGTTCAAATGCCAAATTTTCCTGGGAGGGGGCAGACTGGGGGGAAGGAGGTTGAGGTGGAGGAGCTGGAGGAGTGCTCACTTGGGTAAGGTGGGTAGACTGCGTGGAAGACTGACTGGTGGACAAATGATTTTCATTGTCCGCAATCCACGACATCACCTGTTCGCACTGTTCTGGCCTCAATGGTTCTCTACCACGAGTCCCAGTAACTTGAGACATGATGAACCTAGGGAGTGTAGCTCTGCGGCGTTCCCCTGCTCCCTCATTAGCCGGTGGTGTCTCACCCCGCCCAGGACCACGGCCTCTGACCCCTGCAGTAATTGGATGCCCACGCCCTCGTCCTCTACCCCTAGCCCTCGGGTTCAACATTTTCCAAGTAAAAGTCTATTTTATAGACAAAAGAGAAATATAAACTGTAAATTTTTCAAACGTGCAGAAGAAATCAGACAGCAACCTCAGAAGATGATTGCTATGGTTAGTTTCTAACCCACACAGTCAATTTTTTTAAATGTCCCGGTATTGATGTGAACAAAAGACCGTATTAGATTACGCCACATGTGACGTACAGTACGCTTCAGCGGCAGAGAGAATGTGGATTGGGATTTCTGGAGACTAGCTGCTAAACAGTAGCAGGCAGACTAAGCTAGATGAAATTGCATTTGCACCACTGACAGCGCACAAAAGGATTTTGTGCTGTGACTTTCACTTTCACTTTTGAAAAAAAAAATAAAAAAAACGTCAGTCTGTGCCTAATTCAATCCAACCCCTAATAAATTGTCCCATTTAGGTGTTTGAGGTGGATATGCGTGTCACTAAGAGCCAAAAATAACGTTCGCAAGTCTCCCTGCAAATTCGTCATAATATGGTACTAGCTGCACTAGTAATGCCAGCAAGCCCAGCCACAAGCAAATAAATTATAACGTTATTGTAGCCCTAAGAAGGGCTGTTGGGTTCTTGTAGAATCACTCCTGCCTAACACTATTCTAATAGAACACCCTAACGCTTTCCCTGACCAGCAGCAGCTCTCTCCCTAGCGGCATCCAGACACAGAATGATCCGAGCAGCGCGGGCAGCGGCTAGTCTATCCCAGGGTCACCTGATCTGGCCAGCCAACCACTGCTATCGACGTGTAAGGGTACCACGTCATGCTGGGTGGAGTGCAGAGTCTCCTGGCTTGTGATTGGCTCCTGGCAGTTGCCAGTACGCTAATGCTCTAATGACCTCTCCTTAGGAAAAGTATTGATGGTGTCCGACTAGAAGCATCACACACATCCGTAGTTTTTTGGATTCCACCATAATTGGGGTCTAATGGATCACAGTGTAACTGCTCTGTCCGTGCAATGCATCTGAGGAGGCGCCGATTGTGTCCTTATGTCTCTCTTGTACATTGTCAGTGTGAACACGGGCTTGGGATTGCTGATTTTGTATTGAATTGCACCACACACTAATCTCGTTATGCAGCTCTGCTCCGGCTCATTAACAGTTAACCCGCTGTGGCAGACAGAGCTTTGCTCCAATCATTCCTGGGGCCATTACTCTGGTATCACATAAATCATCTGCTCATAGTTCAGCGCTGACTATAGATTTGTTGTGACATTAGCTCGTCCTGTCCTGTCTTCTTCTCTGTGTTTTGCACATTTTGGACAGGGAGGTGCAGGGTGTCACACGAGGACACCCTCCCTGCTCCGCACTCTGCTGCCTCTGCCTCACCTGAGTATCTGACTATCCCAAAGGGAAGATATTCAAGTTGTCTCCCCCAGAAGATGACACCATGTATAGATCCAGGGGAGACCACAGAAGGGGACACATCCGCCCCTCTAACTCTCCTATGGAGGCAGGTTTCCTCCTTGTAGAAGATGGATGAGGAGCCAGACCATGTGTTAGAGATGAGCGAGCACTAAAATGCTCGAGTGCTCGTTATTCGAGTTAAACTTTTCCCGATGCTCGAGTGCTCATCTCAAATAACGAGCCCCATTGAAGTCAATGGGAGACTCAAGCAATTTTTAAGGGGACCAAGGCTCTGCACAGGGAAGCTTGGCCAAACACCTGGGAACCTCAGAAAAGGATGGAAACACCACGGAAATGGACAGGAAACAGCAGGGGCAGCATGCATGGATGCCTCTGAGGCTGCTTAATCGCACCATTATGCCAAAATTATGGGCAACAGCATGGCCATGACAGAGTGACAGAATGAAGCTAGATAGCATCTAAAACATCCAATAATTGACCCTGACACTATAGGGGACGGCATGCAGAGGCAGCGGCAGCAGCGGCAGGCTAGAGAGTGGCATGGCGACATACCCTAAATGGACTCAGGCTTCAAACCAATTAAAAAAATTCCTTTTGGCGAGGATAACGTGTAGCACTGTATGTATCAGTATTTGGCCTGGTTATGGCGGCAGAGAGGAACCGAAGGAGGTGAGCAAGAAGCGCTGAAATGATTTCCTATGTGAACAAAAGGTTTACAGTATATTTAGTCGATAACACAGCATGGTAGAGACATAGTGACCAGGTTCCATAACGTATCTGGTGAAACACGGTATGAGAAAAATGAGCCTGAAACAGCCCGTTTGCTAAGGGGACAACATGTGGAGGCAGCTATGGAGACGACATGTGAGGCTGCCAAGGAGATAACGTTTGGAGGCTGCTATGGAGACAATGTGTGGTGGCAGCTATGGAGACGACGTGTGGAGGCATCTATGGAGACAACATGTGGAGGCAGCTATAAAGACAACGTTTGGAGGCTGCTATGGAGACAATTAAATTTGGATAGTGCCTGTATATGGCAGTCCAAAAAAGTTTTCAAAACAGAGGACCGGGTAGGTGGCCCTCCAGAAAAATGTAATACATAGAGTACTATAGCTAGAGCCGTTTGGCCCTGGCAAAAAATAGCCAGTTACCTCTGCTTTAGAGGAGAAGATGGAGGAGAATGAGGAGGAGGAGTGCATACATGAGAATTATTCAGGTTGAGCTTCTTTCACCTGGTGGAGAATGGAAATCTTAAGAAATCCAGGCTTCATTCATCTTGATAAGCGTCAGCCTGTCAGCGCTGTCAGTTGACAGGCGTGTACGCTTATCGGTGATGATGCCACCAGCTGCACTGAAAACCCGCTCGGACAAGACGCTAGCGGCAGGGCAGGCAAGAACCTCCAAGGCGTACAGCGCCAGTTCGTGCCACATGTCCAGCTTTGAAACCCAGTAGTTGTAGGGAGCTGTGTGATCATTTAGGACGATGGTATGGTCAGCTACGTACTCCCTCACCATCTTTCTGTAAAGATCAGCCCTACTCTGCCGAGACTGGGGACAGGTGACAGTGTCTTGCTGGGGTGACATAAAACTGGCAAAGGCCTTGTAAAGCGTACCCTTGCCAGTGCTGGACAAGCTGCCTGCTCGCCTACTCTCCCTCGCTACTTGTCCCGCAGAACTACGCACTCTGCCGCTAGCGCTGTCAGAAGGGAAATACTGTTTCAGCTTGTGCACCAGGGCCTGCTGGTATTCATGCATTCTCACACTCCTTTCCTCTCCAGGGATGAGAGTGGAAAGATTTTGCTTGTACCGTGGGTCCAGGAGAGTGAATACCCAGTAATCGGTGCTGGAATAAATTCTTTGAACGCGAGGGTCACGGGATAGGCAGCCTAGCATGAAATCTGCCATATGCGCCAGAGTACCAACGCGTAAGAATTCACTCCCCTCACTGGCCTGACTGTCCATTTCCTCCTCCTCCAACTCCTCCAACTCCTCTTCTTCTGCCCATACATGCTGAACAGTAAAGGACTCAACAATGGTCCCCTCTTGTGTCTCACCAACATTCTCCTCCTCTTCCTCCTCATCCTCCTCCACCTCCACCTCCTCCGATATGCGCTGAGAAACAGACCTAAGGGTGCTTTGGCTATCAACAAGGGAATCTTCTTCCCCCATCTCTTGTGACGAGCACAAAGTTTCCGACTTCATGCTGACCAGAGAGTTTTTCAACAGGCCAAGCAGCGGGATGGTGAGGCTGATGATAGCGGCATCTGTGTTGACTCCCCAAAGTTACTCAGCACCTGACAGATATCAGACACCCACATCCACTCCTCATTGTAGACTTTGGACTCTGTATAACATGGTTAATATTGAATTCCACCTCGTGGGCACGTCGCACAACAGTCGGTGAGCGGGCAGTTGGAGGCGGCGCTGCGCTGCCCTGAGAGTGGCAGCATCTGTAGTCAACTTTCTGAAGTGCACACAGATGTGGTGCACCTTCGTGAGCAAATCAGACAGATTGGGGTATGTCTTGAGGAAACGCTGAACTATCAGATTGAACACATGGGCCAGGCATGGCCCATGTGTCAGTCTGCCGAGTTGCAGAGCCGCCACCAGGTTACGGCCGTTGTCACACACAACCATGCCTGGCTTCAGGTTCAGCCACAGATCAGTCTGCGCCGTGATGCCCTGTAATAGTTCTTGGGCGGTGTGCCTTTTATCGTCTAGGCTCAGCAGTTTGAGCACCGCCTGCTGTCGCTTAGCGACGGCACTGCTGCTGTGCCTAGAGCTACCGACTGATGGCGACATGCCAACGGATGGTAATTCGGAGGAGGAGGTGGAGGAAGGGTGGGAGGAGGAGGCATAGTAGGCCTGAGAGACCTGGACAGAGGTAGGCCCCGCAATCCTCGGTGTCGGCAGTATATGACCAGCCGCAGGGTCAGACTCGGTCTCAGCCTCCACCAAGTTAAACCAATGTGCCATCAGCAACATATTGTGGCCCTGCCCGGCAGCACTTGTCCACGTGTTCGTGGTTAGGTGGACCTTGTCAGAAATGGCATTGGTCAGGGCACGGATGATGTTGTCTGACACGTGCTGGTGCAGGGCTGGGACAACATCGGGAAAAGTAGTGGTGGCTGGGGACCAAATACCGAGGGGCGGCCGCTGCCATGAGGTTGCGAAAGGCCACGGTCTCTACCAACCTATAGGGCAGCATCTCTAGGCTGAGAAATTTGGAGATGTGGACGTTGAGGGCTTGAGCATGTGGGTGGTTTGCATTGTTTTTCCTCTTGTGCTCCAGCGTCTGGGGTATAGAGAGCTGGACGCTGCGCATGTAGACATTGGTTGATGCTGCGGAGGATCGTGGAGGTGAAGGTGTGGTTTTCAAGCTGGAGGTGTTTATGCCGGGGTCCTGGGCAGGGGGCTGACTAGCAGAGGCAGCAAATGACAAAGGTGAAAGAGCAATGGTGTGCCCGGCCTGAGGTGAACGGGCTTGGTGCCATTGAGTGGGGTGTTTAGCATTCATATGCCTGTGCATACTGGTGGTAGTTAAGCTAGTAGTGGTGGAACCCCTGCTGATCCTGGTGTGGCACAGTTTGCACACAACAGTCCATCGTTCATCCGGTGTTTCTTTAAAGAACCTCCAGACTTCCGAAAATCTAGCCCTCAACACGGGAGCTTCACTACGTGAAACATTTGGCGCTGATGCACCAGCTCTGGCCCTGCCTCTCTGTCTGTAAATTTTTCAAACGTGCAGAAGAAATCAGACAGCAACCTCAGAAGATGATTGCTATGGTTAGTTTCTAACCCACACAGTAAATTTTTTTAAATGTCCCGGTATTGATGTGAACAAAAGACCGTATTAGATTACGTCACACGTGACGTACAGTACGCTTCACCAGCAGAGAGAATGTGGATTGGGATTTCTGGAGACTAGCGTGCTAATCAGTAGCAGGCAGACTAAGCTAGATGAAATTGCATTTGCACCACTGACAGCGCACAAAAGGATTTTGTGCTGTGACTTTCACTTTTGAAAAAAAAAATAAAAAAATCGGCAGACTGTGCCTAATTCAATCAAACCCCTAATAAATTGTCCCACTTTGGTGTTTGAGGTGGATATGTGTGTCACTAAGAGCCAAAAATAACGTTCGCAAGTCTCCCTGCAAATTCGTCATAATATGGTACTAGCTGCACTACTAGTGCCAGCAAGCCCAGCCACAAGCAAATAAAGTATAACGTTATTGTAGGCCTAAGAAGGGCTGTTGGGTTGTTGTAGAATCACTCCTGCCTAACAGTAAGCTAATAGAACACCCTAACGCTTTCCCTGAGCAGCAGCAGCTCTCTCCCTAGCGGCATCCAGACACAGAATGATCCGAGCAGCGCGGGCAGCGGCTAGTCTATTCCAGGGTCACCTGATCTGGCCAGCCAACCACTGCTATCCACGTGTAAGGGTACCACGTCATGCTGGGTGGAGTGCAGAGTCTCCTGGCTTGTGATTGGCTCCTGGCAGTTGCCAGTACGCTAATGCTCTAATGACCTCTCCTTAGGAAAAGTATTGATGGTGTCCGACTAGAAGCATCACACACATCAGTAGTTTTCTGGATTCCACCATAATTGGGGTCTAATGGATCACAGTTAGAGATGAGCGAACACTAAAATGCTCGGGTACTCGTTATTCGAGACGAACTTTTCCCGATGCTCGAGTGCTCGTCTCGAATAACGAACCCCATTGAAGTCAATGGGAGACTCGAGCATTTTTCAAGGGGACCAAGGCTCTGCACAGGGAAGCTTGGCCAAACACCTGGGAACCTCAGAAAAGGATGGAAACACCACGGAAATGGACAGGAAACAGCAGGGGCAGCATGCATGGATGCCTCTGAGGCTGCATAATCGCACCATTATGCCAAAATTATGGGCAACAGCATGGCCATGACAGAGTGACAGAATGAAGCTAGATAGCATCTAAAACATCCAATAATTGACCCTGACACTATAGGGGACGGCATGCAGAGGCAGCGGCAGCAGCGGAAGGCTAGAGAGTGTCATGGCGACATACCCTAAATGGACTCAGGCTTCAAACCAATGGGTGGCAGAGAGGAACCAAAGGAGGTGAGCAAGAAGCGCTCAAATAATATCGGTACATGATAAAAGTTTGCCAGTATATTTTGTGGATTACACAGCAGGGTGGCGACAAAGTTAACATGGAAGCCATGAAAACAACCCAAAATTCTGCCTGACACAGCTCGTTTGATAAGGGGACCATGTATGGAGGCAGTGAACTAGTAGTAGATTAAAGGTGCTGCAGTTAAAACTATGTTAGTTGGATCTTGGCATGGAGCTGGCGCTCCGCTGCCAGGCGAGCTTTCGCCAATCCAAGCCCCTGTCTATAGGCTACTCCCCAAACAGCACTTCTAAGAACCTTTTGTATAAGATCAAGTGTAGTAGCGTTCTTATAAGTTTAGGATATGGCGGGTGAGGGGAATGTAAACAGATGCGCAAGAAGCGCTGAAATAATATCCCTAAATGGTAAAAGTTTGCAAGTATATTTTGGGGATTACACAGCAGGGTGGCGACAAAGTTAACAACTGTGATGTGGAATGCCCTGTAATAGCTCTTGGGCGGTGTGCCTTTTATCGCCTAGGCTCAGCAGTTTCAGCACCACCTGCTGTCGCTTAGCGACGGCACTGCTGCTGTGCCTAGAGCTACCGACTGATGGCGCCATGCCCACGGATGGTAATTCGGAGGAGGAGGAGGTGGAGGAGGGGTGGGAGGAGGTATAGTAGGCCTTTGAGACCTGGACCGAGGTAGGCCCCGCAATTCTCTGCGTCGGCAGTATATGACCAGCCCCAGGGTCAGACTCGGTCCCAGCCTGCACCAAGTTAAGTGTAGTAGCGTTCTTATAAGTTTGGGATATGGCGGGTGAGGGGAATGTAAACAGATGCGCAAGAAGCGCATGATGCGCATGGAGCTGGCGTTCCGCTGCCAGGCGAGCTTTCGCCAATTCAAGCCCCTGTCTCTAGGCTACTCCCCAAACAGCACTTCTAAGAACCTTTTGTATAAGATCAAGTGTAGTAGCGTTCTTATAAGTTTAGGATATGCCGGGTGAGGGGAATGTAAACAGATGCGCAAGAAGCGCTGAAATAATATCCCTAAATGGTAAAAGTTTGCCAGTATATTTTGTGGATAACACAGCAGGGTGGCGACAAAGTTAACAACTTTGATGTGGAATCCATGAAAACAACCCAAATTTCTGCCTGACACACCTCGTTTGATAAAGGGACGATGTATGGAGGCAGCTATATGGACGACTTTTGGAGGTAGCAATGGAGACAACGTGTGGAGGCTGCTATGGAGACAATTTAATTTGGATAGTGCCTGTATGTGGCAGTCCCAAACATTTTTCAAACCAGAGGAGCAGGTAGGTGGCCCTCCAGTAAAATGGGATAGATTGAGTGCCTGTATGTGGCAGTCCCAAAAATGTTTCAAACCAGAGGAGCAGGTAGGTGGCCCTCCAGTAAAATGGAATAGATTGAGTGCCTGTATGTGGCAGTCCCAAAAATTTTTTAAAATAGAGGACCGGGTAGGTGGCCCTGCAGTAAAATGGAATAGATTGAGTGCCTGTATGTGGCAGTCCCAAAAATTGTTCAAACCAGAGGAGCAGGTAGGTGGCCCTGCAGTAAAATGGAATAGATTGAGTGCCTGTATGTGGCAGTCCCAAAAATTGTTCAAACCAGAGGAGCAGGTAGGTGGCCCTGCAGTAAAATGGAATAGATTGAGTGCCTGTATGTGGCAGTCCCAAAAATGTTTCAAACCAGAGGAGCAGGTAGGTGGCCCTCCAGTAAAATGGAATAGATTGAGTGCCTGTATGTGGCAGTCCCAAAAATTGTTCAAACCAGAGGAGCAGGTAGGTGGCCCTGCAGTAAAATGGAATAGATTGAGTGCCTGTATGTGGCAGTCCCAAAAATTTTTTAAAATAGAGGACCGGGTAGGTGGCCCTGCAGTAAAATGGAATAGATTGAGTGCCTGTATGTGGCACTCACAAAAATTGTTTCAAACAGAGGACCGGGTCGGTGGCCCTCCAGAAAAATTAAATGCATGAAGTACTATAGCAAGAGCCAGTGGGCCCTGTCAAAAAATAGCCATTTTCCTCTGCTTTACTGTACAAAGAGGAGGAGAAGGAGGAAAATGAGGAGGAGGAGGAGTGGATCAATTATTCAGGTTGAGCTTCCTTCACCTGGTGGAGATTGGAAATTCTGAGAAATCCAGCCTTTATTCATTTTAATAAGCGTCAGCCTGTCAGCGCTGTCAGTCGACAGGCGTGTACGCTTATCTGTGATGATGCCACCAGCTGCACTGAAAACCCGCTCGGACAAGACGCTAGCGGCAGGGCAGGCAAGAACCTCCAAGGCGTACAGCGCCAGTTCGTGCCACATGTCCAGCTTTGAAACCCAGTAGTTGTAGGGAGCTGTGTGATCATTTAGGACGATGGTATGGTCAGCTACGTACTCCCTCACCATCTTTCTGTAAAGATCAGCCCTACTCTGCCGAGACTGGGGACAGGTGACAGTGTCTTGCTGGGGTGACATAAAGCTGGCAAAAGCCTTGTAAAGCGTACCCTTGCCAGTGCTGGACAAGCTGCCTGCTCGCCTACTCTCCCTCGCTACTTGTCCCGCAGAACTACGCACTCTGCCGCTAGCGCTGTCAGAAGGGAAATACTGTTTCAGCTTGTGCACCAGGGCCTGCTGGTATTCATGCATTCTCACACTCCTTTCCTCTCCAGGGATGAGAGTGGGAAGATTTTGCTTGTACCGTGGGTCCAGGAGAGTGAACACCCAGTAATCGGTGCTGGAATAAATTCTTTGAACGCGAGGGTCACGGGATAGGCAGCCTAGCATGAAATCTGCCATATGCGCCAGAGTACCAACGCGTAAGAATTCACTCCCCTCACTGGCCTGACTGTCCATTTCCTCCTCCTCCAACTCCTCCAACTCCTCTTCTTCTGCCCATACACGCTGAACAGTGAAGGACTCAACAATGGTCCCCTCTTGTGTCTCGCCAACATTCTCCTCCTCTTCCTCCTCATCCTCCTCCACCTCCACCTCCTCCGATATGCGCTGAGAAACAGACCTCAGGGTGCTTTGGCTATCAACAAGGGAATATTCTTCCCCCGTCTCTTGTGACGAGTGCAAAGCTTCCGACTTCATGCTGACCAGAGAGTTTTTCAACAGGCCAAGCAGCGGGATGGTGAGGCTGATGATGGCGGCATCGCCACTGACCATCTGTGTTGACTCCTCAAAGTTACTCAGCACCTGACAGATATCAGACATCCACGTCCACTCCTCATTGTAGACTTGAGGAAGCTGACTGACCTGACTACCAGTTCTGGTGGAAGTTGACATCTGGCAGTCTACAATCGCTCTGCGCTGCTGGTAAACTCTGGATAACATGGTTAATGTTGAATTCCACCTCGTGGGCACGTCGCACAACAGTCGGTGAGCGGGCAGTTGGAGGCGGCGCTGCGCTGCCCTGAGAGTGGCAGCATCTGGGCTGGACTTCCTGAAATGCGCACAGATGCGGCGCACCTTCGTGAGCAAATCAGACAGATTGGGGTATGTCTTGAGGAAACGCTGCACTATCAGATTTAACACATGGGCCAGGCATGGCACATGTGTCAGTCTGCCGAGTTGCAGAGCCGCCACCAGGTTACGGCCGTTGTCACACACAACCATTCCCGGCTTGAGGTTCAGCGGTGCCAGCCACAGATCAGTCTGCGCCGTGATGCCCTGTAATAGCTCTTGGGCGGTGTGCCTTTTGTCGCCTAGGCTCAGCAGTTTGAGCACCGCCTGCTGTCGCTTAGCGACGGCACTGCTGCTGTGCCTAGAGCTACCGACTGATGGCGCCGTGCCCACGGATGGTAGTTCGGAGGAGGAGGTGGAGGAGGGGTGGGAGGAGGAGGAGGCATAGTAGGCCTGAAACACCTGGACCGAGGTAGGCCCCGCAATCCTCGGCGTCGGCAGTATATGAGCAGCCCCAGGGTCAGACTCGGTCCCAGCCTCCACCAAGTTAACCCAATGTGCCATCAGCGATATATAGTGGCCCTGCCCGGCAGCACTCGTCCACGTGTCCGTGGTCAGGTGGACCTTGTCAGAAACGGCGTTGGTCAGGGCACGGATGATGTTGTCTGACACGTGCTGGTGCAGGGCTGGGACGGCACATCGGGAAAAGTAGTGGCGGCTGGGGACCGAATACCGAGGGGCGGCCGCCGCCATGAGGTTGCGAAAGGCCTCGGTCTCTACTAGCCTATAGGGCAGCATCTCCAGGCTAAACAATCTGGAGATGTGCACATTAAGGGCTTGGGCGTGCGGGTGGGTTGCACTATATTTGCGTTTCCGCTCCAGCGTCTGGGGTATGGAGAGCTGAACGCTGGTGGATGCTGTGGAGGATCGTGGAGGCGACGATGGGGTTTTTGTGCCAGGGTCCTGGGCAGGGGGCTGACTAGCAGCTGACACAGGGGAAGGAGCAGTGGTGTGCACGGCCGGAGGTGAACGGGCTTGTTGCCACTGAGTGGGGTGCTTAGCATTCATATGCCTGCGCATACTGGTGGTAGTTAAGCTAGTAGTGGTGGAACCCCTGCTGAGCCTGGTTTGGCAAATGTTGCACACCACAGTCCGTCGGTCATCCGGTGTTTCCTTAAAGAACCTCCACACTTCTGAAGATCTAGCCCTCGCCGCAAGAGCCCTCACCACGGGAGCTTCACTAGTTGACAGTGGCGCTGATGCACCAGCTCTGGCCCTGCCTCTCCGTCTGGCCCCACCACTGCCTCTTCCAACCTGTTCTGGTCGAGGACTCTCCTCCGTCTCAGAAGCACTGTGTTCACCCGGCCTCTCAACCCAGCTTGGGTCTGTCACCTCATCATCCTCCGATCCCTCAGTCTGCTCCCCCCTCGGACTTCCTGCCCTGACAACAACTTCCCCACTGTCTGACAACCGTGTCTCCTCATCGTCGGACACCTCTTTACACACTTCCACTACGTCAAGAAGGTCATCATCACCCACAGACTGTGACTGGTGGAAAACCTGGGCATCGGAAAATTGCTCAGCAGCAACCGGACAAGTGGTTTGTGACTGTGGGAAGGGTCCAGAAAACAGTTCCTCAGAGTATGCCGGTTCAAATGCCAAATTTTCCTGGGAGGGGGCAGACTGGGGGGGAGGAAGCTGAGGTGCAGGAGCTGGAGGAGTGGCGATTTCGGTGACATGGGTGGACTGCGTGGAAGACTGACTGGTGGTGGACAAATTGCTCGAAGCATTGTCAGCAATCCACGACATCACCTGTTCGCACTGTTCTGGCCTCAACAGTGCTCTACCACGAGTCCCAGTAACTTCAGACATGAACCTAGGGAGTGTAGCTCTGCGGCGTTCCCCTGCTCCCTCATCAGCAGGTGGTGTCTCACCCCGCCCAGGACCACGGCCTCTGACCCCTGCAGTAGTTGGACGCCCACGTCCCCGCCCTCGTCCTCTACCCCTAGCCCTTGGGTTAAACATTTTTAAAATGAGAGTTATAACTTTTTTTTTTTTTTTACTTCTTTTTGTTTTTTTTGGTGTTTTTTTTTTTTTTTTGTGTTTTTTGTTTTTTTTTGAGTTTTTAAAACCAAACAATCCTATCCTATTGCTATGGCTATTTTCTAGCCAAGTATCAAAGGAAGCACAGTACTATGCCAGATGAGATGACACTGAGTTATTGCCTAATAGAAATCCAACCCCTACTGAATTTTCCCACTTCGGCCTTTGCTATGGATATGTGCGTCACTAAGCGCAGAACACAGCGGTCGCAAGTCTCACTACAAATTGCTCAGAATTGGCAAGTACATGCACTGCAGAAACTACAGTCACCAGCAGATCAACCAGAAATCAAATATATAGAACGCTACTGTAGGCTTCAAGAAGCTGTTTGTATTCTCCTATGGCTATTTTCTAGCCAAGTATCAAAGGAAGCACAGTACTATGCCAGATGAGATGACACTGAGTTATTGCCTAATAGAAATCCAACCCCTACTGAATTTTCCCACTTCAGCCTTTGCTATGGATATGTGCGCCACTAAGAGCTAAACACAACGGTAGCAAGTCCCCCTGCTAATTCCTCACAAAATGGTAAAAGATGCAAATTAAAATAAAAAAAGTAGAACGTTATTGTAGCCCTAAGAAGGGCTGTTGGGTTCTTTGAGAATCACTCCTGCCTAACAGTAAGCTAATAGAACACCCTAACGCTTTCCCTGACCAGCAGCAGCTCTCTCCCTAGCGGCATCCAGACACAGAATGATCCGAGCAGCGCGGGCAGCGGCTAGTCTATCCCAGGGTCACCTGATCTGGCCAGCCAACCACTGCTATCTACGTGTAAGGGTACCACGTCATGCTGGGTGGAGTGCAGAGTCTCCTGGCTTGTGATTGGCTCTGTTTCTGGCCGCCAAAAAGCAAAACGGCGGGAGCTGCCATTTTCTCGAGCGGGCGAAGTATTCGTCCGAGTAACGAGCAGTTTCGAGTACCCTAATGCTCGACCGAGCATCAAGCTCGGACGAGCATGTTCGCTCATCTCTAATCACAGTGTAACTGCTCTGTCCGTGCAATGCATCTGAGGAGGCGCCGATTGTGTCCTTGTACATTGTCAGTGTGAACACGGGCTTGGGTTTGCTGATTTTGTATTGAATTGCACCACACACTAATCTCCTCATGCAGCTCTGCTCTGGCTCATTAACAGTTAACCCGCTGTGGCAGACAGAGCTTTGCTCCAATCATTGCTGGGGCCAGGACTCTGGTATCACATAAATCATCTGCTCATAGTTCAGCGCTGACTATAGATTTGTTGTGACATTAGCTCGTCCTGTCCTGTCTTCTTCTCTGTGTTTTGCACATTTTGGACAGGGAGGTGCAGTGTGTCACACGAGGACACCCTCCCTGCTCAGCACTCTGCCGCCTCTGCCTCACCTGAGTATCTGACTATCCCAAGGGGAGGATAAATCAAGTTGTCTCCCCCAGAAGATGACAGCATGTATAGATCCAGGGGAGACCACAGAAGGGACACATCCGCCCCTCTAACTCTCCTATGGAGGCAGGTTTCCTCCTTGTAGAAGAAGGATGAGGAGCCAGACCATGTGTAGATGATCATGAACTTCCACATCCACTTTCTCTGGATTCCAGATCAGGTAGTGGCTGAGAACTGGTTCTGTAAGAGTAAACTCTGCGGGGCCTACAGTCCGGATCAGAGAAAGGGAGGAGGGACAGGTGACATTTATCACCCCAGAAGGACAGGTTGAAGACCTGGTGACGCCCTTTGGGTTGTGTCATGCTCCTACACTCTTCCAACAATTTCTTAATGACATTTTTCGAGATCTCCTGGGTTGTGGTTTACTTGGATGATATCCTAATATTTCCTCCTCTTTACTAAACCGTCCAAGTGTTTGTTTGGAGTATAAAATAATAAATCACTTTCCTTGGTTACATCCTCGCCCCTGAACCTTGTTGTGTGGCTCCACCCAAAGTCACGGCTATCAAGAACTAGGAATGTTGCACCGGTCCCAAAGTTTTTTGGTCTTTTCTACTATCAGAAGTTTGTTAAAAATGCATCTGTGGCTGAGACATTGGGGCTCATTTACTAAGGGTCCACGGAGCGCATTTTTGTCGGGTCTCCCGGTGATTTCCATTTTGCGCCGCATTTAACAGGGGATTGTGTCACATGTGATAGGATTTTGGTGCATCGGCGGCGGCTTGCACGCGACACAAATCGGGGGCGTGGCCGTCGGACAACACGCGGGATTTAACATTTAGAATTATGTCGCAAGACACGCACTTATATGTACCGGGAAGGAGAAGGTGAACTCCGGGGACCCCGGTGGGGAAGCGACGGATGCAGGAACTCGGGCGTACGATCTTCATGAATTGCGCCGGACATCATTCTCGTCGGCCCGTCCGGATCGGGGATCGCGACAGGAGCAGGTAAGTAAATTTGCCCCATTGAATGATCTTGCAAGACAAAAATAAGGTGCTGATGTGACCAACAGGACCCCAGAAGCTGAAGTAGCATTTGTACAGTATAAGAAATGCCCCGGTCCCTATTCAGAAAGGTTTAAATGGTCCATTTCTATTGGTTTATGCTTCTGGTGTAGGGCACTGAATCCCTGACTTCTGGGCTTCGATGTGGGTAATTGGGAACTATTGGCTATGAAATTGGAGTTGAGGGGAGTAAACACAGAGGGGGTCATTTACTAAGGGCCCGATTCGCGTTTTCCTGACGTGTTACCCGAATATTTCCGATTTGCGGCGATTTCCCCTGAATTGCCCCGGGATTTTGGCGCACGCGATCGGATTGTGACGCATCGGCGCTGGCATGCACGCAAAGGAAATCGGGGGGCGTGGCCGAGCGAAAACCCGACGGATTTGGAAAAACCGCTGCAGTTAAAACAAAAAATCTGTCGCGGAGCTTGCACTTACCTTCACTCAGTCCGGCTCGGTAAACTCCAGGGTGTTCCGATGCTCTTCAGCGCAGCAGCGCCACCTGGTGGACGTCGGATGAACTACCTTAATAAATCCCGGCCGGACCCGAATCCAGCGCAGAGTACGCGCCGCTGGATCGCGAACGGACCGGGTAAGTAAATCTGCCCCAGAGTCGTGTGACTACTGACCATAACATCTATCATATTTGAATAGCGCTGAGTGACATTCTGGGCATTATGCTTCCCTTAGTTCTGGGAGTAAAAATGTAGTTTTTTTTACCAGTAATACCCCACAGAATGCTCCGGAAAAATCCTGTCCATGATGTGGTGTTGGTCGAGATTGATTATGATCGAGCCACTTTTGATAACTCTGAAGACCCAGCACCTAGTAACACTCCCAGGGATAACATGTTTGTCCCCCTTGTCTCCGCCTCCTACAAGAAGTTCATTGTTCTGGCGGGACACCATGGGATTGCCGGAACCAAATATCTGTTGGTTAAATCTTCCTGGTGGCCATCATGGTCTCTCAAGACTTTGCGGAAGCTTGTGGGGTGTGTGACAGGAGTGAGGTGCCCCGAGATTACTACAGGGATTCCTATAACTTGCAATTCAGTTTGAACTCTAAATTTTGGAGAGGATTCTGAGGGCATTTGGAAATCTCTGTCATTTACACTTATTCTGCAGCTCCTCAACCAAGATATCGTCGTTCTCCTGTACTTACAAGTTCAATTCCAAGAGCTGTGTATCTCATCCTGTCCTGTGTGATACTGTCTCTAACTAATCCTATATTGTCCTCGACCAAGGACCCTGCAGGTGGTCACCTCTCAGCACCAGCAGACATCGCAGTGCAGGACTCCGGAGCCGTGCAGAGATCCAGGACAATGGATAACATTCTGTCTGGACATGTCATGTAATACTCTTACAGCCTCACATACACGATAGATCATCCTCCACTGCCAGATCCTCACATCCACCCACAATTATACATCAACCACACGACACGGAGGAGAACGTAGAGCGATATACCGTCCTCCATACACCCCACAGGCAGCAGCGTAGTACAAGCACCCTGACCACATCTGGGGGTAACACATGGGACATCGGGGCAGAGGGGAGAACAGGGACCGGATTATGGAAACGTTTTGTAGACAGAAGGGAACCAGTTACAAGTTTAGGGACCTCTAAAAGTCCTGGAATCCTCTTATCCTCTTGGATACCAGAGGTCGGATCTTTTATGCCTGATTGTTTTCTGCTGCGTTTCTTTGGAGAATTCCGTGACTATCGATGACCTCTCCCTAGGAAAAGTATTGATGGCGTCCGACTAGAAGCATCACACACACAGGGATTAGATATACTTAGGGCCACGTGCGAGGTCTGGACCTATAGTGTTACTAACAATTTACAAACTTAGCATTTCTGCAACAAGGACGTCCCCCGACCTATGTCAATGAGGATTCTGCTAGAATGTAACTTTTATTAATCATTTATTTCAACCATAAGGAATATTTTCCCAGTGTGTAGAGACAAACAAAAGAAAAACTAAAAGTTGGAATGGTGGGAAAAGAAGGTGATTTTTCCTTCGGAGCAAGGAGAGGAACGTGAGGAGTTTGAGATGAGTTAACGTTTTAAGTGTGGAATAGGGAGTTAGGAACCCACAGGCAGGTATTGAGGGGTTTCGCTATGTTGCACACAGGTAGGTATTGAAGGGTTCGCTATGTTGCACACAGGTAGGTATAGAAAGGTTCGCTGTGCTGCGTGCGCTCTTTTTAGTATGGTTAGAGGCTACACAGTGATAGATTAGATAGCAAGTCTTGGCCACATCTGTATCAGGGGGAATATGGACTATTAGGAGTGTAATCCACGCTCTCAGACTACCCTCTCACTCCGGGGGGTATTTCCATATAATTTCCCAGGCTGCAGTCACTTGCTATGTGTGCGCAGTGTTTTATAGTGCTATCTTAGCCAGACGTGATAACATGCCATACCCTAAAGGTGGATCTATGCTAAACACTAGCTTTCTGTTTGGAGACACACATTGCGTTCGCTCCCTTGGGTGTTTTTCCAGTTATTGCTACTATTCAATGCCTCGATTTTCTGACATTGCTAATAACTATCTAATCCATGAACACCACTCAATCTAAAATCAACACACATTCAGACAGCCCCCCCGACATGTTTCGCCATGAGATGGCGTCTTCAGGGGGTAACGGGGCTGATCTGAGGCTTACCCCCTGAAGACGCCATCTCATGGCAAAACATGTCGGGGGGGGGGGGGGCTGTTTGAATGTGTGTCTACAAACAGAAAGCTAGTGTTTAGCATAGATCCACCTTTAGGGTATGGCATGTTATCACGTCTGGCTAAGATAGCACTATAAAACACTGCGCACACATAGCAAGTGACTGCAGCCTGGGAAATTATATGGAAATACCCCCCGGAGTGAGAGGGTAGTCTGAGAGCGTGGATTACACTCCTAATAGTCCATATTCCCCCTGATACAGATGTGGCCAAGACTTGCTATCTAATCTATCACTGTGTAGCCTCTAACAATACTAAAAAGAGTGCCCGCAGCACAGCGAACCTTTCTATACCTACCTGTGTGCAACAAAGCGAACCCCTCAATACCTACCTGTGTGCAACATAGCGAAACCCCTCAATACCTACCTGTGTGCAACATAGCGAAACCCCTCAATACCTACCTGTGGGTTCCTAACTCCCTATTCCACACTTAAAACGTTAACTCATCTCAAACTCCTCACGTTCCTCTCCTTGCTCCGAAGGAAAAATCTACTTCTTTTCCCACCGTTCCAACTTTTAGTTTTTCTTTTGTTTCTACACACTGGGAAAATATTCCTTAAGGTTGAAATAAATGATAAATAAAAGTTACATTTTATCAGAATCCTCATTGACATAGGTCGGAGGACGTCCTTGTTTGCAGAAATGCAAAGTTTGTAAATCGACTAGAAGCATCACACACATCAGTAGTTTTCTGGATTCCACCATAATTGGGGTCTAATGGATCACAGTGTAACCACTCTGTCCGTGCAATGCATCTGAGGAGGCGCCGATTGTGTCCTTACGTCTCTCTTGTACATTGTCAGTGTGAACACGGGCTTGGGATTGCTGATTTTGTATTGAATTGCACCACACACTAATCTCCTTATGCAGCTCTGCTCCGGCTCATCAACAGTTAACCCGCTGTGGCAGACAGAGCTTTGCTCCAATCATTCCTGGGGCCAGGACTCTGGTATCACATAAATCATCTGCTCATAGTTCAGCGCTGACTATAGATTTGTTGTGACATTAGCTCGTCCTGTCCTGTCTTCTTCTCTGCGTTTTGCACTTCAGCACATGAAGGGAATGTCACCTAGTTGTCCTCTTACCATTTAGGGTATGTGAGGCAAACAGGTAGGGAAAGCTGGGCTCTGGGTTTAGCATCAGGACCCACAAGCTGTGTCATTACTCCGTTCCCAGACCCTGCGTTACAGTAACAACTGATAATTGACAACAACGGATCCACAACAGGTTCTCCGGTGACCCGAGAGTCTCAGCTGTCAGGACATGGTGGTCCTCCATGTTGGAGTAGTGTCCTCCATCCTGCAGCGGGTGGTCTCCATGGAGGAGAGGGTCAGAGGATCTTCTTGTAGGGATCACAGGTAGAAGCTGATGACTCTGTGTCATGATTCACTGCTGCGGGGATTAGACTGCAGCAGGGGATGGAGGTTCTTCATTGTGATCAGAGGGCAGTGACTTACAGATCTGATATTGAGTTATTCAGGCAGGGCGTGACCCCATGGCCCGGCTGATAGCTAGGTCCCTACAGGACGGGGAGGTGCAGGGTGTCACCTGGGTCCTCCGGTGTTTATAACATGAGGACACCCTCCCTGCTCAGCACTCTGCTGCCTCTGCCTCACCTGCTCCACGTAGACCTGCAGATACCTGCACAGGTAAGTCGCTCATGTCCCGGTCCTGGGGTGGGGGGTGCTGCAGTCACATCACCTATAGACGCTGAGGGATCTGCACCAAACTGCAGCAGCAGACGGGGAGACAACTGGTTATTCTTTTCCATAGTAAAATCTCGATAATAACTGATCATGAAAATCCCCTGTAATCACTGAGCAGTGCCGAGACCCTCTGCGTCCTCTGCACCCCGACCCCCAACTTACCTCCATCTTATCTCTATATCCGACCTTAACTGAGACCCTCTACATGCTCTGCCCCCCGACCCCCAACTTACCTCCATTTTATCTCTATATCCGACCTTAACTGAGACCCTCTACATGCTCTGCCCCCCGACCCCCAACTTACCTCCATCTTATCTCTTATCCGACCTTAAACCAGGACTTCTGCATCCTCTGCCCCCCCGACAGCCCCCATATTATCTCTTATCTGACCTTAACCGAGACCCTCAGCATCCTCTGCCCCCCGACAGCCCCCATATTATCTCTTATCTGACCTTAACTGAGACCCTCTACATCCTCTGCCTCACGACCCCCCATATTATCTCTTATCCGACCTTAACTGAGACCCTCTGCGTCCTCTGCGTTCTAGCGAAAAGGATAATTTGAACTTTTAGTTTTATATATTTTTTTACTGTATTTCTAGACTCCTGGGGTATTTAACCCTAGGGAGTCTGATCACTTATACAATATACTGCAGCAGGATTGCAGTGTACTGTACATTGACTGGATGTGTGGACCCTGTGTTAGGGTTCAAGCTGTCATAGCAACACATCAGAGGGGGCGCCACCCAGATCCCAGATGGGGGCACCCATGTGTTACCATCACTTGAGTGCCGCCATCGCGTTTCTTGTACTTGCCTGACATTTGATGCAGTTTTGTGACATGTAGGAAAGGGAATAAGAAGGCATAAACCACCTGCAGCGACATCGGCCGTTATGGTGGGTGATAATGAATGACGATGCAGAACTCATGTTACTACTTACATAATGCGGGTGGATTATTACACCATATTTTCTGATGCATCAACAGCACAAGCGCACGGTGGAAGGGTTTCTCCCGATTGATGATGGGTTTCGACCCAAGTTCTTGGGTTTCTATCCCCTCCTATATCATCTCTATCTGCCGTATCCTGTATCTTCTATCCCCCCCTGTATCATCTCTATCTGCCGTATCCTGTATCTTCTATCCCCCCCCCTGTGTCATCTCTATCTGATGTATCCTGTATCTTCTATCCCCCCCCCGTATCATCTCTATCTGCCGTATCCTGTATCTTCTATCCCCCCCCCGTATCATCTCTATCTGCTGTATCCTGTATCTTCTATCCCCCCCTGTATCATCTCTATCTGCTGTATCCTGTATCTTCTATCCCCCCCCCCGTATCATCTCTATCTGCCGTATCCTGTATCTTCTACCCCCCCCTGTATCATCTCTATCTGCTGTATCCTGTATCTTCTATCCCCCCCTGTATCATCTCTATCTGCCGTATCCTGTATCTTCTATCCCCCCCTGTATCATCTCTATCTGCTGTATCCTGTATCTTCTATCCCCCCCCCCGTATCATCTCTATCTGCTGTATCCTGTATCTTCTATCCCCCCCCCGTATCATCTCTATCTGCCGTATCCTGTATCTTCTATCCCCCCCTGTATCATCTCTATCTGCTGTATCCTGCATCTTCTATCCCCCCCTGTATCATCTCTATCTGCTGTATCCTGTATCTTCTATCCCCCCCCCCCCGTATCATCTCTATCTGCCGTATCCTGTATCTTCTACCCCCCCTGTATCATCTCTATCTGCTGTATCCTGTATCTTCTATCCCCCCTGTATCATCTCTATCTGCCGTATCCTGTATCTTCTATCCCCCCCTGTATCATCTCTATCTGCTGTATCCTTTATCTTCTATCCCCCCCCCTGTGTCATCTCTATCTGATGTATCCTGTATCTTCTATCCCCCCCCCCCGTATCATCTCTATCTGCTGTATCCTGTATCTTCTATCCCCCCCCCGTATCATCTCTATCTGCCGTATCCTGTATCTTCTATCCCCCCCTGTATCATCTCTATCTGCTGTATCCTGTATCTTCTATCCCCCCCCCCGTATCATCTCTATCTGCCGTATCCTGTATCTTCTACCCCCCCCTGTATCATCTCTATCTGCTGTATCCTGTATCTTCTATCCCCCCCTGTATCATCTCTATCTGCTGTATCCTGTATCTTCTATCCCCCCCTGTATCATCTCTATCTGCTATATCCTGTATCTTCTATCTCCCCCTGTATCATCTCTATCTGCCGTATCCTGTATCTTCTATCCCCCCTGTATCATCTCTATCTGCCGTATCCTGTATCTTCTACCCCCCCCTGTATCATCTCTATCTGCTGTATCCTGTATCTTCTATCCCCCCTGTATCATCTCTATCTGCTGTATCCTGTATCTTCTATCCCCCCCTGTATCATCTCTATCTGCCGTATCCTGTATCTTCTATCCCCCCTGTATCATCTCTATCTGCCGTATCCTGTATCTTCTACCCCCCCCTGTATCATCTCTATCTGCTGTATCCTGTATCTTCTATCCCCCCTGTATCATCTCTATCTGCTGTATCCTGTATCTTCTATCCCCCCCTGTATCATCTCTATCTGCCGTATCCTGTATCTTCTATCCCCCCCGTATCATCTCTATCTGCCGTATCCTGTATCTTCTATCCCCCCCCCCTGTATCATCTCTATCTGCCGTATCCTGTATCTTCTATCCCCCCCTGTATCATCTCTATCTGCCGTATCCTGTATCTTCTATCCCCCCCTGTATCATCTCTATCTGCCGTATCCTGTATCTTCTATCCCCCCCCTGTATCATCTCTATCTGCTGTATCCTGTATCTTCTATCCCCCCCTGTATCATCTCTATCTGCCGTATCCTGTATCTTCTATCCCCCCCGTATCATCTCTATCTGCCGTATCCTGTATCTTCTATCCCCCCCGTATCATCTCTATCTGCCGTATCCTGTATCTTCTATCCCCCCTGTATCATCTCTATCTGCCGTATCCTGTATCTTTTATCCCCCCCTGTATCATCTCTATCTGCCGTATCCTGTATCTTCTATCCCCCCCTGTATCATCTCTATCTGCTGTATCCTGTATCTTCTATCCCCCCCTGTATCATCTCTATCTGCCGTATCCTGTATCTTCTATCCCCCCCCTGTATCATCTCTATCTGCCGTATCCTGTATCTTCTATCCCCCCCTGTATCATCTCTATCTGCCGTATCCTGTATCTTCTATCCCCCCCCTGTATCATCTCTATCTGCCGTATCCTGTATCCTTTATCCCCCCCTGTATCATCTCTATCTGCCGTATCCTGTATCTTCTATCCCCCCCTGTATCATCTCTATCTGCCGTATCCTGTATCTTCTATCCCCCCCCTGTATCATCTCTATCTGCCGTATCCTGTATCTTCTATCCCCCCCTGTATCATCTCTATCTGCTGTATCCTGTATCTTCTATCCCCCCCTGTATCATCTCTATCTGCCGTATCCTGTATCTTCTATCCCCCCCTGTATCATCTCTATCTGCTGTATCCTGTATCCTTTATCCCCCCCTGTATCATCTCTATCTGCCGTATCCTGTATCTTCTATCCCCCTCTGTATCATCTCTATCTGCCGTATCCTGTATCTTCTATCCCCCCCCTGTATCATCTCTATCTGCCGTATCCTGTATCTTCTATCCCCCCCTGTATCATCTCTATCTGCTGTATCCTGTATCTTCTATCCCCCCCTGTATCATCTCTATCTGCCGTATCCTGTATCTTCTATCCCCCCCTGTATCATCTCTATCTGCCGTATCCTGTATCTTCTATCCCCCCCTGTATCATCTCTATCTGCCGTATCCTGTATCTTCTATCCCCCCCTGTATAATCTCTATCTGCCGTATCCTGTATCTTCTATCCCCCCCCTGTATCATCTCTATCTGCCGTATCCTGTATCCTCTATCCCCCCCTGTATCATCTCTATCTGCCGTATCCTGTATCTTCTATCCCCCCCTGTATCATCTCTATCTGCTGTATCCTGTATCCTCTATCCCCCCCTGTATAATCTCTATCTGCCGTATCCTGTATCTTCTATCCCCCCCTGTATCATCTCTATCTGCTGTATCCTGTATATTCTATCCTCCCCCTGTATCATCTCTATCTGCTGTATCCTGTATCTTCTATCCCCCCTGTATAATCTCTATCTGCTGTATCCTGTATCTTCTATCCCCCCCTGTATCATCTCTATCTGCTGTATCCTGTATATTCTATCCTCCCCCTGTATCATCTCTATCTGCTGTATCCTGTATCCTCTATCCCCCCCTGTATAATCTCTATCTGCCGTATCCTGTATCTTCTATCCCCCCCTGTATCATCTCTATCTGCTGTATCCTGTATCCTCTATCCCCCCCTGTATAATCTCTATCTGCCGTATCCTGTATCTTCTATCCCCCCCTGTATCATCTCTATCTGCCGTATCCTGTATCTTCTATCCCCCCCTGTATCATCTCTATCTGCCGTATCCTGTATCTTCTATCCCCCCCTGTATAATCTCTATCTGCCGTATCCTGTATCTTCTATCCCCCCCCTGTATCATCTCTATCTGCCGTATCCTGTATCCTCTATCCCCCCCTGTATCATCTCTATCTGCCGTATCCTGTATCTTCTATCCCCCCCTGTATCATCTCTATCTGCTGTATCCTGTATCCTCTATCCCCCCCTGTATAATCTCTATCTGCCGTATCCTGTATCTTCTATCCCCCCCTGTATCATCTCTATCTGCCGTATCCTGTATCTTCTATCCCCCCCTGTATCATCTCTATCTGCCGTATCCTGTATCTTCTATCCCCCCCTTTATAATCTCTATCTGCCGTATCCTGTATCTTCTATCCCCCCCCTGTATCATCTCTATCTGCCGTATCCTGTATCCTCTATCCCCCCCTGTATCATCTCTATCTGCCGTATCCTGTATCTTCTATCCCACCCTGTATAATCTCTATCTGCCGTATCCTGTATCTTCTATCCCCCCCTGTATCATCTCTATCTGCTGTATCCTGTATATTCTATCCTCCCCCTGTATCATCTCTATCTGCTGTATCCTGTATCTTCTATCCCCCCTGTATAATCTCTATCTGCTGTATCCTGTATCTTCTATCCCCCCCTGTATCATCTCTATCTGCTGTATCCTGTATATTCTATCCTCCCCCTGTATCATCTCTATCTGCTGTATCCTGTATCCTCTATCCCCCCCTGTATAATCTCTATCTGCCGTATCCTGTATCTTCTATCCCCCCCTGTATCATCTCTATCTGCTGTATCCTGTATCCTCTATCCCCCCCTGTATAATCTCTATCTGCCGTATCCTGTATCTTCTATCCCCCCCTGTATCATCTCTATCTGCCGTATCCTGTATCTTCTATCCCCCCCTGTATCATCTCTATCTGCCGTATCCTGTATCTTCTATCCCCCCCTGTATAATCTCTATCTGCCGTATCCTGTATCTTCTATCCCCCCCCTGTATCATCTCTATCTGCCGTATCCTGTATCCTCTATCCCCCCCTGTATCATCTCTATCTGCCGTATCCTGTATCTTCTATCCCCCCCTGTATCATCTCTATCTGCTGTATCCTGTATCTTCTATCCCCCCCTGTATCATCTCTATCTGCCGTATCCTGTATCTTCTATCCCCCCTGTATCATCTCTATCTGCCGTATCCTGTATCTTCTATCCCACCCTGTATAATCTCTATCTGCCGTATCCTGTATCTTCTATCCCCCCCTGTATCATCTCTATCTGCTGTATCCTGTATATTCTATCCTCCCCCTGTATCATCTCTATCTGCTGTATCCTGTATCTTCTATCCCCCCTGTATAATCTCTATCTGCTGTATCCTGTATCTTCTATCCCCCCCTGTATCATCTCTATCTGCTGTATCCTGTATATTCTATCCTCCCCCTGTATCATCTCTATCTGCTGTATCCTGTATCCTCTATCCCCCCCTGTATAATCTCTATCTGCCGTATCCTGTATCTTCTATCCCCCCCTGTATCATCTCTATCTGCTGTATCCTGTATCTTCTATCCCCCCCTGTATCATCTCTATCTGCTGTATCCTGTATCTTCTATCCCCCCCTGTATCATCTCTATCTGCCGTATCCTATATCTTCTATCCCCCCTGAATCATCTCTATCTGCCGTATCCTGTATCTTCTATCCCCCCCAGTATCATCTCTATCTGCCGTATCCTGTATCTTCTATCCCCCCTGTATCATCTCTATCTGCTGTATCCTGTATCTTCTATCCCTCCTGTATAATCTCTATCTACCGTATCCTGTATCTTCTATCCCCCTGTATCATCTCTATCTGCCGTATCCTGTATCTTCTATCCCCCCCTGTATCATCTCTATCTGCTGTATCCTGTATCTTCTATCCCCCCCTGTATCATCTCTATCTGCCGTATCCTGTATCTTCTATCCCTCCCAGTATCATCTCTATCTGCTGTATCCTGTATCTTCTATCCCCCCCTGTATCATCTCTATCTGCCGTATCCTGTATCTTCTATCCCCACCTGTATCATCTGTATCTGCCGTATCCTGTATCTTCTACCCCCCCCTGTATCATCTCTATCTGCCGTATCCTGTATCTTCTATCCCCCCCTGTATCATCTCTATCTGCTGTATCCTGTATCTTCTATCCCCCCCTGTATCATCTCTATCTGCCGTATCCTGTATCTTCTATGCCCCCTGTATCATCTCTATCTGCTGTATCCTGTATCTTCTATCCCCCCCTGTATCATCTCTATCTGCCGTATCCTGTATCTTCTATCCCCCCCTGTATCATCTCTATCTGCTGTATCCTGTATCTTCTATCCCCCCCTGTATCATCTCTATCTGCCGTATCCTGTATCTTCTATCCCCCACCTGTATCATCTCTATCTGCCGTATCCTGTATGTTCTATCCCCCCCTGTATCATCTCTATCTGCCGTATCCTGTATCTTCTACCCCCCTCTGTATCATCTCTATCTGCCGTATCCTGTATCTTCTACCCCCCCCCCCCTGTATCATCTCTATCTGCCGTATCCTGTATCTTCTATACCCCCCTGTATAATCTCTATCTGCTGTATCCTGTATCTTCTATCCCCCCTGTATCATCTCTATCTGCCGTATCCTGTATCTTCTACCCCCCTCTGTATCATCTCTATCTGCCGTATCCTGTATCTTCTACCCCCCCCCCTGTATCATCTCTATCTGCCGTATCCTGTATCTTCTATACCCCCCTGTATAATCTCTATCTGCCGTATCCTGTATCTTCTATCCCCCCCTGTATCATCTCTATCTGCTGTATCCTGTATCTTCTATCCCCCCCTGTATCATCTCTATCTGCTGTATCCTTTATCTTCTACCCCCCCTGTATCATCTCTATCTGCTGTATCCTGTATCTTCTATCCCCCCCTGTATCATCTCTATCTGCTGTATCCTGTATCTTCTATCCCTCCTGTATAATCTCTATCTGCCGTATCCTGTATCTTCTATCCCCCCCTGTATCATCTCTATCTGCCGTATCCTGTATCTTCTATCCCCCCCTGTATCATCTCTATCTGCTGTATCCTGTATCTTCTATCCCCCCCTGTATCATCTCTATCTGCCGTATCCTGTATCTTCTATCCCCACCTGTATCATCTCTATCTGCCGTATCCTGTATCTTCTATCCCCCCCTGTATCATCTCTATCTGCTGTATCCTGTATCTTCTATCCCCCCCCTGTATCATCTCTATCTGCCGTATCCTGTATCTTCTATCCCCACCTGTATCATCTCTATCAGCCGTATCCTGTATCTTCTATCCCCCCCTGTATCATCTCTATCTGCTGTATCCTGTATCTTCTATCCCCACCTGTATCATCTCTATCTGCCGTATCCTGTATCTTCTATCCCCCCCTGTATCATCTCTATCTGCTGTATCCTGTATCTTCTATCCCCCCCTGTATCATCTCTATCTGCCGTATCCTGTATCTTCTATCCCCACCTGTATCATCTCTATCAGCCGTATCCTGTATCTTCTATCCCCTCCTGTATCATCTCTATCTGCTGTATCCTGTATCTTCTATCCCCCCCTGTATCATCTCTATCTGCCGTATCCTGTATCTTCTACCCCCCCCTGTATCATCTCTATCTGCCGTATCCTGTATCTTCTATCCCCACCTGTATCATCTCTATCTGCCGTATCCTGTATCTTCTATCCTCCCCCTGTATCTTCTCTATCTGCCGTATCCTGTATCTTCTATCCCCCCCTGTATCATCTCTATCTGCCGTATCCTGTATCTTCTATCCCCCCTGTATCATCTCTATCTGCTGTATCCTGTATCTTCTATCCCCCCCTGTATCATCTCTATCTGCCGTATCCTGTATCTTCTATCCCCCCCTGTATCATCTCTATCTGCTGTATCCTGTATCTTCTATCCCCACCTGTATCATCTCTATCTGCCGTATCCTGTATCTTCTATCCCCACCTGTATCATCTCTATCTGCCGTATCCTGTATCTTCTATGCCCCTGTATCATCTCTATCTGCTGTATCCTGTATCTTCTATCCCCCCCCAGTATCATCTCTATCTGCCGTATCCTGTATCTTCTATCCCCCCCCTGTATCATCTCTATCTGCTGTATCCTGTATCTTCTATCCCCCCAGTATCATCTCTATCTGCTGTATCCTGTATCTTCTATCCCCCCAGTATCATCTCTATCTGCCGTATCCTGTATCTTCTATCCCCCCATGTATCATCTCTATCTGCCGTGTCCTGTATCTTCTATCCCCCCCCTGTATCATCTCTATCTGCTGTATCCTGTATCTTCTATCCCCCCCTGTATCATCTCTATCTGCCGTGTCCTGTATCTTCTATCCCCCTCCTGTATCATCTCTATCTGCTGTATCCTGTATCTTCTATCCCCCCCTGTATCATCTCTATCTGCCGTATCCTGTATCTTCTATCCCCCCTGTATCATCTCTATCTGCTGTATTCTGTATCTTCTATCCCCCCAGTATCATCTCTATCTGCCGTATCCTGTATCTTCTATCCCCCCCTGTATCATCTCTATCTGCCGTATCTTGTATCTTCTATCCCCCCCTGTATCATCTCTATCTGCTGTATCCTGTATCTTCTATCCCCCCCTGTATCATCTCTATCTGCTGTATCCTGTATCTTCTATCCCCCCCTGTATCATCTCTATCTGCCGTATCCTGTATCTTCTATCCCCCCCTGTATCATCTCTATCTGCCGTACCCTGTATCTTCTATCCCCTCCTGTATCATCTCTATCTGCTGTATCCTGTATCTTCTATCCCCCCCTGTATCATCTCTATCTGCCGTATCCTGTATCTTCTATCCCCCACCTGTATCATCTCTATCTGCTGTATCCTGTATCTTCTATCCCCCCTGTATCATCTCTATCTGCCGTATCCTGTATCTTCTATCCCTCCTGTATAATCTCTATCTGCCGTATCCTGTATCTTCTACCCCCCCCTGTATCATCTCTATCTGCTGTATCCTGTATCTTCTATCCCCCCCTGTATCATCTCTATCTGCTGTATCCTGTATCTTCTATCCCCCCCTGTATCATCTCTATCTGCCGTATCCTGTATCTTCTATGCCCCCTGTATCATCTCTATCTGCCGTATCCTGTATCTTCTATCCTCCCCCTGTATCATCTCTATCTGCCGTATCCTGTATCTTCTATCCCCACCTGTATCATCTCTATCTGCCGTATCCTGTATCCTCTATCCCCCCTGTATCATCTCTATCTGCCGTATCCTGTATCTTCTATCCCCCCCTGTATCATCTCTATCTGCCGTATCCTGTATCTTCTACCCCCCCCCTGTATCATCTCTATCTGCCGTATCCTGTATCATCTATACCCCCCTGTATAATCTCTATCTGCTGTATCCTGTATCTTCTATCCCCCCTGTATGATCTCTATCTGCCGTATCCTGTATCTTCTACCCCCCTCTGTATCATCTCTATCTGCCGTATCCTGTATCTTCTACCCCCCCCCTGTATCATCTCTATCTGCCGTATCCTGTATCTTCTATACCCCCCTGTATAATCTCTATCTGCCGAATCCTGTATCTTCTATCCCCCCCTGTATCATCTCTATCTGCTGTATCCTGTATCTTCTATCCCTCCTGTATAATCTCTATCTGCCGTATCCTGTATCTTCTATCCCCCCCTGTATCATCTCTATCTGCCGTATCCTGTATCTTCTATCCCCCCCCTGTATCATCTCTATCTGCTGTATCCTGTATCTTCTATCCCCCCCTGTATCATCTCTATCTGCCGTATCCTGTATCTTCTATCCCCACCTGTATCATCTCTATCTGCCGTATCCTGTATCTTCTATCCCCCCCTGTATCATCTCTATCTGCTGTATCCTGTATCTTCTATCCCCCCCTGTATCATCTCTATCTGCCGTATCCTGTATCTTCTATCCCCACCTGTATCATCTCTATCAGCCGTATCCTGTATCTTCTATCCCCCCCTGTATCATCTCTATCTGCTGTATCCTGTATCTTCTATCCCCACCTGTATCATCTCTATCTGCCGTATCCTGTATCTTCTATCCCCCCCTGTATCATCTCTATCTGCCGTATCCTGTATCTTCTATCCCCCCTGTATCATCTCTATCAGCCGTATCCTGTATCTTCTATCCCCCCCTGTATCATCTCTATCTGCCATATCCTGTATCTACTATCCCCCCCTGTATCATCTCTATCTGCTGTATCCTGTATCTTCTATCCCCACCTGTATCATCTCTATCAGCCGTATCCTGTATCTTCTATCCCCTCCTGTATCATCTCTATCTGCTGTATCCTGTATCTTCTATCCCCCCCTGTATCATCTCTATCTGCCGTATCCTGTATCTTCTACCCCCCCCTGTATCATCTCTATCTGCCGTATCCTGTATCTTCTATCCCCACCTGTATCATCTCTATCTGCTGTATCCTGTATCTTCTATCCCCCCCTGTATCATCTCTATCTGCTGTATCCTGTATCTTCTATCCCCACCTGTATCATCTCTATCTGCCGTATCCTGTATCTTCTATCCCCCCCTGTATCATCTCTATCTGCCGTATCCTGTATCTTCTACCCCACCCCCCCTGTATCATCTCTATCTGCCGTATCCTGTATCTTCTATCCCCCCCTGTATCATCTCTATCTGCTGTATCCTGTATCTTCTATCCCCCCTGTATCATCTCTATCTGCCGTATCCTGTATCTTCTATCCCCACCTGTATCATCTCTATCTGCCGTATCCTGTATCTTCTATGCCCCCTGTATCATCTCTATCTGCTGTATCCTGTATCTTCTATCCCCCCCCAGTATCATCTCTATCTGCCGTATCCTGTATCTTCTATCCCCCCCCTGTATCATCTCTATCTGCTGTATCCTGTATCTTCTATCCCCCCAGTATCATCTCTATCTGCCGTATTCTGTATCTTCTATCCCCCCCTGTATCATCTCTATCTGCCGTATCCTGTATCTTCTATCCCCACCTGTATCATCTCTATCTGCCGTATCCTGTATCTTCTATGCCCCCTGTATCATCTCTATCTGCTGTATCCTGTATCTTCTATCCCCCCAGTATCATCTCTATCTGCCGTATCCTGTATCTTCTATCCCCCCCTGTATCATCTCTATCTGCCGTATCCTGTATCTTCTATCCCCCCCTGTATCATCTCTATCTGCTGTATCCTGTATCTTCTATCCCCCCCTGTATCATCTCTATCTGCTGTATCCTGTATCTTCTATCCCCCCCTGTATCATCTCTATCTGCCGTATCCTGTATCTTCTATCCCCCCCTGTATCATCTCTATCTGCCGTACCCTGTATCTTCTATCCCCTCCTGTATCATCTCTATCTGCTGTATCCTGTATCTTCTATCCCCCCCTGTATCAACTCTATCTGCCGTATCCTGTATCTTCTATCCCCCACCTGTATCATCTCTATCTGCTGTATCCTGTATCTTCTATCCCCCCCTGTATCATCTCTATCTGCCGTATCCTGTATCTTCTATCCCTCCTGTATAATCTCTATCTGCCGTATCCTGTATCTTCTACCCCCCCTGTATCATCTCTATCTGCTGTATCCTGTATCTTCTATCCCCCCCTGTATCATCTCTATCTGCTGTATCCTGTATCTTCTATCCCCCCCTGTATCATCTCTATCTGCCGTATCCTGTATCTTCTATACCCCCTGTATCATCTCTATCTGCCGTATCCTGTATCTTCTATCCCCCCCTGTATCATCTCTATCTGCCGTATCCTGTATCTTCTATCCCCCCCCCTGTATCATCTCTATCTGCCGTATCCTGTATCTTCTATCCTCCCCCTGTATCATCTCTATCTGCCGTATCCTGTATCTTCTATCCCCACCTGTATCATCTCTATCTGCCGTATCCTGTATCCTCTATCCCCCCTGTATCATCTCTATCTGCCGTATCCTGTATCTTCTATCCCCCCCTGTATCATCTCTATCTGCCGTATCCTGTATCTTCTACCCCCCCCCCTGTATCATCTCTATCTGCCGTATCCTGTATCTTCTATACCCCCCTGTATAATCTCTATCTGCCGTATCCTGTATCTTCTATCCCCCCCTGTATCATCTCTATCTGCCGTATCCTGTATCTTCTATCCCCCCCTGTATCATCTCTATCTGCTGTATCCTGTATCTTCTATCCTCCCCCTGTATCATCTCTATCTGCCGTATCCTGTATCTTCTATCCCCCCCTGTATCATCTCTATCTGCCGTATCCTGTATCTTCTATCCCCCCCTGTATCATCTCTATCTGCCGTATCCTGTATCTTCTATCCCCCCCCTGTATCATCTCTATCTGTCGTATCCTGTATCTTCTATCCCCCCTGTATCATCTCTATCTGCCGTATCCTGTATCTTCTATCCCCCCCTGTATCATCTCTTTCTGCCGTATCCTGTATCTTCTATCCCCCCCTGTATTATCTCTATCTGCTGTATCCTGTATCTTCTATCCCCCCCTGTATCATCTCTATCTGCCGTATCCTGTATCTTCTATCCCCTCCTGTATCATCTCTATCTGCTGTATCCTGTATCTTCTATCCCCCCCTGTATCATCTCTATCTGCCGCATCCTGTATCTTCAATCCCCCCCTGTATCATCTCTATCTGCTGTATCCTGTATCTTCTATCCCCCCCTGTATCATCTCTATCTGCTGTATCCTGTATCTTCTATCCCCCCCAGTATCATCTCTATCTGCCGTATCCTGTATCTTCTATCCCCCCCCTGTATCATCTCTATCTGCTGTATCCTGTATCTTCTATCCCCCCAGTATCATCTCTATCTGCTGTATCCTGTATCTTCTATCCCCCCCTGTATCATCTCTATCTGCCGTATCCTGTACCTTCTATCCCCTCCTGTATCATCTCTATCTGCCGTATCCTGTATCTTCTATCCCCCCCCTGTATCATCTCTATCTGCCGTATCCTGTATCTTCGATCCCCCCCTGTATAATCTCTATCTGCTGTATCCTGTATCTTCTATCCCCCCCTGTATCATCTCTATCTGCTGTATCCTGTATCTTCTATCCCCCCCTGTATCATCTCTATCTGCCGTATCCTGTATCTTCTATCCCCCCTTGTATCATCTCTATCTGCCGTATCCTGTATCTTCTATCCCCCCCTGTATCATCTCTATCTGCTGTATCCTGTATCTTCTATCCCCCCTGTATCATCTCTATCTGCCGTATCCTGCATCTTCTATCCCCCCCTGTATTATCTCTATCTGCCGTATCCTGTATCTTCTATCCCCCCCTGTATCATCTCTATCTGCCGTATCCTGTATCTTCTATCCCCCCCTGTATCATCTCTATCTGCTGTATCCTGTATCTTCTATCCCCCCCTCCTGTATCATCTCTATCTGCCGTATCCTGTATCTTCTATCCCCTCCCTTATAATCTCTATCTGCCGTATCCTGTATCTTCTATCCCCCCCCTGTATCATCTCTATCTGCCGTATCCTGTATCTTCTATCCCCCCCCCTGTATCATCTATTTCTGCCGTATCCTGTATTTTCTATCCCCCCCCTGTATCATCTCTATCTGCCGTATCCTGTATCTTCTATCCCCCCCTCTGTATCATCTCTATCTGCCGTATCCTGCATCTTCTATCCCCCCCCTGTATCATCTCTATCTGCTGTATCCTGTATCTTCTATCCCCCCCTGTATCATCTCTATCTGCCGTATCCTGTATCTTCTACCCCCCCCTGTATCAACTCTATCTGCCGTATCCTGTATCTTCTATCCCCCCCTGTATCATCTCTATCTGCCGTATCCTGTATCTTCTATCCCCCCTGTATCATCTCTATCTGCTGTATCCTGTATCTTCTATCCCCCCCAGTATCATCTCTATCTGCCGTATCCTGTATCTTCTATCCCCCCCTGTATCATCTCTATCTGCTGTATCCTGTATCTTCTATCCCCTCCTGTATCATCTCTATCTGCCGTATCCTGTATCTTCTATCCCCCCCCTGTATCATCTCTATCTGCCGTATCCTGTATCTTCTATCCCCCCCCTGTATCATCTCTATCTGCCGTATCCTGTATCTTCTATCCCCCCCCTGTATCATCTCTATCTGCCGTATCCTGTATCTTCTATCCCCCCCCCTGTATCATCTATATCTGCCGTATCCTGTATTTTCTATCCCCCCCTGTATCATCTCTATCTGCCTTATCCTGTATCTTCTATCCCCCCCTGTATCATCTCTATCTGCCGTATCCTGTATCTTCTATCCCCCCCTGTATCATCTCTATCTGCCGTATCCTGTATCTTCTATCCCCCCCACCTGTATCATCTCTATCTGCCGTATTCTGTATCTTCTATCCCCCCCTGTATCATCTCTATCTGCCGTATCCTGTATCTTCTATCCCCCCATGTATAATCTCTATCTGCCGTATCCTGTATCTTCTATCCCCCCCAGTATCATCTCTATCTGCCGTATCCTGTATCTTCTATCCCCCACCTGTATCATCTCTATCTGCCGTATCCTGTATCTTCTATCCCCCCCAGTATCATCTCTATCTGCCGTATGCTGTATCTTCTATCCCCCACCTGTATCATCTCTATCTGCTGTATCCTGTATCTTCTATCCCCCCCTGTATCATCTCTATCTGCCGCATCCTGTATCTTCTATCCCCCACCCTGTATCATCTCTATCTGCCGTATCCTGTATCTTCTATCCCCCCCCCCTGTATCATCTCTATCTGCTGTATCCTGTATCCTCTATCCCCCCAGTATCATCTCTATCTGCTGTATCCTGTATCTTCTATCCCCCCCCTTTATCATCTCTATCTGCTGTATCCTGTATCTTCTATCCCCCACCTGTATCATCTCTATCTGCTGTATCCTGTATCTTCTATCCCCCCTGTATCATCTCTATCTGCTGTATCCTATATCTTCTATCCCCCCCTGTATCATCTCTATCTGCCGTATCCTGTATCTTCTATCCCCCCCTGTATCATCTCTATCTGCCGTATCCTGTATCTTCTACCCCCCCCGGTATCATCTCTATCTGCTGTATCCTGTATCTTCTATCCCCCCCTGTATCATCTCTATCTGCCGTATCCTGTATCTTCTATCCCCCCACCTGTATAATCTCTATCTGCCGTATCCTGTATCTTCTATCCCCCCCTGTATCATCTCTATCTGCCGTATCCTGTATCTTCTATCCCCCCCTGTATAATCTCTATCTGCCGTATCCTGTATCTTCTACCCCCCCCTGTATCATCTCTATCTGCTGTATCCTGTATCTTCTATCCTCCCCCTGTATCATCTCTATCTGCCGTATCCTGTATCCTCTATCCCCCCCTGTATCATCTCTATCTGCCGTATCCTGTATCTTCTATCCTCCCCCCCTGTATCATCTCTATCTGCCATATCCTGTATCTTCTACCCCCCCCTGTATCATCTCTATCTGCCGTATCCTGTATCTTCTATCCCCCCCTGTATCATCTCTATCTGCCGTATCCTGTATCTTCTATCCCCCCCTGTATCATCTCTATCTGCCGTATCCTGTATCTTCTATCCTCCCCCTGTATCTTCTCTATCTGCCGTATCCTGTATCTTCTATCCCCCCCTGTATAATCTCTATCTGCCGTATCCTGTATCTTCTATCCCCCCTGTATAATCTCTATCTGCTGTATCCTGTATCTTCTATCCCCTCCTGTATCATCTCTATCTGCCGTATCCTGTATCTTCTATCCCCCCCAGTATCATCTCTATCTGCCGTATCCTGTATCTTCTATCCCCCCCTGTATCATCTCTATCTGCTGTATCCTGTATCTTCTATCCCCCCCTGTATCATCTCTATCTGCCGTATCCTGTATCTTCTATCCCCCCCTGTATCATCTCTATCTGCTGTATCCTGTATCTTCTATCCCCCCTGTATAATCTCTATCTGCTGTATCCTGTATCTTCTATCCCCTCCTGTATCATCTCTATCTGCCGTATCCTGTATCTTCTATCCCCCCCTGTATCATCTCTATCTGCTGTATCCTGTATCTTCTATCCCCCCCTGTATCATCTCTATCTGCCGTATCCTGTATCTTCTATCCCCCACCTGTATCATCTCTATCTGCTGTAGCCTGTATCTTCTATCCCCCCCCTGTATCATCTCTATCTGCCGTATCCTGTATCTTCTATCCCCCCCTGTATCATCTCTATCTGCCGTATAATGTATGTGCTATCCCCCCCTGTATCATCTCTATCTGCTGTATCCTGTATCTTCTATCCCCCCCTGTATCATCTCTATCTGCTGTATCTTCTATCCCCCCCTGTATCATCTCTATCTGCCGTATCCTGTATCTTCTATCCCCCCCTGTATCATCTCTATCTGCTGTATCCTGTATCTTCTATCCCCCCCTGTATCATCTCTATCTGCCGTATCCTGTATCTTCTATCCCCCCCTGTATCATCTCTATCTGCTGTATCCTGTATCTTCTATCCCCCCTGTATAATCTCTATCTGCTGTATCCTGTATCTTCTATCCCCTCCTGTATCATCTCTATCTGCCGTATCCTGTATCTTCTATCCCCCCCTGTATCAGCTCTATCTGCTGTATCCTGTATCTTCTATCCCCCCCTGTATCATCTCTATCTGCCGTATCCTGTATCTTCTATCCCCCACCTGTATCATCTCTATCTGCTGTAGCCTGTATCTTCTATCCCCCCCCTGTATCATCTCTATCTGCCGTATCCTGTATCTTCTATCCCCCCCTGTATCATCTCTATCTGCCGTATAATGTATGTGCTATCCCCCCCTGTATCATCTCTATCTGCTGTATCCTGTATCTTCTATCCCCCCCTGTATCATCTCTATCTGCTGTATCTTCTATCCCCCCCTGTATCATCTCTATCTGCCGTATCCTGTATCTTCTATCCCCCCTTGTATCATCTCTATCTGCCGTATCCTGTATCTTCTATCCCCCCCTGTATCATCTCTATCTGCTGTATCCTGTATCTTCTATCCCCCCTGTATCATCTCTATCTGCCGTATCCTGCATCTTCTATCCCCCCCTGTATTATCTCGATCTGCCGTATCCTGTATCTTCTATCCCCCCCTGTATCATCTCTATCTGCCGTATCCTGTATCTTCTATCCCCCCCTCCTGTATCATCTCTATCTGCTGTATCCTGTATCTTCTATCCCCCCCTCCTGTATCATCTCTATCTGCCGTATCCTGTATCTTCTATCCCCTCCTGTATAATCTCTATCTGCCGTATCCTGTATCTTCTATCCCCCCCCTGTATCATCTCTATCTGCCGTATCCTGTATCTTCTATCCCCCCCCCTGTATCATCTATTTCTGCCGTATCCTGTATTTTCTATCCCCCCCCTGTATCATCTCTATCTGCCGTATCCTGTATCTTCTATCCCCCCCTCTGTATCATCTCTATCTGCCGTATCCTGCATCTTCTATCCCCCCCTGTATCATCTCTATCTGCTGTATCCTGTATCTTCTATCCCTCCCCCTGTATCATCTCTATCTGCCGTATCCTGTATCTTCTATCCTCCCCCTGTATCTTCTCTATCTGCCGTATCCTGTATCTTCTATCCCCCCCTGTATTATCTCTATCTGCCGTATCCTGTATCCTCTATGCCCCCCTGTATCATCTCTATCTGCCGTATTCTGTATCTTCTATCCCCCCCCAGTATCATCTCTATCTGCCGTATCCTGTATCTTCTATCCCCCCCCCGTATCATCTCTATCTGCTGTATCCTGTATCTTCTATCCCCCCCCCTGTATCATCTCTATCTGCCGTATCCTGTATCTTCTATCCCCCCCTGTATCATCTCTATCTGCCGTATCCTGTATCTTCTATCCCCCCCTGTATCATCTCTATCTGCCGTATCCTGTATCTTCTATCCCCCCTGTATCATCTCTATCTGCCGTATCCTGTATCTTCTATCCCCCCCTGTATCATCTCTATCTGCCGTATCCTGTATCTTCTATCCCCCCCCTGTATCATCTCTATCTGCCGTATCCTGTATCTTCTATCCCCCCCTGTATCATCTCTATCTGCTGTAACCTGTATCTTCTATCCCCCCTGAATCATCTCTATCTGCCGTATCCTGTATCTTCTATCCCCCCCAGTATCATCTCTATCTGCCGTATCCTGTATCTTCTATCCCCCCTGTATCATCTCTATCTGCCGTATCCTGTATCTTCTATCCCCCCCTGTATCATCTCTATCTGCCGTATCCTGTATGTGCTATCCCCCCCTGTATCATCTCTATCTGCTGTATCCTGTATCCTCTATCCCCCCCTGTATCATCTCTATCTGCCGTATCCTGTATCTTCTATCCCCCCCTGTATCATCTCTATCTGCTGTATCCTGTATCTTCTATCCCCCCTTAATCATCTCTATCTGCCGTATCCTGTATCTTCTATCCCCCCCAGTATCATCTCTATCTGCCGTATCCTGTATCTTCTATCCCCCCTGTATCATCTCTATCTGCCGTATCCTGTATCTTCTATCCCCCCCTGTATCATCTCTATCTGCCGTATCCTGTATGTGCTATCCCCCCCTGTATCATCTCTATCTGCTGTATCCTGTATCTTCTATCCCCCCTGTATCATCTCTATCTGCCGTATCCTGTATCTTCTATCCCCCCCTGTATCATCTCTTTCTGCCGTATCCTGTATCTTCTATCCCCCCCTGTATCATCTCTATCTGCCGTATCCTGTATCTTCTATCCCCCCCTGTATCATCTCTATCTGCCGTATCCTGTATCTTCTATCCCCCCCTGTATCATCTCTATCTGCTGTATCCTGTATCCTCTATCCCCCCCTGTATCATCTCTATCTGCCGTATCCTGTATCTTCTATCCCCCCCTGTATCATCTCTATCTGCCGTATCCTGTATCTTCTATCCCCCCCTGTATCATCTCTATCTGCTGTATCCTGTATCTTATATCCCCCCCTGTATCATCTCTATCTGCCGTATCCTGTATCTTCTATCCCCCCCTGTATCATCTCTATCTGCTGTATCCTGTATCTTCTATCCCCCCCCCTGTATCATCTCTATCTGCCGTATCCTGTATCTTCTATCCCCCCCTGTATCATCTCTCTCTGCTGTATCCTGTATCTTCTATCCCCCCTGTATCATCTCTATCTGCTGTATCCTGTATCTTCTATCCCCCCCTCCTGTATCATCTCTATCTGCCGTATCCTGTATCTTCCATCCTCCCCCTGTATCATCTCTATCTGCTGTATCTTCTATCCCCCCCTGTATCATCTCTATCTGCCGTATCCTGTATCTTTTATCCCCCCCTGTATCATCTCTATCTGCCGTATCCTGTATCTTCTATCCCCCCCTGTATCATCTCTATCTGCCGTATCCTGTATCTTCTATCCCCCCCAGTATCATCTCTATCTGCTGTATCCTGTATCTTCTACCCCCCCCTGTATCATCTCTATCTGCCGTATCCTGTATCTTCTATCCCCCCCTGTATCATCTCTATCTGCCGTATCCTGTATCTTCTATCCCCCCCTGTATCATCTCTATCTGCTGTATCCTGTATCTTCTATCCCCCCCTGTATCATCTCTATCTGCCGTATCCTGTATCTTCTATCCCCCCCTGTATCATCTCTATCTGCTGTATCCTGTATCTTCTATCCCCCCTGTATCATCTCTATCTCCTGTATCCTGTATCTTCTTTCCCCCCCTGTATCATCTCTATCTGCTGTATCCTGTATCTTCTTTCCCCCCCTGTATCATCTCTATCTGCCGTATCCTGTATCTTCTATCCCCCCCTGTATCATCTCTATCTGCTGTATCCTGTATCTTCTTTCCCCCCCTGTATCATCTCTATCTGCCGTATCCTGTATCTTACATCCCCCACTGTATCATCTCTATCTGCCGTATCCTGTATCCTCTATCCCCCCCTGTATCATCTCTATCTGCCGTATCCTGTATCTTCTATCCCCCCCCCTGTATCATCTCTATCTGCTGTATCCTGTATCTTCTTTCCCCCCCTGTATCATCTCTATCTGCTGTATCCTGTATCTTCTATCCCCCCCTGTATCATCTCTATCTGCCGTATCCTGTATCTTCTATCCCCCCCTGTATCATCTCTATCTGCCATATCCTGTATCTTCTATCCCCCCCTGTATCATCTCTATCTGCCGTATCCTGTATCTTCTATCCTCCCCCTGTATCATCTCTATCTGCCGTATCCTGTATCTTCTATCCCCCCCTGTATCATCTCTATCTGCCGTATCCTGTATCTTCTATCCTCCCCCTGTATCATCTCTATCTGCCGTATCCTGTATCTTCTATCCCCCCCTGTATCATCTCTATCTGCTGTATCCTGTATCTTCTATCCCCCCCTGTATCATCTCTATCTGCCGTATCCTGTATCTTCTATCCTCCCCCTGTATCATCTCTATCTGCCGTATCCTGTATCTTCTATCCCCCCCCCTGTATCATCTCTATCTGCTGTATCCTGTATCTTCTTTCCCCCCCTGTATCATCTCTATCTGCCGTATCCTGTATCTTCTATCCCCACTGTATAATCTCTATCTGCGGTATCCTGTATCTTCTATCCCCCCCTGTATCATCTCTATCTGCCGTATCCTGTATCCTCTATCCCCCCCTGTATCATCTCTATCTGCCGTATCCTGTATCTTCTATCCCCCCCCCTGTATCATCTCTATCTGCTGTATCCTGTATCTTCTTTCCCCCCCTGTATCATCTCTATCTGCCGTATCCTGTATCTTCTATCCCCCCCCCCTGTATAATCTCTATCTGCTGTATCCTGTATCTTCTTTCCCCCCCTGTATCATCTCTATCTGCCGTATCCTGTATCCTCTATCCCCCCCTGTATCATCTCTATCTGCCGTATCCTGTATCTTCTATCCCCCCCCCTGTATCATCTCTATCTGCTGTATCCTGTATCTTCTATGCCCCCCCCTGTATCATCTCTATCTGCCGTATCCTGTATCTTCTATCCCCCCCTTTATCATCTCTATCTGCTGTATCCTGTATCTTCTATCCCCCCCCTGTATCATCTCTATCTGCTGTATCCTGTATCTTCTATCCCCCCCCTGTATCATCTCTATCTGCTGTATCCTGTATCTTCTATCCCCCCCTGTATCATCTCTATCTGCTGTATCCTGTATCTTCTATCCCCCCCTGTATCATCTCTATCTGCTGTATCCTGTATCTTCTACCCCCCCTGTATCATCTCTATCTGCTGTATCCTGTATCTTCTATCCCCCCCTGTATCATCTCTATCTGCTGTATCCTGTATCTTCTATCCCCCCTGAATCATCTCTATCTGCCGTATCCTGTATCTTCTATCCCCCCCAGTATCATCTCTATCTGCCGTATCCTGTATCTTCTATCCCCCCTGTATCATCTCTATCTGCTGTATCCTGTATCTTCTATCCCCCCCTGTATCATCTCTATCTGCCGTATCCTGTATCTTCTACCCCCCCCTGTATCAACTCTATCTGCCGTATCCTGTATCTTCTATCCCCCCCTGTATCATCTCTATCTGCCGTATCCTGTATCTTCTATCCCCCCAGTATCATCTCTATCTGCCGTATCCTGTATCTTCTATCCCCCCCTGTATCATCTCTATCTGCTGTATCCTGTATCTTCTATCCCCTCCTGTATCATCTCTATCTGCCGTATCCTGTATCTTCTATCCCCCCCCCTGTATCATCTCTATCTGCCGTATCCTGTATCTTCTATCCCCCCCCTGTATCATCTCTATCTGCCGTATCCTGTATCTTCTATCCCCCCCCTGTATCATCTCTATCTGCCGTATCCTGTATCTTCTATCCCCCCCCCCTGTATCATCTATATCTGCCGTATCCTGTATCTTCTATCCCTCCCCCTGTATCATCTCTATCTGCCGTATCCTGTATCTTCTATCCTCCCCCTGTATCTTCTCTATCTGCCGTATCCTGTATCTTCTATCCCCCCCTGTATTATCTCTATCTGCCGTATCCTGTATCCTCTATGCCCCCCTGTATCATCTCTATCTGCCGTATTCTGTATCTTCTATCCCCCCCCAGTATCATCTCTATCTGCCGTATCCTGTATCTTCTATCCCCCCCCGTATCATCTCTATCTGCTGTATCCTGTATCTTCTATCCCCCCCCCTGTATCATCTCTATCTGCTGTATCCTGTATCTTCTATCCCCCCCTGTATCATCTCTATCTGCCGTATCCTGTATCTTCTATACCCCCCTGTATCATCTCTATCTGCCGTATCCTGTATCTTCTATCCCCCCTGTATCATCTCTATCTGCCGTATCCTGTATCTTCTATCCCCCCCTGTATCATCTCTATCTGCCGTATCCTGTATCTTCTATCCCCCCCCTGTATCATCTCTATCTGCCGTATCCTGTATCTTCTATCCCCCCCTGTATCATCTCTATCTGCTGTAACCTGTATCTTCTATCCCCCCTGAATCATCTCTATCTGCCGTATCCTGTATCTTCTATCCCCCCCAGTATCATCTCTATCTGCCGTATCCTGTATCTTCTATCCCCTCTGTATCATCTCTATCTGCCGTATCCTGTATCTTCTATCCCCCCCTGTATCATCTCTATCTGCCGTATCCTGTATGTGCTATCCCCCCCTGTATCATCTCTATCTGCTGTATCCTGTATCCTCTATCCCCCCCTGTATTATCTCTATCTGCCGTATCCTGTATCTTCTATCCCCCCCTGTATCATCTCTATCTGCTGTATCCTGTATCTTCTATCCCCCCTTAATCATCTCTATCTGCCGTATCCTGTATCTTCTATCCCCCCCAGTATCATCTCTATCTGCCGTATCCTGTATCTTCTATCCCCCCTGTATCATCTCTATCTGCCGTATCCTGTATCTTCTATCCCCCCCTGTATCATCTCTATCTGCCGTATCCTGTATGTGCTATCCCCCCCTGTATCATCTCTATCTGCTGTATCCTGTATCTTCTATCCCCCCTGTATCATCTCTATCTGCCGTATCCTGTATCTTCTATCCCCCCCTGTATCATCTCTTTCTGCCGTATCCTGTATCTTCTATCCCCCCCTGTATCATCTCTATCTGCCGTATCCTGTATCTTCTATCCCCCCCTGTATCATCTCTATCTGCCGTATCCTGTATCTTCTATCCCCCCCTGTATCATCTCTATCTGCTGTATCCTGTATCCTCTATCCCCCCCTGTATCATCTCTATCTGCCGTATCCTGTATCTTCTATCCCCCCCTGTATCATCTCTATCTGCCGTATCCTGTATCTTCTATCCCCCCCTGTATCATCTCTATCTGCTGTATCCTGTATCTTATATCCCCCCCTGTATCATCTCTATCTGCCGTATCCTGTATCTTCTATCCCCCCCTGTATCATCTCTATCTGCTGTATCCTGTATCTTCTATCCCCCCCCTGTATCATCTCTATCTGCCGTATCCTGTATCTTCTATCCCCCCCTGTATCATCTCTCTCTGCTGTATCCTGTATCTTCTATCCCCCCTGTATCATCTCTATCTGCTGTATCCTGTATCTTCTATCCCCCCCTCCTGTATCATCTCTATCTGCCGTATCCTGTATCTTCCATCCTCCCCCTGTATCATCTCTATCTGCTGTATCTTCTATCCCCCCCGTATCATCTCTATCTGCCGTATCCTGTATCTTTTATCCCCCCCTGTATCATCTCTATCTGCCGTATCCTGTATCTTCTATCCCCCCCTGTATCATCTCTATCTGCCGTATCCTGTATCTTCTATCCCCCCCAGTATCATCTCTATCTGCTGTATCCTGTATCTTCTACCCCCCCCTGTATCATCTCTATCTGCCGTATCCTGTATCTTCTATCCCCCCCTGTATCATCTCTATCTGCCGTATCCTGTATCTTCTATCCCCCCCTGTATCATCTCTATCTGCTGTATCCTGTATCTTCTATCCCCCCCTGTATCATCTCTATCTGCCGTATCCTGTATCTTCTATCCCCCCCTGTATCATCTCTATCTGCTGTATCCTGTATCTTCTACCCCCCCTGTATCATCTCTATCTCCTGTATCCTGTATCTTCTTTCCCCCCCTGTATCATCTCTATCTGCTGTATCCTGTATCTTCTTTCGCCCCCTGTATCATCTCTATCTGCCGTATCCTGTATCCTCTATCCCCCCCTGTATCATCTCTATCTGCCGTATCCTGTATCTTCTATCCCCCCCCCTGTATCATCTCTATCTGCTGTATCCTGTATCTTCTTTCCCCCCCTGTATCATCTCTATCTGCTGTATCCTGTATCTTCTATCCCCCCCTGTATCATCTCTATCTGCCGTATCCTGTATCTTCTATCCCCCCCTGTATCATCTCTATCTGCCGTATCCTGTATCTTCTATCCCCCCCTGTATCATCTCTATCTGCCGTATCCTGTATCTTCTATCCTCCCCCTGTATCATCTCTATCTGCCGTATCCTGTATCTTCTATCCCCCCCTGTATCATCTCTATCTGCCGTATCCTGTATCTTCTATCCTCCCCCTGTATCATCTCTATCTGCCGTATCCTGTATCTTCTATCCCCCCCTGTATCATCTCTATCTGCTGTATCCTGTATCTTCTATCCCCCCCTGTATCATCTCTATCTGCCGTATCCTGTATCTTCTATCCTCCCCCTGTATCATCTCTATCTGCCGTATCCTGTATCTTCTATCCCCCCCTGTATCATCTCTATCTGCTGTATCCTGTATCTTCTTTCCCCCCCTGTATCATCTCTATCTGCCGTATCCTGTATCTTCTATCCCCACTGTATAATCTCTATCTGCGGTATCCTGTATCTTCTATCCCCCCCAGTATCATCTCTATCTGCCGTATCCTGTATCCTCTATCCCCCCCTGTATCATCTCTATCTGCCGTATCCTGTATCTTCTATCCCCCCCCCTGTATCATCTCTATCTGCTGTATCCTGTATCTTCTTTCCCCCCCTGTATCATCTCTATCTGCCGTATCCTGTATCTTCTATCCCCCCCCCTGTATAATCTCTATCTGCTGTATCCTGTATCTTCTTTCCCCCCCTGTATCATCTCTATCTGCCGTATCCTGTATCCTCTATCCCCCCCTGTATCATCTCTATCTGCCGTATCCTGTATCTTCTATCCCCCCCCCTGTATCATCTCTATCTGCTGTATCCTGTATCTTATATGCCCCCCCCTGTATTATCTCTATCTGCCGTATCCTGTATCTTCTATCCCCCCCTGTATCATCTCTATCTGCTGTATCCTGTATCTTCTATCCCCCCCCTGTATCATCTCTATCTGCTGTATCCTGTATCTTCTATCCCCCCCCTGTATCATCTCTATCTGCTGTATCCTGTACCTTCTATCCCCCCCTGTATCATCTCTATCTGCTGTATCCTGTATCTTCTATCCCCCCCTGTATCATCTCTATCTGCTGTATCCTGTATCTTCTACCCCCCCTGTATCATCTCTATCTGCTGTATCCTGTATCTTCTATCCCCCCCTGTATCATCTCTATCTGCTGTATCCTGTATCTTCTATCCCCCCTGAATCATCTCTATCTGCCGTATCCTGTATCTTCTATCCCCCCCAGTATCATCTCTATCTGCCGTATCCTGTATCTTCTATCCCCCCTGTATCATCTCTATCTGCTGTATCCTGTATCCTCTATCCCCCCCTGTATCATCTCTATCTGCCGTATCCTGTATCTTCTATCCCCCCCTGTATCATCTCTATCTGCCGTATCCTGTATCTTCTATCCCCCCCTGTATCATCTCTATCTGCCGTATCCTGTATCTTCTATCCCCCCCTGTATCATCTCTATCTGCTGTATCCTGTATCTTCTATCCCCCCCCTGTATCATCTCTATCTGCCGTATCCTGTATCTTCTATCCCCCCCTGTATCATCTCTATCTGCTGTATCCTGTATCTTCTATCCCCCCATGTATCATCTCTATCTGCTGTATCCTGTATCTTCTATCCCCCCCTCCTGTATCATCTCTATCTGCCGTATCCTGTATCTTCCATCCTCCCCCTGTATCATCTCTATCTGCTGTATCTTCTATCCCCCCCTGTATCATCTCTATCTGCCGTATCCTGTATCTTTTATCCCCCCCTGTATCATCTCTATCTGCCGTATCCTGTATCTTCTATCCCCCCCTGTATCATCTCTATCTGCCGTATCCTGTATCTTCTATCCCCCCCAGTATCATCTCTATCTGCTGTATCCTGTATCTTCTACCCCCCCCTGTATCATCTCTATCTGCCGTATCCTGTATCTTCTATCCCCCCCTGTATCATCTCTATCTGCCGTATCCTGTATCTTCTATCCCCCCCTGTATCATCTCTATCTGCTGTATCCTGTATCTTCTATCCCCCCCTGTATCATCTCTATCTGCCGTATCCTGTATCTTCTATCCCCCCCTGTATCATCTCTATCTACTGTATCCTGTATCTTCTATCCCCCCTGTATCATCTCTATCTCCTGTATCCTGTATCTTCTTTCCCCCCCTGTATCATCTCTATCTGCTGTATCCTGTATCCTCTATCCCCCCCTGTATCATCTCTATCTGCCGTATCCTGTATCTTCTATCCCCCCCCCTGTATCATCTCTATCTGCTGTATCCTGTATCTTCTTTCCCCCCCTGTATCATCTCTATCTGCCGTATCCTGTATCTTCTATCCCCCCCTGTATTATCTCTATCTGCCGTATCCTGTATCTTCTATCCCCCCCTGTATCATCTCTATCTGCTGTATCCTGTATCTTCTATCCTCCCCCTGTATCATCTCTATCTGCCGTATCCTGTATCTTCTATCCCCCCCAGTATCATCTCTATCTGCCGTATCCTGTATCTTCTATCCCCCACCTGTATCATCTCTATCTGCCGTATCCTGTATCTTCTATCCCCCCCAGTATCATCTCTATCTGCCGTATCCTGTATCTTCTATCCCCCACCTGTATCATCTCTATCTGCTGTATCCTGTATCTTCTATCCCCCCCTGTATCATCTCTATCTGCCGCATCCTGTATCTTCTATCCCACACCCTGTATCATCTCTATCTGCCGTATCCTGTATCTTCTATCCCCCCCCCCCTGTATCATCTCTATCTGCTGTATCCTGTATCCTCTATCCCCCCAGTATCATCTCTATCTGCTGTATCCTGTATCTTCTATCCCCCCCCTTTATCATCTCTATCTGCTGTATCCTGTATCTTCTATCCCCCACCTGTATCATCTCTATCTGCTGTATCCTGTATCTTCTATCCCCCCTGTATCATCTCTATCTGCTGTATCCTATATCTTCTATCCCCCCCTGTATCATCTCTATCTGCCGTATCCTGTATCTTCTATCCCCCCCTGTATCATCTCTATCTGCCGTATCCTGTATCTTCTACCCCCCCCGGTATCATCTCTATCTGCTGTATCCTGTATCTTCTATCCCCCCCCTGTATCATCTCTATCTGCTGTATCCTGTATCTTCTATCCCCCCCTGTATCATCTCTATCTGCCGTATCCTGTATCTTCTATCCCCCCACCTGTATAATCTCTATCTGCCGTATCCTGTATCTTCTATCCCCCCCTGTATCATCTCTATCTGCCGTATCCTGTATCTTCTATCCCCCCCTGTATAATCTCTATCTGCCGTATCCTGTATCTTCTACCCCGCCCTGTATCATCTCTATCTGCTGTATCCTGTATCTTCTATCCTCCCCCTGTATCATCTCTATCTGCCGTATCCTGTATCCTCTATCCCCCCCTGTATCATCTCTATCTGCCGTATCCTGTATCTTCTATCCTCCCCCCCTGTATCATCTCTATCTGCCATATCCTGTATCTTCTACCCCCCCCTGTATCATCTCTATCTGCCGTATCCTGTATCTTCTATCCCCCCCTGTATCATCTCTATCTGCCGTATCCTGTATCTTCTATCCCCCCCTGTATCATCTCTATCTGCCGTATCCTGTATCTTCTATCCTCCCCCTGTATCTTCTCTATCTGCCGTATCCTGTATCTTCTATCCCCCCCTGTATAATCTCTATCTGCCGTATCCTGTATCTTCTATCCCCCCTGTATAATCTCTATCTGCTGTATCCTGTATCTTCTATCCCCTCCTGTATCATCTCTATCTGCCGTATCCTGTATCTTCTACCCCCCCAGTATCATCTCTATCTGCCGTATCCTGTATCTTCTATCCCCCCCTGTATCATCTCTATCTGCTGTATCCTGTATCTTCTATCCCCCCCTGTATCATCTCTATCTGCCGTATCCTGTATCTTCTATCCCCCCCTGTATCATCTCTATCTGCTGTATCCTGTATCTTCTATCCCCCCTGTATAATCTCTATCTGCTGTATCCTGTATCTTCTATCCCCTCCTGTATCATCTCTATCTGCCGTATCCTGTATCTTCTATCCCCCCCTGTATCATCTCTATCTGCTGTATCCTGTATCTTCTATCCCCCCCTGTATCATCTCTATCTGCCGTATCCTGTATCTTCTATCCCCCCCTGTATCATCTCTATCTGCCGTATCCTGTATCTTCTATCCCCCACCTGTATCATCTCTATCTGCTGTAGCCTGTATCTTCTATCCCCCCCCCCTGTATCATCTCTATCTGCCGTATCCTGTATCTTCTATCCCCCCCTGTATCATCTCTATCTGCCGTATAATGTATGTGCTATCCCCCCCTGTATCATCTCTATCTGCTGTATCCTGTATCTTCTATCCCCCCCTGTATCATCTCTATCTGCTGTATCCTGTATCTTCTATCCCCCCCTGTATCATCTCTATCTGCCGTATCCTGTATCTTCTATCCCCCCTGTATAATCTCTATCTGCCGTATCCTGTATCTTCTATCCCCCCCTGTATCATCTCTAACTGCCATATCCTGTATTTTCTACCCCCCCCTGTATCATCTCTATCTGCCGTATCCTGTATCTTCTATCCCCCCCTGTATCATCTCTATCTGCCGTATTCTGTATCTTCTATCCCCCCCAGTATCATCTCTATCTGCTGTATCCTGTATCTTCTATCCCCCCCTGTATCATCTCTATCTGCCGTATCCTGTATCTTCTATCCCTCCCCCTGTATCATCTCTATCTGCCGTATCCTGTATCTTCTATCCTCCCCCTGTATCTTCTCTATCTGCCGTATCCTGTATCTTCTATCCCCCCCTGTATTATCTCTATCTGCCGTATCCTGTATCCTCTATGCCCCCCTGTATCATCTCTATCTGCCGTATTCTGTATCTTCTATCCCCCCCCAGTATCATCTCTATCTGCCGTATCCTGTATCTTCTATCCCCCCCCGTATCATCTCTATCTGCTGTATCCTGTATCTTCTATCCCCCCCCCTGTATCATCTCTATCTGCCGTATCCTGTATCTTCTATCCCCCCCTGTATCATCTCTATCTGCCGTATCCTGTATCTTCTATCCCCCCCTGTATCATCTCTATCTGCCGTATCCTGTATCTTCTATCCCCCCTGTATCATCTCTATCTGCCGTATCCTGTATCTTCTATCCCCCCCTGTATCATCTCTATCTGCCGTATCCTGTATCTTCTATCCCCCCCCTGTATCATCTCTATCTGCCGTATCCTGTATCTTCTATCCCCCCCTGTATCATCTCTATCTGCTGTAACCTGTATCTTCTATCCCCCCTGAATCATCTCTATCTGCCGTATCCTGTATCTTCTATCCCCCCCAGTATCATCTCTATCTGCCGTATCCTGTATCTTCTATCCCCCCTGTATCATCTCTATCTGCCGTATCCTGTATCTTCTATCCCCCCCTGTATCATCTCTATCTGCCGTATCCTGTATGTACTATCCCCCCCTGTATCATCTCTATCTGCTGTATCCTGTATCCTCTATCCCCCCCTGTATTATCTCTATCTGCCGTATCCTGTATCTTCTATCCCCCCCTGTATCATCTCTATCTGCTGTATCCTGTATCTTCTATCCCCCCTTAATCATCTCTATCTGCCGTATCCTGTATCTTCTATCCCCCCCAGTATCATCTCTATCTGCCGTATCCTGTATCTTCTATCCCCCCTGTATCATCTCTATCTGCCGTATCCTGTATCTTCTATCCCCCCCTGTATCATCTCTATCTGCCGTATCCTGTATGTGCTATCCCCCCCTGTATCATCTCTATCTGCTGTATCCTGTATCTTCTATCCCCCCTGTATCATCTCTATCTGCCGTATCCTGTATCTTCTATCCCCCCCTGTATCATCTCTTTCTGCCGTATCCTGTATCTTCTATCCCCCCCTGTATCATCTCTATCTGCCGTATCCTGTATCTTCTATCCCCCCCTGTATCATCTCTATCTGCCGTATCCTGTATCTTCTATCCCCCCCTGTATCATCTCTATCTGCTGTATCCTGTATCCTCTATCCCCCCCTGTATCATCTCTATCTGCCGTATCCTGTATCTTCTATCCCCCCCTGTATCATCTCTATCTGCCGTATCCTGTATCTTCTATCCCCCCCTGTATCATCTCTATCTGCTGTATCCTGTATCTTATATCCCCCCCTGTATCATCTCTATCTGCCGTATCCTGTATCTTCTATCCCCCCCTGTATCATCTCTATCTGCTGTATCCTGTATCTTCTATCCCCCCCCCTGTATCATCTCTATCTGCCGTATCCTGTATCTTCTATCCCCCCCTGTATCATCTCTCTCTGCTGTATCCTGTATCTTCTATCCCCCCTGTATCATCTCTATCTGCTGTATCCTGTATCTTCTATCCCCCCCTCCTGTATCATCTCTATCTGCCGTATCCTGTATCTTCCATCCTCCCCCTGTATCATCTCTATCTGCTGTATCTTCTATCCCCCCCTGTATCATCTCTATCTGCCGTATCCTGTATCTTTTATCCCCCCCTGTATCATCTCTATCTGCCGTATCCTGTATCTTCTATCCCCCCCTGTATCATCTCTATCTGCCGTATCCTGTATCTTCTATCCCCCCCAGTATCATCTCTATCTGCTGTATCCTGTATCTTCTACCCCCCCCTGTATCATCTCTATCTGCCGTTTCCTGTATCTTCCATCCTCCCCCTGTATCATCTCTATCTGCTGTATCTTCTATCCCCCCCTGTATCATCTCTATCTGCCGTATCCTGTATCTTCTATCCCCCCCAGTATCATCTCTATCTGCCGTATCCTGTATCTTCTATCCCCCCTGTATCATCTCTATCTGCCGTATCCTGTATCTTCTATCCCCCCCTGTATCATCTCTATCTGCCGTATCCTGTATGTACTATCCCCCCCTGTATCATCTCTATCTGCCGTATCCTGTATCTTCTATCCCCCCCTGTATCATCTCTATCTGCCGTATCCTGTATCTTCTATCCCCCCCTGTATCATCTCTATCTGCTGTATCCTGTATCTTCTATCCCCCCCTGTATCATCTCTATCTGCCGTATCCTGTATCTTCTATCCCCCCCTGTATCATCTCTATCTGCTGTATCCTGTATCTTCTATCCCCCCCTGTATCATCTCTATCTCCTGTATCCTGTATCTTCTTTCCCCCCCTGTATCATCTCTATCTGCTGTATCCTGTATCTTCTTTCGCCCCCTGTATCATCTCTATCTGCCGTATCCTGTATCCTCTATCCCCCCCTGTATCATCTCTATCTGCCGTATCCTGTATCTTCTATCCCCCCCCCTGTATCATCTCTATCTGCTGTATCCTGTATCTTCTTTCCCCCCCTGTATCATCTCTATCTGCTGTATCCTGTATCTTCTATCCCCCCCTGTATCATCTCTATCTGCCGTATCCTGTATCTTCTATCCCCCCCTGTATCATCTCTATCTGCCGTATCCTGTATCTTCTATCCCCCCCTGTATCATCTCTATCTGCCGTATCCTGTATCTTCTATCCTCCCCCTGTATCATCTCTATCTGCCGTATCCTGTATCTTCTATCCCCCCCAGTATCATCTCTATCTGCCGTATCCTGTATCTTCTATCCTCCCCCTGTATCATCTCTATCTGCCGTATCCTGTATCTTCTATCCCCCCCTGTATCATCTCTATCTGCTGTATCCTGTATCTTCTATCCCCCCCTGTATCATCTCTATCTGCCGTATCCTGTATCTTCTATCCTCCCCCTGTATCATCTCTATCTGCCGTATCCTGTATCTTCTATCCCCCCCTGTATCATCTCTATCTGCTGTATCCTGTATCTTCTTTCCCCCCCTGTATCATCTCTATCTGCCGTATCCTGTATCTTCTATCCCCACTGTATAATCTCTATCTGCGGTATCCTGTATCTTCTATCCCCCCCAGTATCATCTCTATCTGCCGTATCCTGTATCCTCTATCCCCCCCTGTATCATCTCTATCTGCCGTATCCTGTATCTTCTATCCCCCCCCCTGTATCATCTCTATCTGCTGTATCCTGTATCTTCTTTCCCCCCCTGTATCATCTCTATCTGCCGTATCCTGTATCTTCTATCCCCCCCCTGTATAATCTCTATCTGCTGTATCCTGTATCTTCTTTCCCCCCCTGTATCATCTCTATCTGCCGTATCCTGTATCCTCTATCCCCCCCTGTATCATCTCTATCTGCCGTATCCTGTATCTTCTATCCCCCCCCCTGTATCATCTCTATCTGCTGTATCCTGTATCTTCTATGCCCCCCCCTGTATCATCTCTATCTGCCGTATCCTGTATCTTCTATCCCCCCCTGTATCATCTCTATCTGCTGTATCCTGTATCTTCTATCCCCCCCCTGTATCATCTCTATCTGCTGTATCCTGTATCTTCTATCCCCCCCCTGTATCATCTCTATCTGCTGTATCCTGTATCTTCTATCCCCCCCTGTATCATCTCTATCTGCTGTATCCTGTATCTTCTATCCCCCCCTGTATCATCTCTATCTGCTGTATCCTGTATCTTCTACCCCCCCTGTATCATCTCTATCTGCTGTATCCTGTATCTTCTATCCCCCCCTGTATCATCTCTATCTGCTGTATCCTGTATCTTCTATCCCCCCTGAATCATCTCTATCTGCCGTATCCTGTATCTTCTATCCCCCCCAGTATCATCTCTATCTGCCGTATCCTGTATCTTCTATCCCCCCTGTATCATCTCTATCTGCTGTATCCTGTATCCTCTATCCCCCCCTGTATCATCTCTATCTGCCGTATCCTGTATCTTCTATCCCCCCCTGTATCATCTCTATCTGCCGTATCCTGTATCTTCTATCCCCCCCTGTATCATCTCTATCTGCCGTATCCTGTATCTTCTATCCCCCCCTGTATCATCTCTATCTGCTGTATCCTGTATCTTCTATCCCCCCCTGTATCATCTCTATCTGCCGTATCCTGTATCTTCTATCCCCCCCTGTATCATCTCTATCTGCTGTATCCTGTATCTTCTATCCCCCCTGTATCATCTCTATCTGCTGTATCCTGTATCTTCTATCCCCCCCTCCTGTATCATCTCTATCTGCCGTATCCTGTATCTTCCATCCTCCCCCTGTATCATCTCTATCTGCTGTATCTTCTATCCCCCCCTGTATCATCTCTATCTGCCGTATCCTGTATCTTTTATCCCCCCCTGTATCATCTCTATCTGCCGTATCCTGTATCTTCCATCCTCCCCCTGTATCATCTCTATCTGCTGTATCTTCTATCCCCCCCTGTATCATCTCTATCTGCCGTATCCTGTATCTTTTATCCCCCCCTGTATCATCTCTATCTGCCGTATCCTGTATCTTCTATCCCCCCCTGTATCATCTCTATCTGCCGTATCCTGTATCTTCTATCCCCCCCAGTATCATCTCTATCTGCTGTATCCTGTATCTTCTACCCCCCCCTGTATCATCTCTATCTGCCGTATCCTGTATCTTCTATCCCCCCCTGTATCATCTCTATCTGCCGTATCCTGTATCTTCTATCCCCCCCTGTATCATCTCTATCTGCTGTATCCTGTATCTTCTATCCCCCCCTGTATCATCTCTATCTGCCGTATCCTGTATCTTCTATCCCCCCCTGTATCATCTCTATCTGCTGTATCCTGTATCTTCTATCCCCCCTGTATCATCTCTATCTCCTGTATCCTGTATCTTCTTTCCCCCCCTGTATCATCTCTATCTGCTGTATCCTGTATCCTCTATCCCCCCCTGTATCATCTCTATCTGCCGTATCCTGTATCTTCTATCCCCCCCTGTATCATCTCTATCTGCTGTATCCTGTATCTTCTTTCCCCCCCTGTATCATCTCTATCTGCCGTATCCTGTATCTTCTATCCCCCCCTGTATTATCTCTATCTGCCGTATCCTGTATCTTCTATCCCCCCCTGTATCATCTCTATCTGCTGTATCCTGTATCTTCTATCCTCCCCCTGTATCATCTCTATCTGCCGTATCCTGTATCTTCTATCCCCCCCTGTATCATCTCTATCTGCTGTATCCTGTATCTTCTATCCCCCCCTGTATCATCTCTATCTGCCGTATCCTGTATCTTCTATCCCCCCCTGTATCATCTCTATCTGCCGTATCCTGTATCTTCTATCCCCCCCTGTATCATCTCTATCTGCCGTATCCTGTATCTTCTATCCTCCCCCTGTATCATCTCTATCTGCCGTATCCTGTATCTTCTATCCCCCCCTGTATCATCTCTATCTGCTGTATCCTGTATCTTCTATCCCCCCCTGTATCATCTCTATCTGCCGTATCCTGTATCTTCTATCCTCCCCCTGTATCATCTCTATCTGCCGTATCCTGTATCTTCTATCCCCCCCTGTATCATCTCTATCTGCTGTATCCTGTATCTTCTTTCTCCCCCTGTATCATCTCTATCTGCCGTATCCTGTATCTTCTATCCCCACTGTATAATCTCTATCTGCGGTATCCTGTATCTTCTATCCCCCCCTGTATCATCTCTATCTGCCGTATCCTGTATCCTCTCTCCCCCCCTGTATCATCTCTATCTGCCGTATCCTGTATCTTCTATCCCCCCCCCTGTATCATCTCTATCTGCTGTATCCTGTATCTTCTTTCCCCCCCTGTATCATCTCTATCTGCCGTATCCTGTATCTTCTATCCCCCCCCCTGTATCATCTCTATCTGCTGTATCCTGTATCTTCTTTCCCCCCCTGTATCATCTCTATCTGCCGTATCCTGTATCCTCTATCCCCCCCTGTATCATCTCTATCTGCCGTATCCTGTATCTTCTATCCCCCCCCCCTGTATCATCTCTATCTGCTGTATCCTGTATCTTCTATGCCCCCCCCTGTATCATCTCTATCTGCCGTATCCTGTATCTTCTATCCCCCCCTGTATCATCTCTATCTGCTGTATCCTGTATCTTCTATCCCCCCCTGTATCATCTCTATCTGCTGTATCCTGTATCTTCTATCCCCCCCCTGTATCATCTCTATCTGCTGTATCCTGTATCTTCTACCCCCCCTGTATCATCTCTATCTGCTGTATCCTGTATCTTCTATCCCCCCTGTATCATCTCTATCTGCCGTGTCCTGTATCTTCTATCCCCCCCTGTATCATCTCTATCTGCTGTATCCTGTATCTTCTATCCCCCCCTGTATCATCTCTATCTGCTGTATCCTGTATCTTCTATCCCCCCCTGTATCATCTCTATCTGCCGTATCCTGTATCTTCTATCCCCCCCTGTATCATCTCTATCTGCTGTATCCTGTATCTTCTATCCCCCACCTGTATCATCTCTATCTGCTGTATCCTGTATCTTCTATCCCCCCCCTGTATCATCTCTATCTGCCGTATCCTGTATCTTCTATCCCCCCCCTGTATCATCTCTATCTGCCGTATCCTGTATCTTCTATCCCCCCCCCCTGTATCATCTCTATCTGCCGTGTCCTGTATCTTCTATCCCCCCCTGTATCATCTCTATCTGCTGTATCCTGTATCTTCTATCCCCCCCCTGTATTATCTCTATCTGCCTTATCCTGTATCTTCTACCCCCCCCCTGTATCATCTCTATCTGCCGTATCCTGTATCTTCTATCCCCCCCCTGTATCATCTCTATCTGCCGTATCCTGTATCTTCTATCCCCCCCCTGTATCATCTCTATCTGCCATATCCTGTATCTTCTATCCCCCCCTGTATCATCTCTATCTGCCGTATCCTGTATCTTCTATCCCCCCCCTGTATCATCTCTATCTGCCGTATCCTGTATCTTCTATCCCCCCTGTATCATCTCTATCTGCTGTATCCTGTATCTTCTATCCCCCCCTGTATCATCTCTATCTGCTGTATCCTGTATCTTCTATCCCCCCTGTATCATCTCTATCTGCTGTATCCTGTATCTTCTATGCCCCCTGTATCATCTCTATCTGCCGTATCCTGTATCTTCTATCCACCCCCTGTATCATCTCTATCTGCTGTATCCTGTATCTTCTATCCCCCCTGTATCATCTCTATCTGCCGTATCCTGTATCTTCTATCCCCCCTGTATCATCTCTATCTGCCGTATCCTGTATCTTCTATCCCCCCCTGTATCATCTCTATCTGCTGTATCCTGTATCTTCTATCCCCCCTGTATAATCTCTATCTGCCGTATCCTGTATCTTCTATCCCCCCTGTATAATCTCTATCTGCCGTATCCTGTATCTTCTATCCCCCCCTGTATCATCTCTATCTGCCGTATCCTGTATCTTCTATCCCCCCCTGTATCATCTCTATCTGCTGTATCCTGTATCTTCTATCCCCCCTGTATCATCTCTATCTGCCGTATCCTGTATCTTCTATCCCCCCCTGTATCATCTCTATCTGCCGTATCCTGTATCTTCTACCCCCCCCCTGTATCATCTCTATCTGCTGTATCCTGTATCTTCTATCCCCCCCTGTATAATCTCTATCTGCCGTATCCTGTATCTTCTATCCCCCCCGTATCATCTCTATCTGCCGTATCCTGTATCTTCTATCCCCCCCTGTATCATCTCTATCTGCCGTATCCTGTATCTTCTATCCCCCCTGTATAATCTCTATCTGCCGTATCCTGTATCTTCTACCCCACCGTATCATCTCTATCTGCTGTATCCTGTATCTTCTATCCCCCACTGTATCATCTCTATCTGCCGTATCCTGTATCTTCTATCCCCCCCGTATCATCTCTATCTGCCGTATCCTGTATCTTCTATCCCCCCCTGTATCATCTCTATCTGCCGTATCCTGTATCTTTTATCCCCCTTGTATAATCTCTATCTGCCGTATCCTGTATCTTCTATCCCCCCCTGTATCATCTCTATCTGCCGTATCCTGTATCTTCTATCCTCCCCCCTGTATCATCTCTATCTGCCGTATCCTGTATCTTCTATCCCCCCCTGTATCATCTCTATCTGCCGTATCCTGTATCTTCTACCCCCCCCTGTATCATCTCTATCTGCCGTATCCTGTATCTTCTATCCCCCCCTGTATCATCTCTATCTGCCGTATCCTGTATCTTCTATCCCCCCCCCTGTATCATCTCTATCTGCCGTATCCTGTATCTTCTATCCCCCCTGTATCATCTCTATCTGCCGTATCCTGTATCTTATATCCTCCCCCGTATCATCTCTATCTGCCGTATCTTGTATCTTCTATCCCCCCTGTATCATCTCTATCTGCTGTATCCTGTATCTTCTATCCCCCCCCTGTATCATCTCTATCTGCCGTATCCTGTATCTTCTATCCTCCCCCGTATCATCTCTATCTGCTGTATCCTGTATCTTCTATCCCCCCCCCTGTATCATCTATATCTGCCGTATCCTGTATTTTCTACCCCCCCCCTGTATCATCTCTATCTGCCGTATCCTGTATCTTCTATCCCCCCCTGTATCATCTCTATCTGCTGTATCCTGTATCTTCTATCCCCCCTGTATCATCTCTATCTGCTGTATCCTGTATCTTCTATCCCCCCCTGTATCATCTCTATCTGCCGTATCCTGGATCTTCTATCCCCCCCTGTATCATCTCTATCTGCCGTATCCTGTATCTTCTATCCCCCCCGTATAATCTCTATCTGCCGTATCCTGTATCTTCTATCCCCCCCAGTATCATCTCTATCTGCCGTATCCTGTATCTTCTATCCCCCCCCCTGTATCATCTCTATCTGCTGTATCCTGTATCTTCTATCCCCTCCTGTATCATCTCTATCTGCCGTGTCCTGTATCTTCTACCCCCCCCCTGTATCATCTCTATCTGCCGTATCCTGTATCTTCTATCCTCCCCTGTATCATCTCTATCTGCTGTATCCTGTATCTTCTATCCTCCCCTGTATCATCTCTATCTGCCGTATCCTGTATCTTCTATCCTCCCCTGTATCATCTCTATCTGCCGTATCCTGTATCTTCTATCCCCCCCCTGTATCATCTCTATCTGCCGTATCCTGTATCTTCTATCCCCCCCGTATCATCTCTATCTGCCGTATCCTGTATCTTCTATCCCCCCCTGTATCATCTCTATCTGCCGTATCCTGTATCTTCTATCCCCCCTGTATCATCTCTATCTGCTGTATCCTGCATCTTCTATCCCCCCCTGTATCATCTCTATCTGCCGTATCCTGTATCTTCTATCCCCCCTCCTGTATCATCTCTATCTGCCGTATCCTGTATCTTCTACCCCCCCTGTATCATCTCAATCTGCCGTATCCTGTATCTTCTATCCCCCCCCCTGTATCATCTCTATCTGCCGTATCCTGTATCTTCTATCCCCCCCTGTATCATCTCTATCTGCCGTATCCTGTATCTTCTATCCCCCCCCCTGTATCATCTCTATCTGCCGTATCCTGTATCTTCTATCACACATAGTCACCTGAACAAGAGCGTCAGAGACATTCACCTGAACGAGAATGTCAGAGACAGTCCCTGGAATGAGAGTGTCAGAGGCAGTCACCGTAATGAGAGTGTCAGAGACAGACAGTCACTGATAAAATTGTTTATAAAAAAAGGGACGGTTAGTGACAGAGATGAGACTACAGATACATATAAAATATTATTTGTTAACCCGTTCTATTTTGTTATAGCTAAAAGCAGTTATTTATTATCACTGGCAATGCAGGGAGCTACAGCTAGTGTATATATGTCCAGACCAGACGACACCAGAGTCCGGGATCAGTTCAATGCATCATGTCCAAGTCCCCTCCATTCCCTTCCCCCCACCAACCTAACACCTACACCACAACACTAACTTGGGATAGAGTCACATTTTTGAGCCCTGAAAGCTGTATGCCCAGATGGACTCCCAGCTGACAAGTCGGCCAACCGAGCAACCACCGGTCCCGGCCACCCAGGCCTCTGAATCCTCTTGTCTCCCATTCCTGGAAGAAAGGCCAAAACCATCCCCTACAGGAGTATACCCACGGAGGAGCCCATCCCCTGCAGGAGTATACCCACGGAGGAGCCCATCCCCTGCAGGAGTATACCCACGGAGGAGCCCATCCCCTGCAGGAGTATACCCACGGAGGAGCCCTCTCTTTCCAGAGGTTAGAAACATTGATCTTAAAGGAAATCTACCATCAAAAATTTCATCTTGATAAACCATGGACACTTACTCATAGATCCAGGCACCGTGACTGTGGGAATCTTCTTACATTTGTTATCCATGGCCTCGTTCCTGATAAAATCAACTTTTAAAATATAATAATTAGCCAGAGGGGTTCTGGAACCTGATCCAAGGACAGCAAGTACCCCTTCCAGTTACCAGCCCTGCCCTGCTCCACTGCCTCCCGGACACAAAGCATAGCACTAAATGTACTGCGGCCTGGAACAGAGCAGTGCTGGGTCCCCGAAAGGAGCCGGGGCACAAACTGCACCAGCCAATTAAACAGCACCTTTGCCAAAACCTTTCTGTCCGTATTTAGAAGCGCTATGGGCCGCCAGTTCTCAATACGAGATCGGTCCTTACCCTTTGACAGGATGATCAGGGCTGACCTCCTCATTGACTTCGGCAGAGCGCCCGAGGAAAGACACTCATTGAATACCTCAGTCAAGAGAGGAACCAAGGCGTCCTTAAATGTCTTATAGAACTCAGATGTTAAGCCATCCGGAGCCGGCGATTTCTTGAGGGTGAGCCCTTCAATCTCCCGGCTGACTTCCTCCTCCCTAATCCTTTAGTGATGAGTCTACTCCTGGCTCAGAGACAGTTTCAGCCAGGAAAGCCGACATCACATCCCGATCTAGATCCTTCCTGCCCAAGAGGTGCGAGTAGAAGGATCTGACGACCTCCAGGATTAGAATAGTTGCATAATCTCTATTATTACATCTGTGGGGCTGCTCTGAAGGGGCTGGCGAGGGCTGTTACACCCTTTATGTACAGGTATATGGTGCGTTACACCCCGGCAGGTAACATGTGATCAGATTCTGTTCTGAGGAGCTCACAATTTTTACTTGTTCCATTGTAATACCTATACTATGACATTGGGGGTGCCATACACAGGACATGGTGCACCCTATAGAAGAGGTCATCTCTGGGTTGTGACCTTCCATGGTCCTGACTGGCTTCTTCCTTTCCTCTTCCAGTTCCCATCCAGCAGCCATGGCCTATCTCCTGAGCGCCATCCGCAGGATCATCGACACCTTCCACAGCTACAGCTGCCGCAGCGGCCCTTGCGATAAACTGGACAAGGCGCAATTCAAGAGCCTCATCCAGACGGAGTTTGCAGAAGTGATTGAGGTAAGATCCTACATGGAGGTTCCCAGCACTTTGTGCTTCGGAGCTGCTCGTGAAGCAGAGGCGTCTTTTTTGGATTTCCATGAATTACAATGAAGGATAGACCCGGGAGGGAGTGGCTATTACTAGACAGGTCCGCTCTACTTCTTAGATCCTGTGTTTACTGCCTTCTGCCCCTCAGGGAATGATTAAAGAACAACTGTAAAGTATAAAAACTTTTGCCTGGCTCTGCATTAAGCTAAAATAAGCAATTCTCTAATTTACACTCATGAACCACCTGCAGCCACTTGCCTGCTAGCAGGGCTTTTACCTTGTCCCCCTGGCTGCTCTCCCTGCCTTTGTTATCGTGGTCGCCATGGGAATCCATATCTGTAGCTGGAGCGGAGGGTGGGTGGGATCTTGTTGGGAGGGGCCCTAGCAGAGGTGCGGCTCCCAAACTGTAGCTGCTGGGTGCAGGAGAATATCAGTCCTGATAATTACTGGCAACATGAAAAAATGATGTCACGCGCATGTGACTGAGCTCAGGCCCCACATCAGTTCTAGATCCTGCACACACAACGCATTGTATAGACAGCGACCCCTCTCTGTACAGGAAAGGGTGGTCCACAGCTTCCATAAAGTATAATGGCAGGGAGGGGGAAACACCCCTGCCAATGCATTTCCAGGCTGGTAGTTGATAATAGCGCCCTCCTCAGGTCAGGAGCTGTTGATCACCTCTCTAGAAAGGTTCTGGAATCTGAATCTTATGTAATTGCAGCTGTAGATTCTGCCTGGCAAGGCAACAGTTAAATACAATGATGTGGCTGTGCAACATCCCCCACCGGGGCCTAGCCTTTTCTCGGGCCTGGAGGCAGCCGGGGCCCGCAGTACCTGAGTGGCTGGCGGTGGCGGCCTAAGCACGCTGTTGTCACGGTGCTTGGTACGGGGGAACCGGAGGGCTGTCCTACAGCCTGGCAGGTCTCCAGCAGGGTGGTGTTGGCAAGAAATGATGAGGGAGAGGCTGCTATAGCGGATCTCCCTGGGGCAACCCTTTAGTGTCCAGAGTGTGAGTCTCTGTGTAGTGGACAGGGTGCCGGTGATGAAGGCAGCCGTATTAGCAGGGACCAGACGGAGACAGAGGTTGAACGAAAACAACTTACAGTTCTTTATTGGAACCGTCAGGAACTGCAGCAACGTGCCTTTAACAGAGTGGTGGAGTGCTGAGATGCATTTGGAGGGAGCCACAGGAGATAGATCGCCAGCCTGGATATAGAGGGTAGGCCAGGAGGCAGCTGTGTCCTAATAGGAAGCTTCAGCTTGTCCTGTGGGGCTTCAGGTATCACCTTTAGAGGTAAGATGATACCCCTTTTCCTCACTACACTAACTCTAATCTATTACTCCACTCTTCAGAGGCAGGGGCTAGGCTCTTCCTGCTCTGGTATGGGCTAGACTGAGATTACGCACTAACTGAGCTGGTCTCTTCTCTATAACTCACTGAGCTGGTCCTCTGGAACTGAGCTCTAGAAGTTCTGATCTGAGCTGAGCTCAGACTAAGCTGTTCTCTGGAACTGAGCCCAGACTAAAAGCTCTGGAACATTCCTGGCCAGGGGGTTTTGTAACTTCCCCTTGGTCAGGTGGTGGCTGCTCCTCCAATCACATCTCAGCTTACATAGGACCGGATGTAATACAGATCATTGGATGATAGAACTTACATCACACAAAAGTTAACTTCTGCCTTGCCAGGCAGGATTCACCACTGCAATATCCCCTATGTCCTATAAGGACCATGTAGTGTAATGTTGTGACATCTTGTGGGGCGTATTCGCAAACACTCCCTCGCCTTGCATCGGCGAGGGTGTTGCAGCTGTATTGTTAGCTGGAAGGTGATTGGAGAGGAGCCACCACCTGACCAGGGGGGGGGGGTATATAACCCCTGCTGGGTGAGAGGACATGGTCTTCTGGTGAGCGCACGGCAGTCCCAGAACTGATGGTTCTCAGACAAATAGCAGACTGGTGATATCTGTGATATTCCAAATCACAGAAAACCACAAAAATTGTGTAATCAGATATAGTTACCTTGCAGAAGTATACAATCTAAAATTGTCTCAAAGGGCATAATCGTCTGCTGTCCATTTGCCAATTCGTAACTCAGACATATTTCGCTTACGGGCTGGGGTGGGAGGTGGCAGGTAAATATGTTGTCCCTATGGAGTCCCCTTTAACCCCCGCCCTGACAAGAGCAGTCCACAGCTTTCCCTGTAAAAAAATAGCCTGCCCCCTATACACGCCAATTACCCTGGCGCATTTCGTCCTCTGGCTCCTCAAAGGGAATAAAGTGCATCGATGGTACTGGCCGTCCATCGAGGTGGCTTAGCATGGGCCAGACATCCAGTGGCTTGCAGGTCAAATCGGGCTTATCGTAGGCTACACCCTGGTGAAAAAACTGCTCATCTCCAGTTCTGGGGGTGGACTAGGAGATACAATATCCGGCTGGCGTTCCGTTTGTGCCAGATAGATGGTACTTCCGCCTCTTCAAGTCTAAAGCCCCACCCCCTTATGTATCTGATTGGGCGGACCCCCCTATACAGTTGCTCCTATAGGCCCAGCACGTCCACATCGGGACGCAACTGCCCCGAGTAAATATCTTTAGATCCAGAGATAATATGATAACAAGGTCCGACCATATCTCTAAATTATACCCATTATCCGTGCGATGTGTCTATATAAAGAGACCCCCTTCCAGTAGAGGAGACCTAGAATTACATTACACATAAAGTTAGAGAGAAATCGAGCGTTTACGAGGTCACACATCCAATTGCCACCAACAGCCGGATGACAATCCTGGCATATACATCTGCGTCTTTATAGGGGGTGACATAACTGGGAGGCTTTTGTAGGGGGCTGTGCTGGCCTCAAGATCAGTAAATTTAAAGGAATGGTGTAAAAACCAATTGGTCATTGAGGCCATTGGGAGAGATGGTATCCAATGTAACGATCCAACCTGCCTCCTTCTGGAGGATCATCTTGTGCCACTTGCCGCTGTGCTCAGGGTATGAAACCGCATCGCTGCCGCATCACCGTTATGGTACGCCCAGACATGGTTTGATATTGGTTTGTCTTTTTTGTGGGTCTCCAAGATGTTCCCCCACTCTTCTACGCAGCTCCCTGTAGGTCTTACCCACATACTCAGTACCACACGTACGTGTAACTTTGTACATGACACCAGTCCTCGTGCAGTCTATGTAGTCTCTAATGGTCTAACGTTTCCTGTAACGCTACTTGTGAATGTAAGGGCAGGCAATAACTCCCAGTCACCCGCCTGACTATGGCTATTCACTAGACAATCTCGAGTGGAACCTCTTTTGTGAGAAGTGAATGAGGGGCTTAGGCCTACCAGATTTTTTTAAATCTTTGTTCATCAACAGAATGGGCCAATGTCTCTCCAGGATCTTCCTGGCATCCTCCGACCCATTGTCAAAAGTGGCTATGACCTTCAGTTTATCGTCTGATTCCTTCTTTTCTTTTGGTGGACCATGTAGAAGATCAGTATGACTTTTACTTAAACTGTCCTGATAAGCCTCTGAGGAACCTATCAGGAGACCCACGCTCAAGGAATCTGTCGTTTGCCGCCGGAACTCGTTTTCTGAACTGTAGTTTCAGTGTACCCGCAGGTATCACCCCTTGGGCATTCCTTTACGTAGGGGAAATGGGTGATGACTGTCCCATCTTAATAGTGAATTGGTTGCTGTTGGTTTGCGATAAATGGACGAGTGTAGTGTACCATCCGGTAATTTCGTGATCAGCGCGTCTAGGAACGGAAGGTTTGTTTTATAAATCTCTGATGTAAAATGCCTATATGATTCTGGTTGAGTGAATTTACAAAGTTGCCAAACTCATCCGGTCCCCCACGTTTCTGTTCCTCTGGGGGTATGTGTTCTCTAAAAATACGGGCCCCTGAGTCCCTTCCACCTCTTTTGGTACTATGTCCTTTTTTTATCTTTATAGGACCCTTCACTATCTGATACTCCCGCCTCTGTTGAAGAGACCTCCGTATCAGTGGCACAGGGTTGATGTCTTTGGCTCAATATGCAATAAACCCTATTCTCTTTGAAGTCCTGAAGGTCTCTTATGAATTGTTGATGCTTTCTATCTTTTTAGAAATATTGTTATTTATTCACTGTCTGATCCCTGGATATGGCTGTTACCACCACGGGCTCCCCATCCATCACCCAGGGACTCATCCTATAGACACCTCAGGGGTTGCCCCATGGAGAACAAGTACATCAGGACAGTCCTCCGGTCCCCATACTAAGCACCGTGACACTAGCGTGCCTAGGCTGCAACCACCAGCCACTCCGGTATTCTGGGTCCCGGCTGCCTCCAGGCCTCAAGTAAAGGCCCAGTGGGGGGTGTTGCACATTTATATATTGTGCACATCCTGTGATGCTGCCATGTGTTCATCTTGTTATTCCTGTGTAGGTGTTGTATAGTGTAGTTGGACATGTTTTTATATATTGTCCTCTTTGTGATGTAGTAGATTCCTGTATGATGCAGAGATCCAGTGCTCTGTGCTCTCAGCTCTGTGTCTCCCCTGCCTTGTTGTGCACTAGATCTCTGTACAAGCAGTTACCCGGATGCTGTGACATCATGCAAAAGATGAGAAAAAAGTCTGCTCACCGATTCACAGCAAGATGGGTCAAGGTCCGTGCTGTAGATCCCTCCTGGACTGGAGAAAGTAACACAATCACTTCTGGTTTGTTGATCCAGCAAACAGGACAATGACGCTGTCCGGCTAGCGGGTGTGGATCCTCTGGACCACTGCAGACGATGACACAAGCCACTACCTGGGACCGGAGTCTAAGGGGTGCCCGGTCTACACAAGAGCCCGCCGCAAGGCGAGTTAGACAAGCTGCAAAGTGGTACCACCAGGTCGTTCCTCAGGCGTGACATGTCTGCAGTGGCGACCAAGGTTGAAGTACAGAGACTGCTGGAGCCGGGGAAGGTGAGTGAAGCCGGCCACCGGACCCTGGAGAGGCATGGGTGCACCCGCGATCCGAGCCAGGGATCGCGGGAGCACCCGTGACAGTACTCCCCCTCCCCTTTGGCCTCCCCCTCTTCTTCTTGGTCCCAAGAAATCTCTGGAGGAGAGTCCGATCCAAAATGTTCTCTTCAGGCTCCCAAGATCTATCCTCCGGCCCGAACCCCTTCCAGTCTACAAGATAGAACCGCTTACCCCTCATGATCTTCATCTTCAGAACTTCCTTAACTTCATAGACATCTGGGGAAACCGCTACAGGAGCAGGAGGAGGGGATTGCTGGGAGAAGTGATTCAAGATGATTGGCTTCAGGAGGGAGACATGGAAGGAGTTTGGGATGCGCATAGATGGAGGAAGGCGGAGCTTGTAGGCCACGGGGTTGATACGCTTCAGCACCTCAAATGGACCCAGATAGCGAGGGCCAAGCTTGTAGCTGGTAATCTTCAGCTGGACATATTTTGAAGACAGCCACACTTTATCACCTGGAGAGAAGATGGGAGGAGGCCTGCGTTTCTTGTCAGCCTGGAGCTTGGTACGAGTGGAAGCCTGCCGCAATGAAAGGCGAGTCTGCTCCCAGATGGTCTTCAGATCGCGTATCAACTATTCAACAGCAGGAACATCCGTAGGCACAGGTAGAGGAAGAGGAGGACGTGGATATTGTCCATAAACGATGAAGAAGGGAGAAGCACAAGAATTTTCAGAGTTCGGGGAATTGTATAAGAAATCCGCCCATGGCAATAAAGCGGACCAGTCGTCTTGGCGAGCAGAGACGAAATGGCGAAGGTAGCAGCCTAGAGTTTGGTTGACTCTCTCTACCTGTCCATTAGACTGCGGATGGTATGCAGAAGAGAAGTCCAGTTTCACCTGTAGCTGATTACACAGAGATCGCCAGAAGCAAGAGACAAACTGAACCCCTCGATCCGAAATGATGAGCAACGGAAGTCCATGCAGCCGAAAGATGTTGAAAAAGAATAGGCTGGCAAGGTGCGGAGCAGACGGCAGACCAGGCAATGGAACGAAATGGGACATTTTTGAGAACCGGTCGGTTACCACCCAGATGCCAGTATTCCCAGAGGACAGTGGAAGGTCTGTAATAAAGTCCATGGCCATGTGAGTCCACGGGCTGCTGGGTATCGGCAACGGCATCAGGAGACCAGCAGGTTTGAGGTGTGATGGCTTGTTATGAGCACAGGAAATACAGGAACCCACGAAATCTCGCACATCTTTGGCCAGGTCTGGCCACCAATAGTAATGGGAAATAGAACACTGTACCCCAGGGTGTCCAGCCACACGAGAGCAATATCCCCAAGTCAGAATTCTCCTACGTAGGGCAGGTCGAACATATGTCTTGCCTGGTGGAAGCTGCCAGAGGTCCACTGAAGCAGCAAGAACCAGCCGTTCCGGAGGAACAATATGACTAGGAGCAGGATCTTCTCCAACCACATCTGAAGCACGAGAAAGAGCATCGGCTTTAATGTTCTTCTCTGCAGGGCGGAAATGTATGAGAAAATCAAATCGGGTCAAGTATAAATATGGACCAGATGACGAGCTCCTTCCAGAAGATAGCGCCATTCCTCCAAAGCTAGCTTTATGGCCAAGAGTTCCCGATCTCCAATGGAATAATTCCTTTCGGGAGGTGTGAACGTCTTTGAGAAGAAACCGCATGTGAAGGTACGACCTTTTGGCCCCTTCTGGGTAAGGACGGCCCCAGCACCAATGGATGAGGCATCAACCTCTAACTGGAAAGGCTTTTCCGTGTCAAGCCTTGTGAGTACAGGCGCAGAGGCAAAAGCAGACTTCAACCTAGTGAAGGCATCTTCAGCAGCCGGAGGCCATTGTCTTGGATTAGCATTCTTCTTAGTCAATGTCACGATGGGAGCCACAAGAGAGGAGAAGTGGGGAATAAATTGTTGATAATAGTTGGCGAAGCCCAAAAATCTCTGTGTGGCACGTAACCCCACTGGGCGAGGCCACTGAAGTACAGCTGCCAACTTGGAAGGATCCATTTGAAGGCCTTTATCAGAAATTACATATCCCAGAAACGGAAGACTACTCTGGTGAAATAAGCATTTCTCGAGTTTGGCATATAAACGGTTGCGCCTGAGGACCTGTCAGACATGGATGTGGTGAGACTGTAGGTCTGGGGAAAAAACTAAAATGTAGTCCAGGTAGACTATGACACAAGAGTAGAGCAAGTCTCTGAAGATGTCATTAACAAATTCTTGGAAAACAGTTGGAGCATTGCGGGGTCCAAAGGGCATTACCAGATACTCAAAAGGTCTGTCACGGATATTGAAAGCTGTCTTCCACTCGTCGCCTTCCCGAATACGGATGAGGTTGTATGCCCCTCGGAGATGCAGCTTGGTGAAAACCTTGGCACCCCGGAGTCGGTCAAAGAGTTCAGTGATGAGAGGTAACGAGTAGTGGTTTTTTACCGTGACTTTATTGAGACCGCGGTAATCTATGCACAGACGGAGGGAACCATCCTACTTGGATACAAAGAAGAAGCCAGCACCAGTGGGAGAAGAAGACTTCCGGATGAAACCCTTTTGCAAATTCTCCTTAATATAGGCAGACATAGCCTCGGTCTCAGGCACCGACAACGGGTATACTCGTCCTCGTGGAGGAGACATACCTGGCAGCAGGTCAATGGGACAGTCATAGGGGCGGTGTGGAGGCAGGACCTCTGCTTGTTTTTCAGAAAAAACATCAGCATAGTCTCGGTAGCATGCTGGAAGATTCTTCAGAGGCTTGTCAACCCGGGTAGTTGGCAAGACAGATACTGGGTGAGGAACTTCTAGGCAATGAGACTGACAGTCCAGACCCCAATGGAGAACTTCTCCCGTCTACCAATTAAGGACGGGTGCGTGACAATCTCGTGGTCGAAGTCCAGGCACAGGGTCAGGGCAGGCGGCAGAGATGCGAAGTCAGACTCCGGTCCGGGGTCAGCAACAGGAGGTCCAAGCGGAAGGTTATGGGAACACAGCACACAGGACAGCAGCACGGAGGAACACTGGTACCAGGGAACACGGAGGAGCTCAGGTAACACTGGAACACAGAGGGACTCAGGAACGCAGGAGACACAGGAAAGCAGGGGCACAGGAATCTCAAGCAAATTGCAGAATAGCTTTCTCTCAGGCTGTGAGGCACAAAGATCCGGCAAGGGCTTGCAGGAAGAGGCAGGCTTATATAGAGTTAATGAAATGGCCAGCGCTTTAAATCTTAGCGAGACGGCGCTCGCGCGCCCTAGAAGAAGGGGACGCACGCGCCAAGCCGCGGGAGCTGCAGAGGACGCCGCTGGAGCCGGGGAAGGTGAGTGAAGCCGGCAACCGGACCATATACAATTTTACAATATTCCATGTAACAGCTTAAATGCTGTGATGCGATTTTTTAAGCTGTTACATGGAATATTGTAAAGTTGGATATGGTCCTGAAATAAAGCGAGAAGAAATTTTTATTTGACAAAGTGTTTGAGCATCATTGTCCTGTTTGCTGGATCAACAAACCAGAAGTGATTGTGTTGATCTGATTCTGTGTCCTGATTGGCTGGGCTGTTTGTGCACATTCATGTGGATGCCCTCATTGCCTCAGTGCCCTTAGCTGATGTCACAACCATGAAGTCCCATTCACTGCAGGAAAAGCGGAGAGGATTTTACAGATAGGGCTGATAGATATATGAGACTGTATCTCAGAATAGGAATAAGTCGGCAGCAGGATACAGGTATCACTGCAGAGGAGAACAGGCTACTGCACTGCCCTCCACCCCCGGTTTGCATCTATATAATAAGGTTAGATTATCATATGGATACGTATGGGAATGAGGGCAGTGCAGGAGCCTGTATACAGGGATCACAGCCCGGCACAGCATGGAGGGAGAGACCGGCCCATCAGCTGTTTGAGGGCTACGGCCCACAGAGAATCCTCCTGCTGAACTCTATGGCCAATCAGCGCACAGAGGCAGCGGCACATGAAGGGTTAATCATTATGGTAATGGATCTTCCTCTTCACATGAGAAATCTTAGTGTTTTCAGGAGCTGGTTGGGTGTCTCCCGGTGGTGTTGGGTGTAGCTGACATTGGGTCTAACTGTTCAAACCGGGAATGTGGCTCATTATGAAGGGACAGTCACGACAAGACTATTTTTTAGGGTAGAAATATGAACATTGGAGAATGTTGTTTACATATTCATGGCCATATATATATGTATATATGTATGTAGGGATTTCCCCCAACAGTCCTGGTTTCTGAGGAACAGTCCAAATCCTTAGGGTCTATTCCACCGTTCTGTGTGGAGAAGGGAGCCTCAGTTTCCCACTTCACCATTGAGCAGGAGTGATGACACCAATATATTACTGCCCTCTGAGCCACACACAGAAGTGGCAAGGGGTTACCGGGCCTAGGTGGGTATTAGTTTTTGGTTATGAAGGGGGTACATGAAATGGGGGCATTATAAGAATTGGGTGCACAAAAGTTGTACATTATCCGAGGGGGGGGGGCACAATAGTGAGTATTTTAAGTGGGGGGCACATTATGGTGTTGTTTAGGGTGGTGACAAATAAGAATTGGGCATTTTACAGTTTAGGGGCATTCTATAACATGCAAGTCACAATAATTGGGGCATTATATTGTGTGGGAGTAGAGGAAGGGGCATTATACTGTGTGGATAGGCCATAAGTAGACATTACACCAAGTGGAAGTCCCTAGGGGTGGCCAAAGACAGTTTGTAGCTTGTAAGGGGAGGAAGGTATTATTGTGTGGGGACATTAGGATATGGGTTCAGGGTGGATTAAAAGACATGTTCTGAAAACTTTTAAAAAGTTCTGACTTGGAGCTAAGACTCTCAGAAATAATCCATCATCACAGCTGCCAAGTAAATGTAAATGTAAGCTACCGGTGACATCATACATGTAGAGACTCGTCTTCTAGACCAAAATAACATCTTACATATATCCATGATATGGGTAATTGACTTGAAACACAAATATCATTAATATATCCAAAAATCAGGCACTTGGGAAAGTATCGCACATTTTTGAGCCCTGGAAGCTGTACACCCAGCTGCACTCCCAGCTAGTAAGTCGGCCAACCGAGTGAACACCTCAAATCTCAAATCTTCCACCATTCTGCCTGCTGTGACTTGAAATTAAATATAAAATACAAAGAAAAAACATAACATTCAGTTAGGTGTATCCACCAACACTTTACTCCTGAAGAGCTTTTCATAATTTGGTTGTTGTTTCTGTCTCCTTAGGATTCCGGAGATCCCCACACCATTGAAGCCATACTGCGAGCACCTGCTGAAAACAATGATGGAGAGATTGACTTTAAGGAATTTTTAGAACTTGTAGCAAAAGTTGCTGTTGCTTATTTTGAAGCTCTGAGGTCCAAGAAACATCCTCAAAAACATGTGAATTAACCCCAAAACAAGATTGAACCAAGAGAGAGGGCTCAACCCTGGATCAAATCCTCAAACATAACAAAACCCAGAAAGAAGATCCAACTGAGAAAAGTGAGCCAACTCAAAGACAAGCTCTAACCCAAAAATAACCTCTAACCCAAAATCAAGACCCAAACCAGATGAAGGACCCAATACTGAAACAGGACCCAACAGAGAAACAAAACCCAATCCACAAACAAAATCAAAACGAAAAACAAGATGCAGCCCCAAAATGTGATTCATTCCAAAAATAAGACCCAACCCAAAAAACAGAACCAACCAAGGAACAAGATTCCAGACAAAAATAAGAACCAACAGAGATAAAACACTGAAGCACAAGAAGCACAAACTAAGAAAGAAGGAACAAACAAAAAACAATGTTCAGTTCTTCTGCAAGATCAGACCCAAAAACAAGACCAAACCGAGAAACAAGAACCTATCCAAAAACAAGATCCAGCTCAGAAACAAGAACAAATCGAGAAGAAAGACCCAAACCAGAAATAACACTTTATAAGGAAGGAAGACTCCACTCAGCCAACCAAAAGCATAATTCAGCTCATGAGCCTGACCCTCAAACTGGCTCCAACCCAAAAGAAGATCCAACCAAACAAGACTCAACTCATCTAACTGAAAACATGATTCAGCTGTTCAGCCGAATGTGAAAATCAAGCATGGCCTGACCCTAAAACTGGGCCAAACCCAAAAAGAAGAGAAGTCACAAAAAGAAAATCTACCTGAGAAACAGGAACAAGAATCCAATCAAATTGACCAAAAAAGAGAACCTAACCCAGAAAAACCCAACCAAAATGGAAGATCCGTCTAAGATAAAAGACTCAACTAAAAAAGGAGACCCAATTCAAAAGCAAGACCCCATCATAAAGGAGAAACCAGTCATTTTGAAAGATCCTAAAACAAGATGTGACTGTAAATAGGACTAAAAAAGAGGACGCCGCTCTGAGTGAGGACCTAAGCAAGAAAGAAGACACAGCTCAGAACCAATGCTCTGTACAAAAAGATCCAAAGCAGAAACCAGATCCAACAAAGAAGCAATGTTCAGCCCTCATGCAAGATATGACCCAGAAGCATGACTGGACATTAAAGCAGGATCCAATCCAAAAAGATGACCCAAACAAAAAGGAAGATCCAACTGAGAAAAAAGACCCAACCAAAAAAGATGACCCAACTCAGACGCAAGAAACAACCAAAACAGAAGATCAAACTGAGAAAAAAGACCCAACCAAAAAAGATGACCCAACTCAAAAGCAAGAAACGACCAAAACAGAAGATCAAACTGAGAAACATTACCCAACCAAAACAGAAGACCCGACTCAGCAACAAGACCCAACCAAAGAAAAGACCTGATTATTCAGAAAAATAGACTAATGAAAGTGGACCAAGCTCTGAAAGGGGACCGAAGCAAAGAGAAGACCCGGGTCAGAAACAAGTGGACACTGAAGAAGGATCCAAAAAGATGACCCAAACCAAGAGGAAGACCCAACTCAGAAAAAAGACCCAACTAAAAAGAAGACTCAACCTCAGTCTAATAAAATCACTGTCACCAGTCAGTCCTTGGTGTTTGTATAATCACTGCCACCAGTCAGTCCTCAGTCTAGTATAATCACTGCCACCAGTCAGTACTCAGTATAGTATAATCACTGTCACCAGTCAGTCCTCAGTCTAGTATAATCACTTCCACCAGTCAGTACTCAGTATAGTATAATCACTGCCACCAGTCAGTCCTCAGTCTAGTATAATCACTGCCACCAGTTAGTCCTCAGTCTAGTATAATCACTGCCACCAGTCAGTCCTCAGTCTAGTATAATCACTACCACCAGTCAGTCCACAGTCTAGTATAATCACTGTCACCAGTCAGTCCTTGGTGTTTGTATAATCACTGTCACCAGTCAGTCCTCAGTCTAGTATTATCACTGTCACCAGTCAGTCCTCTGTCTAGTATAATCACTGTCATCAGTCATTCCTCAGTCTAGTATATACACTGCCACCAGTCAGTCCTCAGTCTAGTATAATCACTGTCACCAGTCAGTCCTCAGTCTAGTATAATCACTGTCACCAGTCAGTACTCAGTCTAGTATAATCACTGCCACCAGTCAGTCCTCAGTCTAGTATAATCACTGTCACCAGTCAGTCCTCAGTCTAGTATAATCACTGTCACCAGTCAGTCCTCTGTCTAGTATAATCACTGGCAACAGTCAGTCCTCTGTCTAGTATAATCACTGGCAACAGTCAGTCCTCTGTCTAGTATAATCACTACCACCAGTCAGTCATCAGTCTAGTATAATCACTACCACCAGTCAGTCCTCAGTCTAGTATAATCACTGGCACCAGTCAGTCCTCAGTCTAGTATAATCACTGGCAACAGTCAGTCCTCAGTCTAGTATAATCACTGGCACCAGTCAGTCCTCAGTCTAGTATAATCACTGCTACCAGTTAGTCCTCAGTCTAGTATAATCACTACCACCAGTCAGTCCTCAGTCTAGTATAATCACTGGCAACAGTCAGTCCTCAGTCTAGTATAATCACTGCTACCAGTTAGTCCTCAGTCTAGTATAATCACTACCACCAGTCAGTCCTCAGTCTAGTATAATCACTGCCACCAGTCAGTCCTCAGTCTAGTATAATCACTACCACCAGTCAGTCCTCAGTCTAGTATAATCATTGTCACCAGTCAGTTCTCAGTCTAGTATAATCACTGGCACCAGTCAGTCCTCAGTCTAGTATAATCACTGGCACCAGTCAGTCCTCTGTCTAGTATAATCACTACCACCAGTCAGTCATCAGTCTAGTATAATCATTGTCACCAGTCAGTTCTCAGTCTAGTATAATCACTGGCACCAGTCAGTCCTCAGTCTAGTATAATCACTGGCACCAGTCAGTCCTCTGTCTAGTATAATCACTACCACCAGTCAGTCATCAGTCTAGTATAATCATTGTCACCAGTCAGTCCTTGGTGTTTGTATAATCGCTGTCATCAGTCAGTCCTCAGTCTAGTATAATAACTGTTACCAGTCAGTCCTCAGTCTAGTATAATCACTGGCACCAGTCATTCCTCAGTCTAGTATAATCACTGCCACCAGTCAGTCCTCAGTCTAGTATAATCACTGCCACCAGTCAGTCCTCAGTCTATTATAATCACTGTTACCAGTCAGTCCTCAGACTAGTATAATCACTACCACCAGTCAGTCCTTGGTGTCTGTATAATCACTGTCACCAGTCAGTTCTCAGTCTAGTATAATCACTGTCACCAGTCAGTCCTCAGTCTAGTATAATCACTGTTACCAGTCAGTCCTCAGTCTAGTATAATCACTGCCACCAGTCAGTCCTCAGTCTAGTATAATCACTGCCACCAGTCAGTCCTCAGTCTAGTATAATCACTGCCACCAGTCAGTCCTCAGTCTATTATAATCACTGTTACCAGTCAGTCCTCAGACTAGTATAATCACTACCACCAGTCAGTTCTCAGTCTAGTATAATCACTACCACCAGTCAGTCCTCAGTCTAGTATAATCACTACCACCAGTCAGTTCTCAGTCTAGTATAATCACTACCACCAGTCAGTTCTCAGTCTAGTATAATCACTGTCACCAGTCAGTCCTCAGTCTAGTATAATCACTGTCACCAGTCAGACCTCAGACTAGTATAATCATTGTCACCAGTCAGTCCTCAGTCTAGTATCATCGCTACCACCAGTCAGTCCTCAGTCTAGTATCATCACTACCACCAGTCGGTCCTCAGTGATATATAATCACTACCATCAATTGGTCCTCAGTTTAGTATCACCACCAGTCACTCCTTGGTGTAGTGTGATCTCTACCACCAGTCAGTCCTCATTGTGAAATAATCACTGTCACCAGTCAGTCCTCAGTCTAGTATAATCACTGTCACCAGTCAGTCCTCAGTCTAGTATAATCACTGTTACCAGTCAGTCCTCAGTCTAGTATAATCACTGCCACCAGTCAGTCCTCAGTCTAGTATAATCACTACCACCAGTCAGTCCTCAGTCTAGTATCATCGCTACCATCAGTCAGTCCTCAGTCTAGTATAATCACTACCACCAGTCAGTTCTCAGTCTAGTATAATCACTACCACCAGTCAGTCCTCAGTCTAGTATCATCGCTACCACCATTCAGTCTTCAGTCTAGTTTAATCACTTCCACCAGTCAGTCCACAGTCTAGTTTAATCACTACCACCAGTCAGTCCTCAGTCTAGTTTAATCACAGTCACCAGTCAGTCCTCAGACTAGTATAATCACTGTCACCAGTCAGTCCTCAGTCTAGTATCATCGCTACCACCAGTCAGTCCTCAGTCTAGTATCATCACTACCACCAGTCATTCCTTAGTGTTATATAATCACTGCCACAAATTGGTCTTCAGTTAAGTATCACCACCAGTCACTCCTCATTGTAGTGTGAACACTACCACCAGTCAGTCCTCAGTCTAGTATCATCGCTACCATCAGTTAGTCCTCAGTCTAGTATCATCACTACCACCAGTCAGTCCTCAGTGTCATATAATCACTACCACCAATTGTTCCTCAGTTTAGTATCACCACCAGTCGGTCCTCAGTGTAGTATAATCTCTACCACTAAACTGTACACAGTAGCTGCCCGCTCTGTTTTTGCTTCATTAGGGCCTGATGTAGCCTCTGAACCCAGGCTGGTGCTGGCTGATATGTTCAATCCTGCACCTCTGTTTTGAGACCCCATTCCCATTGTAGTGGCAACGTCTGGAGGCAGCCGGGGCCCAGAATACTGGAGTGACTGGCGGTTCCGGCCTGGGGCACGCTGTGGTCACGGTGCTTGGTATGGGGACCGGAGGACTGTCCTACAGCCTGGCCGCTCTCCAGCAGGTGGTGTGTGCAAGAAATATGGAGGGAGAGGCTGAGGTACTGAATCTCCCTGGGGCAACCCCTGAGTGTCTGTAAAATAAGTCCCTGGGTAATGGATGGGGAGCCCGTGGTGGTAACAGCCGTATCCAGGGCCTCAGATGGAGGCAACGTTGTGCAAATCAACTTATGGATCTTTATTGAACAGGTAGGTATAATACATACGGTATACCTGCCATCTGACTGTCTTACCCTCTAGGTTTTAGGCGCAAGCCTGTGGTCAGGAGTTTGACATAAAGATGGTCTGACACAGTCTTAGCTACATCCCTGCAAAGTCTAAAGAAAGAGGTTATATGCAAACTGACTTAAGTTGTGCAAAAACAGTAATCACAGTGGCTTTACCAGCCCAATGGGTGCACAGCTTAAAGGAAACCTACCAGTTAGAATGGTAGGGGTAAGCAGTAAGTACCGAGCACCAGCTCAGGGTGAGCTCAGGGTGAGCTGGTGCCGGTACTTACTTTCATTAGTGTTATTAACTGCTGTATCGCGGTTTTAACACTTTTTAAACTTTAGAGCAGAAAAGGCTTCGGCGGTGCGTGCGCACGCCTACATAGGAAATGCCGGAAATATTGCACGCGCACGGTCACGCCCAGCGCCGAAGCCTCTTCTGCTCTAAAGTTTAAAAAGTGTTAAAACCCTGATACAGCAGTTAATAACACATATGAAAGCTCACCCTGAGCTGGTGCTCGGTACTTACTGCTTACCCCTACCATTCTAACTGGTAGGTTTCCTTTAAAACGTTACCATGACGTTACTGGAAGCAGCACTGCTACCTTGGGTTGCAAGGCACACCATGTATTGTCTACACTGGGAAAGAAGCCTTTGCTTCATCGTTTAAGTGCTAATAAAGCTGGGTGAACACTGAATTGCTGGTTTTCTTTGTTGAAACTGTTCTGTACGTTATCTGAAAGACGTTTTACATTTTTAGTTGCTCAGAAGTAGGAGTGCCGAGCTCCGGGGCATCATCCTCATCAGCCGGTGGATCTGTAGAGCCCATCCTCATGGACGGATCTAAGAACAAGTAGATGGGCCCTCGAGCCAGTGCCATTGCTCCATCTGTAGCCTCCAACTCTTCTGGAGCCGGGTCATCACCCCACTGAGAAGGAATCGCTGGGAGGTCACCCCTCACCGGAACTTCTGGATCTGCTTCATCCTCAGCGGCTTCTTTGGCCATGGAAGACCCTTGAGAGCCGCACATACTTGCCACTGGAGAGTGTTTACCTGGACCAGTCCATGGATGGCATTGGGGCCTGTGCTCATGATGGCGGTAGACGGGGCACTCACAGGGGTCACTGTTTGGGGCACTGCAGATTGGGGAACAGCTGAAAGATGCAGCCAGGAATGCTCATTGTACAGATCCTTGTAGGCCTTTCTCTTGGGATCTGGAATCCAGAGGAGGCAGTCGGGGCCCAGAATACCGGAGTGGCTGGCGGTTGCGGCCAAGGGTGCGCTGTGGTCATGGTGCTTAGTATGGGGACTGGAGGGCTGTCCTACAGCCTGGCAGGTCTCCAGCAGGTGGTGTCTGTAAGATATGTCCCTGGGTGATGGATGGGGAGCCTGTGGTGGTAACAGCTGTATCCAGGGATCAGACGGAGGCAACGTTGTGCAAATCAACTCACGGTTCTTTATTGAACAGGTAGCAGCCAACTGGCCAGAGCAATGAAACAGAAGATCTAGATTCAGATACTGGAGTGGTCGTGGAGAGTGGTCCGCAGAAATAGTGCTCCAGCCTGGCAGTAGGTGCTGGGATAATGGAGATGGAGCTGTGTCCAAACTGTGGAAGCTGCAGCTCTGGATTAGAGTCTCCTGACTTTGTTCCCGAAATTGGTTTCTGTATTAGCAATGAAGGTGTGCTCCACACTATCTCTTCACTCTCAGACTCCTGTAGTCTGGACTGCTGACAGACTCTGAAGGACAGACTCCTGAGAAGGAGCATGAGGTCTGGACTGCCTGTACGCTGGCAGGGGTATTGGAATCCCTTAAATCTGGTCTTTGATGTTGCTAAGGTAGACTGGGCATCAGTGGAGGGCAGAATGGTGGAAATGTTATGTTCTCCTGGAGGTTGTATGTTCTCCTGGAGGTTATATGTTCTCCTGGAGGTTGTATGTTTTCCTGGAGGTTATAGGTTCTCCTGGAGGTTATATGTTCTCCTGGAGGTTATATGTTCTCCTGGAGGTTGTATGTTCTCTTGGAGGTTGTATGTTATTCAGGAGGTTGTATGTTCTCCTGGAGGTTGTATGTTATTCGGGAGGTTGTGTGTTCTCCTGGAGGTTGTATGTTATTCGGGAGGTTGTATGTTCTCCTGGAGGTTGTATGTTCTCCTGGAGGTTATATGTTCTCCTGGAGGTTGTATGTTCTCCTGGAGGTTATATGTTCTCCTGTAGGTTGTATGTTATTCGGGAGGTTATATGTTCTCCTGGAGGTTGTATGTTTTCCTGGAGGTTATAGGTTCTCCTGGAGGTTATATGTTCTCCTGGAGGTTATATGTTCTCCTGGAGGTTGTATGTTCTCTTGGAGGTTGTATGTTATTCAGGAGGTTATATGTTCTCCTGGAGGTTGTATGTTATTCGGGAGGTTGTGTGTTATTCGGGAGGTTGTATGTTCTCCTGGAGGTTGTATGTTCAGCTGGAGGTTGTATGTTATTCGGGAGGTTATATGTTCTCCTTGAGGTTGTATGTTCTCCTGGAGGTTGTATGTTCTCCGGGAGGTTGTATGTTCTCCTGGAGGTTGTATGTTCTCCTGGAGGTTATATGTTCTCCGGGAGGTTATATGTTCTCCTGGAGGTTGTATGTTCTCCTGGAGGTTGTATGTTCTCCTGGAGGTTGTATGTTATTCGGCAGGTTATATGTTCTCCTAGAGGTTGTGTGTTCTCCTGTAGGTTGTATGTTATTCGAGAGGTAAAAAGTTCTCCTGGAGGTTATATGTTCTCCTGGAGGTTGTATGTTCTCCTAGAGGTTGTATGTTCTCCTGGAGTTTGTATGTTATTGGGGAGGTTGTATGTTATTGGGGAGGTTGTATGTTATTCGGGAGGTTATATGTTCTCCTGGAGGTTGTATGTTATTCGGGAGGTTGTATGTTCTCCTGGAGGTTGTATGTTATTCGGGAGGTTGTATGTTATTCGGGAGGTTGTATGTTCTCCTGGAGGTTGTATGTTCTCCTGGAGGTTGTATGTTATTCGGGAGGTTGTATGTTCTCCTGGAGGTTGTATGTTATTCGGGAGGTTGTATGTTCTCCTGGAGGTTGTATGTTATTCGGGAGGTTATATGTTCTCCTGGAGGTTGTATGTTATTCGGGAGGTTGTATGTTCTCCTGGAGGTTGTATGTTATTCGGGAGGTTGTATGTTCTCCTGGAGGTTGTATGTTATTCGGGAGGTTGTATGTTCCCCTGGAGGTTGTATGTTATTCGGGAGGTTGTATGTTCTCCTGGAGGTTATTTGTTATTCGGGAGGTTATATGTTCTCCTGGAGGTTGTATGTTATTCGGGAGGTTGTATGTTCTCCTGGAGGTTGTATGTTATTCAGGAGGTTGTATGTTCTCCTGGAGGTTATATGTTCTCCTGGAGGTTGTATGTTATTCGGGAGGTTATATGTTCTCCTGGATTGTCTAGATGTAAGAGAAGAGCAATCAGAGTCTGTCACTCGACTACAGAATTTTTGTGATAACTATAATGATCAGTGTACATTGCTAACTCTTAGACAGTTAGAAACAGAATCTAAACCAGTCTCCGACCAGGTACCGAAACCTTTCCAGCTTGCCAACCCTGAATATTATCCGTTAATGTCTAGAACACCAGAGCTGGACAGGTTTCAGGAACTGGTGGAACAAGAACTTACATCCTTAAAAAATTCCATACATAACTCTTCTAGATATTCCAACTTAACACACAAGGAACAAAAAGCATTACAAACTCTGAGGGAAAACAAAGACCTATTAATAAGGCCTGCGGATAAGGGGGGCGCTATTATAGCAATGAATGCCACACTTTACAGAACACTCAATCAGGAATTACTAAATGATATTTCTACCTATCACAAACTCCCTAATGATCCTACCCCTGACTACAAAGTCGCCTTAAAACAACTCCTAGAAGAAGGTTTTCAAACAGGAGCAATTAGTATGAAACTAAGGGACTCACTGTATGTGGAACATCCAGTGGTCCCCATCTTTCATTCTTTCCCAAAAATCCATAAGGATTGTTTTCCTCCACCATTACGACCTATAGTAGCAGGTATTGGATCTCTAGGGGAAAAACTTGGAGAGTGGCTAGACTCTTACTTGCAGCCCCTAACAAAAATCACTCCTAGTTTCCTCAGAGACACACCCCATCTCCTACAAATACTCAATAACATGAGAAACCTTGAGGAATGCAGCCTAGCTACAAGCGATGTAGTGGCTCTCTATCCCTCTCTTCCCCATCACCTAAGTATCAGGGTATTGGAAAAACATTTAGAAATGTATAGTACCTATAGTACACAGCTGAAAACGTTTATTGTCATGGTTACTACATTCCTATTGAAAAATAATTATTTCCTATTTGACGGAGAATTTTATTTGCAGGTGAGGGGGGCCCCTATGGGAGCCAGATTTTCCCCCTCACTTGCAAATATCTACATGACAACTTGGGAAGAACGTTTTGTGTTTTCCTCGTCGAATCCCTACAAAGATAATATTAGATGGATGGGCAGATTTATTGACGATCTCATATGGTTATGGCAAGGTACCCCTGAAACATTCCAAGACATGCTAACTTGGATCAATTCCAACAACATGAACCTTAAACTTACCTTTGACATGGGGAATCCGTGCATCAACTTTCTTGATGTGAAATTACACATTGATAATGGTAACATTGTAGTAACACCTTATAGGAAACCCATAGCGGGTAATTCTATTTTACTGTCCTCATCCAGTCACCCAAAACATGTGACTAATAACATTCCATATGGAGAGTTTGTCAGACTTAAAAGAAATTGCTCCAACGATGAAATCTTCACAAGAGAAGCAGCCCTTGTCGCAGAGAGACTAAAGGAGAGAGGATATAGTAATCATTTGATTACAACATCTCTCAATAAAGTAAAGAAAAAACCCAGATCCCAACTTCTATACAAAAAACATGACAAACCTACAGATTACAAATCTCAACAAATTACCTTTTCCACACAATTTAATAATCAATTCCACAATATCAAACGGATAGTTAAAAAATACTTACCTGTACTCCTTTTAAACAAGGACTATCACGATACTATCAGTCAAGGAGTAAGATTTGTGGCCAAAAAGGGTAAAACCATAGGCTCCACCTTATCACCCAGCCTGTTCATCAGTGACAAAACAGAGAAAGATAGAAGAACGTGGCTAAACTACCCAGGGTGCCATAAATGCGGACACAAACGTTGCAAAGCATGTGAATATATCATGAAGGGGAATTCCTTTACCTCATATAGAACTTTGCACATCTACCCTATAAAAACCTACATTAATTGCAATACTTCTAATATCATCTATTTGGCGTCCTGCACTCTGTGCAGAATACAATACGTAGGCTGCACAACCTGTCCAGCTAAAGTTCGTATTAGACGACACTTGTCAGACGTAACGAACAATTCATTTAATGTTTCCTCTCTCACCAAACATTTTAGAGATGTGCATGAAGGAGATTTATCCAGTTTTAAATGGACAGGCATAGAGAAGGTCTCCAAGCCCGCCAGAGGTGGAGACCTACAGAAGAAACTTTTGAACAGAGAATCATACTGGATTTTCGTTCTAGAAACCAGACAACCACAAGGGATCAACCATAGACATGACTTGATAACTATTTATTAATATAGCATGTACCTCGTAATATGTATCGTAAACATCTATGTTTCTCCTAATGGTATTGATACATCTAAACCATGGATCACACTTGATCCGTTATTTGCAGTATGAACACATTTCCTTGTGGATAGGGTTAAATTCACTTACCCCTCCCTCCTTGTTTGCGATTTTGGTCATGTGACCATCATCGCTGGTTTTATATAAAGAGTCACTACTCTATGTGTTATATGAGATCAAGACTAAGGCTGTATAGCCGAAACGCGTCGATCGTTTATTTCTTCTATGTGAACACAACTGATGTATTGTTGCACCAATAAAGCAAGATTTTTTACCGGACAAGAGTTTGCGCTGGAAATCCTTTTTCTATTGGACTATACTTTGCCCTTGCCTTGGGCGTTTCCGTGATTGCAGCTCTCCGGCCTGTGTAAATGGAGTGAGTAGAGCCGATTTGAACTTTGTATGTTCTCCTGGAGGTTGTATGTTCTCCTGGAGGTTGTATGTTCTCCTGGAGGTTGTATGTTATTCAGGAGGTTGTATGTTCTCCTGGAGGTTATATGTTCTCCTGGAGGTTGTATGTTCTCCTGGAGGTTGTATGTTCTCCTGGAGGTTATATGTTCTCCTGGAGGTTATATGTTCTCCTGGAGGTTGTATGTTCTCCTGGAGGTTGTATGTTCTTCTGGAGGTTGTATGTTCTCCTGAAGGTTGTATGTTATACGGGAGGTTGTATGTTCTCCTAGAGGTTATATGTTCTCCTTGAGGTTATTTGTTATTCGGGAGGTTATATGTTCTCCTGGAGGTTGTATGTTCTCCTGGAGGTTGTATGTTCTCCTGGAGGTTATATGTTCTCCTGGAGGTTGTATGTTCTCCTGGAGGTTATATGTTCTCCTGTAGGTTATATGTTCTCCTGGAGGTTGTACGTTCTCCTGGAGATTATATGTTCTCCTGGAGGTTATATGTTCTCCTGGAGGTTGTATGTTTTCCTGGAGGTTATATGTTCTCCTGGAGGTTATATGTTCTCCTGGAGGTTGTATGTTATTTGGGAGATTATATGTTCTCCTGGAGGTTGTATGTTCTCCAGTAGGTTGCATGTTATTCGGGAGGTTATATGTTCTCCTGGAGGTTATATGTTCTCCTGGAGGTTGTATGTTCCCCTGGAGGTTATATGTTCTCTGGGAGGTTGTATGTTCTCTTGGAGGTTATATGTTCTCCTGGAGGTTATATGTTCTCCTAGAGGTTGTATGTTCTCCGGGAGGTAATATGTTCTCCTGGAGGTTGTATGTTCTCTGGGAGGTTGTATGTTCTCCTTGAGGTTGTTTGTTCTCCTGGAGGTTGTATGTTCTCCTGGAGGTTATATGTTCTCCTGGAGGTTGTATGTTCTCTGGGAGGTTGTATGTTCTCTGGGAGGTTTTATGTTCTCCTGGAGGTTGCATGTTCTCCTGGAGGTTATATGTTCTCCTAGAGGTTGTATGTTCTCCGGGAGGTTATATGTTATCCGGGAGGTTGTATGTTCTCTGGGAGGTTTTATGTTCTCCTGGAGGTTGTATGTTATCCAGGAGGTTATATGTTCTCCTGGAGGTTGTATGTTCTCCTAAAGGTTTCTATGTTCTCCTGCAGGTTGTATGTTCTCCTGGAGGTTGTATGTTCTCCTGTAGGTTATATGTTCTCCTGGAGGTTATATGTTATTCGGGAGGTTGTATGTTCCCCTGGAGGTTGTATGTTATACGGGAGGTTGTATGTTCTCCTGGAGGTTATATGTTCTCCTGGAGGTTGTATGTTATCCAGGAGGTTATATGTTCTCCTGGAGGTTATATGTTCTCCGGGAGGTTATATGTTCTCCTTGAGGTTGTATGTTCTCCGGGAGGTTATATGTTCTCCTGGAGGTTATATGTTCTCCTGGAGGTTGTATGTTCTCCTGGAGGTTATATGTTCTCCTGGAGGTTATATGTTCTCCTGGAGGTTATATGTTCTCCTGGAGGTTGTATGTTCTCCTGGAGGTTGTATGTTCTCCTGGAGGTTATATGTTCTCCTGGAGGTTGTATGTTCTCCTGGAGGTTATATGTTCTCCTGGAGGTTGTATGTTCTCCTGGAGGTTGTATGTTCTCTGGGAGGTTATATGTTCTCCTAGAGGTTGTATGTTTTCCTGGAGGTTGTATGTTCTCCTGGAGGTTATATGTTCTCCTGGAGGTTATATGTTCTCCTGGAGGTTGTATGTTATTCGGGAGGTTATATGTTCTCCTGGAGGTTGTATGTTCTCCTGGAGGTTATATGTTCTCCTGGAGGTTGTATGTTCTCTGGGAGGTTATATGTTCTCCTGGAGGTTATATGTTCTCCTGGAGGTTATATGTTCTTCAAGTGGTTGTATGTTCTCCTGTAGGTTATATGTTCTCCTGGAGGTTGTATGTTCTCCTGGAGGTTGTATGTTCCCCTGGAGGTTGTATGTTATACGGGAGGTTATATGTTCTCCTGGAGGTTATATGTTCTCCTGGAGGTTGTATGTTCTCCTGGAGGTTGTATGTTCTCCTAGAGGTTATATGTTCTCCTTGAGGTTGTATGTTCTTCTGGAGGTTATATGTTCTCCTGGAGGTTGTACGTTCTCCGGGAGGTTATATGTTATCCGGGAGGTTATATGTTCACCTGGAGGTTGTATGTTCTCCTGGAGGTTATATGTTCTCCTAGAGGTTGTATGTTCTCCTGGAGGTTGTATGTTCTCCTGTAGGTTATATGTTATTCGGGAGGTTGTATGTTCTCCTGGAGGTTGTATGTTATGCGGGAGGTTGTATGTTCTCCTAGAGGTTATATGTTCTCCTGGAGGTTATATGTTATTCGGGAGGTTGTATGTTCCCCTGGAGGTTGTATGTTATACGGGAGGTTGTATGTTCTCCTGGAGGTTATATGTTCTCCTGGAGGTTGTATGTTATCCAGGAGGTTATATGTTCTCCTGGAGGTTGTATGTTCTCCTGGAGGTTATATGTTCTCCTGGAGGTTGTATGTTCTCCTGGAGGTTGTATTTTCTCCTGGAGGTTGTACGTTCTCCTGGAGGTTATATGTTCTCCTGGAGGTTGTATGTTCTCCTGAAGGTTATATGTTCTCCTGGAGGTTGTATGTTCTCTGTGAGGTTGTATGTTCTCTGGGAGGTTATATGTTCTCCTGGAGGTTGTATGTTCTCCTGGAGGTTGTATTTTCTCCTGGAGGTTATATGTTCTCCTGGAGGTTGTATGTTCTCCTGGAGGTTGTATGTTATACGGGAGGTTATATGTTCTCCTGGAGGTTGTATGTTATACGGGAGGTTATATGTTCTCCTGGAGGTTGTATGTTCTCCTGGAGGTTGTATGTTCTCTGGGAGGTTATATGTTCTCCTGGAGGTTATATGTTCTCCTGGAGGTTGTATGTTCTCCTGGAGGTTGTATGTTATACGGGAGGTTATATGTTCTCCTGGAGGTTGTATGTTCTCCTGGAGGTTGTATGTTATACGGGAGGTTATATGTTCTCCTGGAGGTTGTATGTTATACGGGAGGTTATATGTTCTCCTGGAGGTTGTATGTTCTCCTGGAGGTTGTATGTTCTCTGGGAGGTTATATGTTCTCCTGGAGGTTATATGTTCTCCTGGAGGTTGTATGTTCTCCTGGAGGTTATATGTTCTCCTGGAGGTTGTATGTTATACGGGAGGTTATATGTTCTCCTGGAGGTTGTATGTTCTCCTGGAGGTTGTATGTTCTCCTGGAGGTTGTATGTTCTCCTGGAGGTTATATGTTCTCCTGGAGGTTATATGTTCTCCTGGAGGTTGTATGTTCTCTGGGAGGTTAATTGTTCTCAAGAAGGTTATATGTTCTCCTGGAGGTTGTATGTTCTCCTGGAGGTTATATGTTCTCCTAGAGGTTGTATGTTCTCCTGGAGGTTGTGTGTTCTCCTGGAGGTTGTATGTTCTCCTGGAGGTTATATGTTCTCCTGGAGGTTGTATGTTCTCCTGGAGGTTATATGTTCTCCTGGAGGTTGTATGTTCTCTGGGAGGTTAATTGTTCTCCTGGAGGTTGTATGTTCTCCTAGAGGTTATATGTTCTCCTGGAGGTTGTATGTTCTCCTGGAGGTTATATGTTCTCCTGGAGGTTGTACGTTCTCCGGGAGGTTATATGTTATCCGGGAGGTTATATGTTCACCTGGAGGTTGTATGTTCTCCTGGAGGTTATATGTTCTCCTAGAGGTTGTATGTTCTCCTGGAGGTTGTATGTTCTCCTGGAGGTTATATGTTCTCCTGTAGGTTATATGTTCTCCTGGAGGTTATATGTTCTCCTAGAGGTTATATGTTCTCCTGGAGGTTATATGTTCTCCTGGAGGTTATATGTTCTCCTAGAGGTTGTATGTTCTCCTGGAGGTTATATGTTCTCCTGGAGGTTGTATGTTCTCCTGGAGGTTGTATGTTCTCCTGGAGGTTGTATGTTATACGGGAGGTTATATGTTCTCCTGTAGGTTGTATGTTATTCGGGAGGTTATATGTTCTCCTGGAGGTTGTATGTTCTCCTGGCGGTTGTATGTTCTCCTGGAGGTTGTATGTTCTCCTGGAGGTTATATGTTCTCCTAGAGGTTGTATGTTCTCCTGGAGGTTGTATGTTATACGGGAGGTTGTATGTTCTCCTGGAGGTTGTATGTTATTCGGGAGGTTGTATGTTCTCCTAGAGGTTATATGTTCTCCTGTAGGTTGTATGTTATTCGGGAGGTTATATGTTCTCCTGGAGGTTGTATGTTCTCCTGGAGGTTGTATGTTCTCCTGGAGGTTATATCTTCTCCTACAGGATGTGTGGGTGTGTGAGTTTAGGAATATCTCATAACTGCAGTGGTTCCCTCTGGTGGATGAGCCTCACAATTACATCACAACATTAGGAAATCCTTGATGCCCCCTGCTGGACTTTGTGCAGCCTCTTCCCATCTCCAGGTCTGCGTCCACTTTCAGTGATCTATCGGACCCTTCTGGTCATCACCACTAGGTGGCAGCAGATACTTGGATTCCCTGTGATCTGCAGTGACACAAGGTCTGGGGCGCTCAATGGATGATGCACAAGAACAACAAGTCACCGAAAATCACTTGCCTTTGACCTCTCTTGGAATCTCGTGTCCCCATATTTCATGTATTACTACATACATCACATGGAAAGTGTGATCCGCGACCCTTAGTAAATAAGCCCCATTGTTCTAACAAAACTATTCTAACTATTCTTGTTTTTTGTAGTGTCTTTTCTTTGTCTCTGTGTTTTGCACTTCGGCACAGGAGGGAAACGTTGACAAGTTGTCCCTAACTGCCTGTGGTAGGTGCGGTAATCAGGCAGGGACAGCTGGAAGAGGTTTAATGCCAGGATCCGCAGTCATCTGACCGCTCCCGGATCCTGGGTTACATTATAATAAGCCAAAAAGTAGGAAGACTATTCCAGATCTTATGAACCGGGAGAAGTGGTTGGAGGACCTGGAGGACCAACCAGAGGCCGTAGCTGCTGCTGCGCCTCTTGTGGGCCGACACCATAAGGTAAGAATGAGGCTCCCGGATTGTTTCTTATGTGGCTGGGAGAATTTGGGAACTTTCTGGGAGTCATGTTTGCTGTATTTTTAGGTAAATCCTCCTCCCTCCCAGCAGAGATGATGGGTGTAGTGATTCCTCTTTTGCAGAGAAACCCCCATTCCCAATCCTTGGGGTCCCTTTCTAGATCACATTGTGCTGGTGGAGTCTTATCTCCTTTCTCTCCAAGGTAAATGCTCTGCTGAGAAGTTTCCCGTGGATATCCCCGATACAATGTGTGAGTGGTGTGAACCTTCCATGAAGATCATCATTAATGGGGATTGTCCATACCTCCCAACATTTGTGAAAGGGAAAGAGGGACAAAATGGCGGCACGCGTAGTGATCCCCCTAGGCCACACCCCCAATCCCTCCCTGGCACGCCCCAAATTTTAACCATATAACAATAATAAAATTTATCTCAATAATAATAATTTTTTTTTCCTGTTTGGGATTCGAACCTAGAACCTGCAGTGTCCATGGATGATAATGACACAGCACCTCTAGCAACTGAGCTAAGAGCCCAGAAATGAGCTAGATGAGGAATTTTGGTAACTAAGAACTGAAGGGGGGAAGGAAAGACAGCAATCCTAGACAATTATGATTAAGCGGTGCTCGCAGCTGGGGATCTAGTGCTCAGAGTCCCATTATCAGCATAAGAGATGGAGGAAGCCACAGCACCCGGTACAGTTCAGTTCCAGCATACTTCAGTTCAAACATGCTTGAGAAAGATTCAACTGGAAATGAAACATTGGAATTTTTATGCTTGGATGATGTTATAATAAAGACTACTTGGAACTGAACCATACCGGGTGCTGTGGCTTCCTCCATCTCTTATGGTAACTAAGAACTGTTACTGCTACTGTTACACTGTGACACAGACTAATGCACTGATATATAGAGAGGGATCTTCTCAGAGATTATTATTGTAATTATTGAGACAATTATATCTATAATTATTAATATAATTATAGAGATGATTATTATTATTTTTACTATTATTAATAATTGTCTCCATAATAATAAAATAATACAATTCAGAATAATAATAGTCTCCATAATTACAATAATAATCTCTGAGAAGATCCCTCTCTATATATCAGTGCATTAAGTCTGTGTCACAGTGTAACAGTAGCAGATAACATTTCCTAGTTACAAAAAATCCTTAGTTATGTAATCACTGGGCTCATAGCTCAGTGGGTAGAGGCTCCTATCTCTAATGCAGAGGGCCTGGGGTCTGAATCCCAGACTGGGCAAAAATGTATTTAATTTAACTAAAAAAAGAGCTAGGAGACCATGTATGGACAGATGCTGATCTGAACCTGATGACGTGGTCCCTGCTCTCCGCTAACCCGACACATCTCTCAAAAGGATTCCCTGCCCAATGTCTGTAGAAACCATTTAGTAATATTAGTTCAGGCTTTGAAAGTATTTACAGAGCCGGGAGGGAAAATCCATGACAATCTGACAGTTGCCCGTGACGCGGGGCAGAGGTAAGAAAAACGGGACTGTCCCGGCAAAATCGGGACGATTGGGAGCTATGATTCTGATGATGAGTCTGATTCTGGCCCTGGCAGCTAATCCTGATGGCTCAGAGATAGATGCAAGGATGGAGCAGACCCCAATCGTCTCTCCATGTTACTCTTCTATCCCCTAAGAACTCGGTCCCTTCTCCTGCTGTCAAGGACCGCGGCCATTGTGTTCTGTAAAGCCCGAGGAGAACATCGCCTACAGGTTGTCTCTATGTCTCTACTGCGGTGACTGAAGTAAATTGTCCCACCAGACCCCCGGCAGAGTCACCCGGACAATCAGGTCTCTTCTGAGTCGGTTACTGAGATTCTGTTCTCGCTTTCTCTGTGTGTTGGGGATAAGTCTGTGTCTGGACCTGATAGATTGCGAGTCCATAACTAATCTCAGTGATTAAATGGAGAGGGGGTAGAATTCCCCCAGATTTCTAGGCAGGTCGGATCAATACAGTAAAAGTATTTGGTGCTGAATAACCTTCCCTCTGGTGTCATTTTGGGTCTCCCATGATCAGCGTCACATCACCCGGTCTTTGATTGGAGAGCTGGATACCTAAGTGTTCATCTCTTTGCACTTCATTACTTGTGTCTGAGTGTGGAGGATAAGACCCTGAGAACAGCTGGGATTTTGCTTCTGCATTTTGATAAAATATCTGTCAGGATTGATCTCCATCCAGGATCGGAGTATCCCAGGGGAGGATATTCGAGTTGTCTCCCCCAGAAGATGACACCAGGTATAGATCCAGTAGAGTCTACAGAAGGGACACATCCGCCCCTCTAATAATTAAAGTAATAATGTGATAATGTGATTTTAAAACCTTAAGGAACATTGTTATACATTGTGCTGTAGTCGGGATCTGGTACAGATTTGGTATTGAGCCTGAAGTGTGGGGTGAGCCACAGAATATAACAGTGGCCTCTGCTATCAGTGTATGAGCCGTTAGACCTGTGGGGATACTGCACAAGGCTGGGTCCGAGACCACCACCGAGAGAGACAGAGGGGCTGATGGAGGGTAAGAGATGAGCCCCTCTGCCCCCCCCCCCCCCAGAATGCCCAGACTTGCACTTGTTGTAGTCAGTGGATAGGACACAAGTTACAACAAAGTAGTGAGAAAGTTCTGATCCGGAGGCACCGATCCAGGAGGAGATTACTGTGTGACAGCAGCCATTGTCCTGAGTGTAAGCTCAGGGGACTACATGTCATGTGTGATACTGTCTGCTGTGTATCTAATCCTACCTCGTGTGATACTGTCTGCTGTGTATCTAATCCTACCTCGTGTGATACTGTCTGCTGTGTATCTAATCCTACCTCGTGTGATACTGTCTGCTGTGTATCTAATCCTACCTCGTGTGATACTGTCTGCTGTGTATCTAATCCTACCACGTGTGTCTGTGTGGTACAGTCTGTACATAATCCTATGCTGTATACCTAATACTATATTGTCCTCTATTTGGACACTTCCAGACATCGCAGTGCAGAACTCCGGAGCCGTGTAGAGATCCAGGACAATGGATAACATTCTGTCTGGACATGTCATGTAATACTCTTACAGCCTCACATACACGATAGATCATCCTCCACTGCCAGATCCTCACATCCACCCACAATTATACATCAACCACACGACACGGAGGAGAACGGAGAGCGATATACCATCCTCCATACACCCCACAGGCAGCAGCGTAGTACAAGCACCAGGACCACATCTGGGGGTAACACATGGGACATCGGGGCAGAGGGGAGAACAGGGACCGGATTATGGAAAAGTTTTGTCAACAGAAGGGAACCAGTTACAAGTTTAGGGGTCTCTAAAAATGTAGGAATTTAGGGGCCCTGGTCTGTCGATCTCCTGCTTCTTACAGGAGGCAGATTACATGTCAAGTCTTACAAGTTGATGTCAGGGAGGCAAAGTTCTTGGAGGACGTTTCCTCAGGTCTCTTTGTAACGTTCCTGGTGGACCTGCACGGAGGACAGATACAAGAAGTCAGACCTTTTATGCCTCATTGTTTTCTGCTGCGTTTCTTTGGAAAATTCTGTGACTATTGATGACCTCTCCCTAGGAAAAGTATTGATGGTGTCAGACTAGAAGCATCACACACATCAGTACTTTTCTGGATTCCACCATAATTGGGGTCTAATGGATCACAGTGTAACCGCTCTGTCCGTGCAATGCATCTGAGGAGGCGCCGATTGTGTCCTTATGTCTCTCTTGTACATTGTTAGTGTGAACACCGGCTTGGGTTTGCTGATTTTGTATTGAATTGCACCACACACTAATCTCCTTATGCAGCTCTGCTCCGGCTCATCAACAGTTAACCCGCTGTGACAGACAGAGCTTTGCTCCAATCATTGCTGGGGCCAGGACTCTGGTATCACATAAATCATCTGCTCATAGTTCAGCGCTGACTATAGATTTGTTGTGACATTAGCTCGTCCTGTTCTGTCTTCTTCTCTGTGTTTTGCACTTTTTGGACAGGGAGGTGCAGCGTGTCACACGAGGACACCCTCCCTGCTCCGCACTCTGCCGCCTCTGCCTCACCTGAGTATCTGACTATCCCAAGGGGAGGATATTCAAGTTGTCTCCCCCAGAAGATGACACCATGTATAGATCCAGGGGAGACCACAGAAGGGACACATCCGCCCCTCTAACTCTCCTATGGAGGCAGGTGTCCTCCTTGTAGAAGAAGGATGAGGAGCCAGACCATGTGTAGATGATCATGAACTTCCACATCCACTTTCTCTGGATTCCAGATCAGGTAGTGGCTGAGAACTGGTTCTGTAAGAGTAAACTCTGCGGGGCCTACAGTCCGGATCAGAGAAAGGGAGGAGGGACAGAAGACATTTATCACCCCAGAAGGACAGGTTGAAGACCTGGTGACGCCCTTTGGGTTGTGTCATGCTCCTACACTCTTCCAACAATTTCTTAATGACATTTTTGGAGATCTCCTGGGTTGTGGTTTACTTGGATGATATCCTAATATTTCCTCCTCTTTACTAAACCGTCCAAGTGTTTGTTTGGAGTATAAAATAATAAATCACTCTCCTTGGTTACATCCTCGCCCCTGAACCTTGTTGTGTGGCTCCACCCAAAGTCACGGCTATCAAGAACTAGGAACGTTGCACCGGTCTCAAAGACCTTCAAAGTTTTTTGGTCTTTTCTACTATCAGAAATTTGTTAAAAATGCATCTGTGGCTGAGACATTGGGGCTCATTTACTAAGGGTCCGCGGAGCGCATTTTCGTCGGGTCTCACAGCGATTTCCGCTTTGCGCCGCATTTAACAGGGGATTGTGTCACATGTGATCGGATTTTGGCGCATCCGTGCCGGCTTGCACGCGACACAAATCGTGGGGCAGACCATCGGACAACGCGCGGGATTTAACATTTAGAATTGTGTCGCAATACACGCACTTACATGCACCAGGAAGGAGAAGGTGAACTCCGGGGACCCCTGCGGGGAAGCGACGGATGCAGGAACTCTAGTGCACAATCTTCATGCATCGTACCACACTTCATTCTCGTCAGACTGTCCGGATCGGGGATCGCGACAGGAGCAGGTAAGTAAATTTGCCCCATTGAATGATCTTGCAAGACAAACAAAAGTGTTGATGTGACCAACAGGACCCCAGAAGCTGAAGTAGCATTTGCACAGTATAAGAAAAGCCCCGGTCCCAATTCAGAAAGGTTTAAATGGTCCATTTCTATTGGTTTATGCTTCTGGTGTAGGGCACTGAATCCCTGACTTCTGGGCTTCGATGTGGGTAATTGGGAACTATTGGCTATGAAATTGGAGTTGAGGGGAGTAAACACAGAGGGGCACATTTACTAAGCTCCAATTGGAATGCATAAAAAGTGCGTCCCTCCGACTAGAATGGGATATGCGCCCATTCACTAATTGTGTCGCACGCGTGATAAATGTGGCGCATGAGTTGCGCCACAAAATTTTTGCATAAAAAGTGCACAGCGAGGCTAATTGCCCAGCTGGTATCTATCATGGCTGGGCGTCCTGAGCAGTCCACAGCAGCACCAGATGCTCCCATTGCCATTTTTATGGAGCTACTCCGGCAGCAGTGTCCCCAGGTGTACGACTATGCCATCCGCGGAGCACGGGAGCTGGAGGCGGCGAATCGGCAAGCCCCCCCAACATCTGTGGCCCCAGGATCTGCTGCTCCGGCCGCTGCTCCGGCCGCTGCTCCAGTATATGGATACTGGGGGCTCTGGTGCTGAAGATGAGGAGGACCCTGGCCGTGCAAAGAAGGCACGTTTCACGGAACGTGAAACGGAAATATTGGTTGAGGAGGTATTGTTACATTTTTTTAACTTATTTATACTGTTGGTGTTCTGTTCTACTCTTTACCCACCGTTGAAGAGTGTTTTTAATGAAGGTTTTTTTTTTTTTTTGTGGCTTTTGTCTTTTCAAGGTTACCCAAAATTATGAACATCTTTTTGGGAGGCTGGCAGATTCTATTCCCCTGTCAGCCAAACACCACATTTGGCAGGGGATCACAGTGCGGATCAATGGCCTAGGTAAAAATTGCATTTTGAATAGTATTTGAATTTTTTTATGGTCACTTGGATTGTAAATCTTGAAGGTGAGTGGCCTTTTTATAATGTTTTTTTTTTTTTTTTTTTCTTTTTGTTTTCAACTTTGCAGGAGTGGAATATCGTTCTGTTCCTGAGGTCCGCAAGAAGTGGTATGACTGCAGGAGGAGGCTGAAGGCCAAGCTGGCGAAGCACAAACAGTCAGCTCGGAGGACGGGTGGTGGCCCTAGTGTGGCCATGCGGATGTCGTGGGTGGAGCAAAAGATTAATCAAACAATACACCCCGATCTTACTGAAGGGATCGGGGATTTTGACACGGATGATCTTGATGTTGGTATGTACGTTTTATTTTATGTCTCTAATACTAATGTTTGGTTTCACTTTCCAAAAATATTTTGCAATCCTTTTTGGAAGCGGCTACTGGGGCGTGGAGTAGCCAGACATGAGGCTACACATTGCGGCTACTCCACGCCCCAGTAGCCTCTTTACTCCTCCTAACCTGACATCATCGGCACGTAGCTCCTCGTAGCTGCGCGCCCTCGTCCGATAAGCCAGAGTACTCCGCATGCGCAGTAGCTTTGGCTTTGTTCCCCAGAGTGCAGGCATTGTCATATCTGAAGGTTCGTGGCACGGGACAGGTGTCTGCTATGCTCACCAAATAATACCAACAACGATGCCACTGCCACCAATGTATTTTATGGGATTAGGCATATATGTTTGCCTGCCCCCCCGGGCAACAAGCAAGGCCCCCCCCCCCCCCCCGGGCAACGAGCAAGGGCCCACCTGCCCCCCCTTTTATTTTCACCCCCCCCCCCCTCCTTCTCTTTGTCTTACATGACCGGGCCTGCTGTGGAGTACTTTGGATTTTGTGGACTCCAGCGAGGACCTGTAAATAAATATTGATTAAAATGGCTGACGAGGGTGTGTCTGGTTTTCTTTCTATAAAATTTATTTGTACAATGATGTGTTTGTCATTCTGTAAAATTAGCCATAGTAGTGGTGCTGTTTATTTGACAGTGCTCATGACTAAGGCCTGAACTTACTGTAAAATGGTCATTTTTGTTTTGCACAAATTTACAGTAACGGATATTAAATTACCCCGGTACCCACCGCCACCAGGGGTGCCGGGAAGAGCCAGGTGCAGGGGCGGCCGCAGGCTGTTATTGTTGCACTGGAATAGCCCCCTAACAGTGGGCTTTCCCAGATCAGTAATGGCGGCTGCTGCTGCTTTTTGTATCTTGCTGGTTTTATAAATTGTTTGGAATACACGTCTTTTTTTTTTCATTTAAATTTAATATATTGATGTGGGGCTCACCCGATTTTTAACATCAGCCAGATACAAAAAAGCAGCAGCAGCCTGCCATTACTGATCTGGGATAGGCCACTGTTAGGGGGCTATTCCAACTCAACAATAACAGCCTGCGGCCGCCCCTGCACCTGGCTCTTCCCGGCACCCCTGGTGGCGGTGGGTACCGGGGTAGTTTAATATCCGTTACTGTAAATTTGGCCAAAACAAAAATGGCCATTTTACAGTAAGTTCAGGCCTTAGTCATGAGCACTGTCAAATAAACAGCACCACTACTATGGCTAATTATACAGAACGACACAAACACATCATTGTAAAAATATCTTTTATTGAAAAAAAGCCAGACACACCCTCGTCAGCCATTTTAATCCAGATTTATTTACAGGTCCTCGTCGGAGTCCACTGACTACAAAGTAGTCCACAGCAGGCCCGGTCCTTGAAGACAGCAAAAAACACACACAAAAACAAGGGGGTAAGGGGCCATGCTCGTGCACTAGGGGGTTGGTGGCCATGCTTGTTGCCCAGGGGGCTGTTGGCCATGCTCGTTGCCTAAAGGGTTGTGGAACATATATGTCTAATCATATAAAATACATTGCCAGCAGTGTAATTGTTCATAGTATAAGTTGGTGAGCATAGCTAGGTTGAAATTCAAATTACTGTGCCTATAGGATACAATGGTGGCAGTGGGAATCGTGTTTGGTATTAGTTGAGCATAGCATACTCCCCTGTCCCGTGCCCCAAACCTTCACATAAGACAAGCTATGAGGAGCTGCGCACCGATGATGTCTGGTTAGGAGGAGCAGTGAGGCTACTGGGGCGTTGAGTAGTCATGACATCTTGCCTCATGTCCGGCTACTCAACGCCCCAGTAGCCGCTTATCAAAAAATACACAATAGGGCCATAAAGATTTTATAACAAAAAATACTGCACGTGAGGATTAGCTCAAAAAAGTGCTTTCAACATGTACTATACATCCACCTACCACCTGTTCTACCTTTCTAGGTATATTCGTGGTGGTAGCTTCCAAGTGTGGCTATCAATTTTAATTTAAGGTTACAGCACTCTATAGTTTTTGAATTGTAATTTACTTTGTTTTATCAACAGGGAGGGCTGCTCCACCCGCGGCACCACAGGCTGCACCACCACCAGCAAATGAGGCTGCACCCGGACCTCCATGTGCTTCGCCAGCCACTCCTCCTGCAGTCGTATCACTTGGTGGGTCCAGTGGGGATGAGGCTCCTGAAGTGGTGCCCGCTGAAGATAGGCCCATCACACTTGGCATATTTTCCAACTATATGGATAAAAGCCTTGAAGCGATGGGCCTAATTCAGCGGGAACTCCAAAGGCATGGCCGGATGATGGAGGAGGGGTTCCAGCTTATTAGTGGAGATTTAAGAGCTCTCATCAATATTCTGGGACTCCTCATCCACCAAGGAACTGTGGCTCAGGGGGGGAGTGTGAGTGTCCCTCCATTCTCCCCACCCCAGGTCCCCACTGGTGGGGATCCAGTGACACAGGCCAGCCCTGCCCCCAAATCCCAGATTCAGCTTCCAACTGATCAGGATTCGGGGTGCAGTTACGCACCATTGCTGGCAGGTGCACTGGATCCCTCTCCAGTGGCCTTGGGCCCTTCCCCTGAAGCCACGTTCCTACTTTCGGTCAAGGAGGAACTTAGATCCTCGGCTTCCAATCCACCGGGCACATCTGGGAGTTCTGTGGTGACGCGGCGGCAGGCAAAAAGGGGGAAGGGGCCTGTCCGTCGTTCATCACGTTCTTCCAAACCGTAATTTTTTTTTTTTTTTTTTTTTTTTTTTTAACTTTATTTATTTTGGTTAACTTGATTTTGATCAAAAATGACAAATAAATTTTTGATCTACTTTGTCTTCCTCTGAGCTGAAATTATTTTACTAAAGAATGAAAAGCATGGATCCATTTTGACATTGCATTTACTTTAATGCAATTCGAAATATACAGACATTAAGGTATCCAAAAAAAAAAAAATGGGAACTGGCAAATCACTTTAAAAGTAAATCTCAGTGATTTGCCTGCGCCTTAGTTGTCCCGCTCTATTGGTGGGTTCAGCAGACACATCCCCCTGATGCTCTATATGCTCAGTTAAATCTGTTGCAAGGTCAATTTCTAGCCTGTTGGCTGTTGCAATGTTATGTAACATGCAACAGGCTATAATGACCTTGCACACAATGGGGGGTTTGTAGAGCATAGCCCCCCCGGAAAAATCCAGGCAGCGGAACCGACTCTTGAGAATTCCAAAGGTCCTCTCAATGGCACTTCTGGTTCTTCGATGTGCGTGGTTGAAGCTCCTCTCCTTAGGGGTGGTTGGCCGCAAATATGGTGTCATCAACCATGGCAATAATTTGTAGCCATTATCACCTAAAAACAGGACAAAGTAAAGCTAATTAGCTTAATTTTAAAAATGAGGCAGCATTCACACAAACATCTGCCTGCCGGGCGTCCGTGTGCTCCGTGTAATGGAGAGGAGGAGGGGTGACCGCTCTCCATAGCAATGCATGGGGGCTGCACGTAACACAGGGAAACATAGGACATGTGTTAGCTCCCCCCCCCCCCCCCCCCCATGTACGGTGTTGCATGTGTGCTGCACCATATTGCTCTGTGCGGCCATTGCCATCTATGGGGACATATGTATGGCCGTAAGTTTGCAGCTGTACATATGTCCCCCATACAGTAGTGTGAATGGAGCCTTAGTCCGAGCTTAGACTGACATTTTTGGATTATCCTCACAATATCAGTTTTTTCCTTGGAATCTGCTTGGTTTATCAGTGACAATAATGCAAGTTATTTGCATTTGGGGATGTCTTCTTTTTCCACAATATTTTTAACAAAACATGATGGTAGTTAAAGGGGTTTGCCAACAAACGAAAGTTAAGCCGTATCCATGAGATAGTGCCTAACTTCATGATCAGTGCTGAGACCCCCACAGACAGCAAAAATGACTAATGGAGCAGATGGCCGTGCATGCCCATTCCGCTCCATTAATCTCTATGGAGCTGACAGAGATTGGTGAGCGCTGTGCTCGGCAAGATCACTCGCCTCCATAGAGATTACTTGAGCAAAACAGTCATGTTCAGCCATCTGCTCCATTAGTCTGACTGAGCGGCGAGGGCTCCATTGGTTATGCAATATGTGGGGGTCTCAGCACTGATCAGGGAGTTAGGTCCTATCCCGTGGATAGGGCTAAACTTTATTTTGTGGGAAAACCCCTTTAGATTGTGAGGTTTACCAGTTCAGTCACATGTCCATGGACAAAGTAGGTGTTTGTAACTGATACCCCTCAGTATGTATTTGGAAATTAGGCTTAACCCCACACTTTTTTTTTCTCTCTCTCTTAACGCCGGTTTCGTCAAATTAATTTCATATGCTGAGAATGTGTTTTGTTTAAATTATTTTGCCTTTTTTTTTTAAATTCATTTGTTTGTGTTAACATTTTAGTTTACATCGTGTAAACTTTTGAAAAAAAAAGGCAAAAATGTAAACAATACTCTTCTCAGTTTCAGAAAAGCATAATTAAAGACACACCTTATGGAGCATGACCACATTTTAATTGTTTAGTAATTGAAAGAGCATTCACATTCACTTACCAAGCAGAAAGGCGTCCCTGTACAATTCACTCTGGAGCCGGCGATTGAGGCCACAGTGCTCAAAGATAAAGGAATCGTGTGTCGAGCCAGGGTACTTTGCGACCACATTCGTTATGAGGTTATTGTGGTCCACGGTGACCTGCACATTAATAGATCTAAACATTTTTCGATTGCGGTACCGATATTCATCGGCCGCAGGAGGCACCAACGCCACATGTGTGCAGTCGATTAGCCCGATCACGTTGGGCATCCCCGCTACTTGCACAAACTCCGCTTGCGTCCTCCGGATGGCATCAGCAGTTTTGGGGAAGGCGATGTACTGTGTACAGAGCTTAAACAGCTCATCCACTACCTCGTGGAAAAAACGGCTGAAGGTTGGTTGCGAAAAACCAAAACGCTCAGCAATGCAGTGCTGGAAGGACGCGTTAGCCATATAATAGATGGCCGAGACCATCTTGGTGAGTCCAGGCACTGCATGTGACCGTCCGGTTTTTGCCCCGATAGCTACTTCAAGCTTCTCATAGAGGCTTAGGATTGAAGCTCTATCCAGCCGAAACTGCTGATACACCTCCGCGTCCGTAAAATCTGCAAAGGACACACGAGGACGGAACACTCGAGGACGCCTCCTCTGCCTCCGTCTGCGCTGTCTAGCCATGATCCTGTCATTTTGAATGGCCACGTAGAGGATCGGAAGCATATCCATTGTCCTAGAATTAAGAATATGGAATATTATTTTTTTATGCTCATATTGGCAGATTGGTCAGATAAGGTATGTTACTTTGTGAGTAATTTAAACTTACACTAAAAATTTGTTTAATCCCAATTTGTGGTAAATAATAAACACATTTTTAGTTTTTCCGGGGCCTCTCTAACAATTTGTATACATTTTTTTAATATTTGAATTTAAAAGTGTGACTTACCTTTGCAAATGCTTTTTTGACGAGTGTTTGTCTTCTTATTACCAACAATCTCCACTCCTGTTTTACAAATTGGATTGTTATTTTTTCAAAAATCAATCCTTTTTTGAAATTTATATGTGAACATTTACTTACCTTTTTGCTAAATTTCAATGGATTTATTGTGCACAATCAACAGTCAACTTTTCCAATCTCCTTCAGAACCCTCGACTCCTAACTCTCTCCATTTTGTTTGTTTTTTGGAAACCATTTTATATTTTTTCCCTAAATTGTGTCGCACACACCTTTACCTTGTTGCCACAAGCATAATAGCAATCAGTTTACTCATGCGACACTTTTGTGTCGCGGTTTGAATAGTGTCGCACTTCTATTCTGTGTTTGCGCGCTTTGATATGCGCGCCCCCGTTTGTGACGCACGCTATTTAAATTGTGGCGCACGGCTGGTTAGATTGTGTCGCGCGCTTCGGCCATTTTCCAGATTCACTCCTTGGTTTTGTGGCGCATGCACGGCGGATTTTGGCGCGAAATATTGAAAATCTGACGCCAGCAGCAGCGTCATAAATAGAAGCCACACCTGCAACTACAGCAGATACCGTGCACAGCAGCCAGGGAACAATACTGAGAATTGTAAGTACCCAAAAACAACACAAAATACACCCAAAACAAGGCAAAAAAAGGGGAAAAAGCCCCAAAAGAGAGATAAGAAGGGTGGATATACAGGGCAATGTAAAGGACAGTGAAGAAACACAAGCTAATGGCACAGCACATGTTGCAGGGGGATCGCATCGTCAGAATTACATGAGCTTAACATCATAACTTCTAATCCCTTCACGTAGATCTATATTGTCGTGAACGAGGAGGGAACAACCTTTCGAAAAGCAAGATGGCCACATCCTCAGGTAAAGCGCTCAATACATTTTAGATAACTCCAAAAGAAACCTAGAAATGCAATGTTCACACAGAGTTTTCAATTATGGAGTTTTAAATTCAAAATCACATTATTACATAAAAGAAAATGTCAAAATGATTTTTACAGCAAAAAAGGTTGATATGTGTCATCACCAAAATATAAACATTTACATCAAAGTATATGGTCATGGGCGCATGCGTCACTAGCTACGCTTTGAAGTGCAGTGCTAGCGCAATGGGGGCGCACCCTGGGCTGGACACATTTGCAAATGCATTGAAAGGCATCTCCTGGTTAAGCAATCACATGCGTTACACTGGACACACTAATGTTTTTTTTTAGTGAGGCCCAAAACCATGCACTTTTAAACGCAGGACTAGCGCTGTCACCGTGTGATTCCGTTTTTGGACAATACACATGCATTTAGTTGAAGCCCTTAGCGCTCTGCACGGTAGCTGTACTGCACTGAGATGATGCCGGTTCTGCTCTGCACAGGAGCCAAACCGCCATCGGGGGTTGCGGGATGTCAGCGTTAATCTACCGCTGACATCCACGGCTAACACCCGCGGTCGGAGTGGGCTCCGATCGTGGGTGTTTATTCCGTTAAATGACGCGACCGCACCATTTCACATGCCTTCCGGGGTTCTTTACCCCACGATCGGTGCCCCAGCGATGTTTTTGGGGGCGCCAATCGCTGCTATGGCACCACTGGGGTCCGATAGGGGCCCCAGAGAAGCCTGAAGGCAGGGCCTTTAAGATGGCGTCTGTGACGTCATCTTAAAGGCAAAGTGTCAGCCTATGCATCTGCATAGGCTGACACTGCTAATACCCTGCAATACATGAGTATTGCAGAGTATTATCATGAAGAAGCAATCAGATGATTGCTTGTTGATGTCCCGTGGTGGGTCAAGAAAAAAAAAAAGGTAAAGAAAATGTTTTTCGTGCAAAAATAATTTAACAAATCAATAAAAATGGCCATAAGCCCAAAAAAATATAAAGATACAAATTACGCTCAAAAAAGTCAAAACAGTCCGTCACAATCCATAGAATAAAACAAAATAAATATTGGACCCATATGATGAACGCCGTAAATCAAAAAATTACAAACCCGCCAAAAATTCTGATTTTACCTATTATATCCCACTAAAAATGCAATAAAAAGTGAACAACAAAACATATGTACTCCACAATGATACTGTTGCAAAGTACAACATGTCCCGCAAAAAACAAGCCAACAACCAGCTCTGTAGCCAAAAACGTAACAATGTTATGCCACTTGGAAGACGGCGATGCAAAAATGAGAGATTTTACAACACATTAGCATTTTTTTTTCCAAATTAATTAAAAATTAAGAAAAAATATTCATGTCTGGTATCCCCGTAATCGTATCGACCCATAGAATAAAGATAACAGGATTATTAGGCTATACGGTGAACACCAATTTTTTTTATTTAACTAATCCAGTACAGAATTGATTCTTTTCTACTTATGACCTCAAAACAAGTTCAAAATTTGCTACAATAGGTGATACCAACCCCAAAATGGTGACACTGGAAAAAGCATCTCATCTTGCCAAAAAAATGCCGTCACATGGCCCCAAATAACGTAAAAGCGAAAATTTTATAGCCTTCAAAAGGGGGCAACGAGAAAACTCAAATCCAGGCAGCTGCAGGGCGCTCCTTCCCTTCTGCGTCTCGCTGTGCCCCCATAACACAAGTAATGTCCACATGTGGGGGGTCGCTGCACTCAGGAGAAATTGTTGAACACATTTTATGGTGGCTTTTTGCTTTTTATCTTTTTGAAATGTGTAAATTTTAGGCCTAAATGAACATATAAGCAACAAAAATTGACCATTCTAAATTTCACACCCATTTGGATTCAATTACTAGGAAGATCTCAAGGAGTTCACAATCTTCGTAAATGCTGCTTCTGATATCATGAGGGGTGCAGATTTGAAAATGGGTTTGTTATATATGTGGTTTAGATGCTAAAAATATTACAATTCAGTGAAAACACTATTTATCCTCCAAATTGCCAAATTATCATAAAATATATATATTTGTAAGCTGCGCAACATCAAAAATAATTATCAAGACATTTTTTTTATTTATGCCAATGTAAATAAGACGATTGGAAATGTTATTCTGCAACTTATTTAGGTTGAAAATCATCTGCATGAAAATGCAATGATTCAAAATTTTGTCAAGGTCACATTTATCCCAAAACTCAAGTTTGTGACATTTTTTTGGGGAATGAAAGCAAAAAATAACAGCCAACATTTACCAATAAAATGAAGTACAAGATGTGTGGAATCGTTTAGATTAGTAAAAGTGTTCAAAAGGTATAACTATATAAATCAAACCATATCACAATCCCATAAATTGGGCTGAGCCTTAGGCTAGATTCACACTGCTGTTGGCCGCCCGTACCGTAGCGGGCAACGGCCGTGTACGGGGAGAGGAGGAGGAGGAGGTGAGCGTAGCTCCCCCCCGCCCCTCTACATAGGAAGTAATGGCGCACGGCGCCGTACTACGGAGAAAGATAGGACAGGTCCTATCTTTTTCTTGGGTACGAAGCGGTACGGTGCCGCACGTGTGCTGAACCGTACCGCTCCCGTAGTGCGCCATGCGCCCATTGCCGTCTATGTGGGACGTATATCGGCCGTATATACGTCCCCCATACAGTCGTGTGAATGTAGCCTTAAGCTGTAAAATGGCTGCGTCCTTAAGGGGTTAATACACAATGCAAAGACTATGAAAACACACCATGAGAAGAAGGCCGAAGACGCCAGACATGTGATAGGCAACACAAATTCCGAGCACAACAAGATCAGGGTAAACCCAATGCAAATCTTTGAAACAAATCTATCATAAATAAGTTTTGAATTTCATATTGGTAAAAATATCAAATATCTTGCGTTCTTGTATTTTACAGATGAAAGCCAGGCAGGCACCAGCAGCGGCAAGAGAAAGCAGAAGAAGAGCGCCCCTTTTGATCGAGCAGAGCTCGTCGCTTTGATAACCATCTGCGACGAGCGGGGCTACGACCTGCTCCGTGAGACTGGCAGCTATAAAGCTAAGACCAAGATCATGGAGCAGGTCCAAGCCCATCTGCTCGAGAAATACGGCCGGTACCATTCCGTCCGACAGTTGCAGAAGCGGTTCTCGGACATAAAGGTCCGTGAGGAGCGCTTTTTGGAGCGTGTCCGAAGCCGGAACCGCTCTGCAAAAGGTTAGAAGATACAACTTTTTTCTCTAAGTAATGACATGTCTGCATTTTTTGATGATTTCTATTTTTCTTTCTAGCCGGACGGGAGAGGGCACCGGCCGTAGAAGGGGCCTCTTCTTCTGCTTCTGCTTCTGTTGTGGTGGATGTTGGGGACGACTCTCCCCCTCCACCAAGCCCTGTGCCACCTGGCCAAGAGGTAAAGACTGGCATCCTTTTAGGAATCTAAGATGTTGAAAATGTAATATATACAAATAAATTTGTAATTATAATTAATTTATATTTTTTTTTTTATTTTTTACAGGATCTGGAACCTGTGGAAGACCCACAGGAAGAGGTCCAGCCACCAGAGGTAGCCACCACAGCAGTGGCCGAGGGTCTTCAGATGTCCATCGGTGAGCAGCTCCTCCATGAAATGGAGCTGCTCAACCGAAACATGGACATTCTGATGGCCCATTTCGAAAGGTTGTTCCACCCTCCTCGTTCTTAATTTTGTGTCTTTTTTTGTTTAAAAGATTTTGTTAAAAAAACATTTAAAAATTTAAAAAAAAAAATGAAAAAAATGAAAAAATTTCAAAAAAAATTTCAAAAAGTTTGGAAAAAAAAAAAAAAAAAAAAAAAATGTTTGAACCAAAAAAAAAAAAAAAAAAAATTTTACCATGATTATCCCCCAAAACAGGCAACGGTGTTTGTAAAGTTGTCTTTTTACCATGATTATCCCCCAAAACAGGCAACGGTGTTTGTAAAGTTGCTGTAAATCAATAGCATGAGATGTATTTATTAAGGTATCAGTATTTTTCTTTGATGTCTGAATATAAACAAATGTAATGTGATTTTAAAACAGTGCTTGAATAAATTATTAATTTTTGCATAAAAATGACTGTTTATTACGTTAACTTCCATAAAAAAACAGGGGCAGCAACACACTGGTGGGGGGGGGGGGTGTTTGTTGACATAAACACTGTTGGGGGTTTATGGTGACATAAACACTGGGGGGGGGGGTGGTGACATAAACACTGGTGGGGGGGGGATGGTGACATAAACACTGGTGGGGGGGGGTATGGTGACATAAACACTGGTGGGGGGGTATGGTGACATAAACACTGGTGGGGGGGGGGTGTTTGTTGACATAAACACTGTTGGGGGTTTATGGTGACATAAACACTGGGGGGGGGGTGACATAAACACTGGTGGGGGGGGTATGGTGAGATAAACACTGGTGGGGGGGGTATGGTGACATAAACACTGGTGGGGGGGTATGGTGACATAAACACTGGGGGGGGGGGAGTGCAGGGTCACACAGACACTTTGGCTAAAGATAACTTACATGATGTGGGCAGCTTGGTGTATTTTGCTGGGTTCACACCATATTCTTGGTCTAGGCTCAGCGTATATGTCACTAAAGCGGCTGACGTGTGACCTTTGTGTATACATTGGCAAATAGTTGCAGACGGCGGCCGGCCTTTTGCCTCCATCTGATGCTAAAACTTTAAATCAAGGACTAAACTTTTGCAAAAGTTAACAAATAATTTTTATTTATATTGCTTCAGTAAATTCCGTAAAGCTTTACAAATAAATATACATCTTTCCACTATGTAGCCTCCACAAGAGCAATGTATGCTGGGTGCCATGGTGGCTCATTAGTTAGCATTACAGCCTTGCAGCCTTGTGGACCTCGATTCGAGTGACATCCAGGTCAACGTCTGCACAGAGTTTGCATTTCTCTCCATGTTTGTGTTGGTTTCCTCCAGGTCCTCCGGTTTCATCCCACGCTCAAACACATACTTGCAGGTTTTTTAGATTGGGAGCCCCATTGGGGACAGGGAACATTCTGATAAGGACTGATTATTAATTCTTATGTGCTCATCGGAGGCAAGGGATGCCTATGTTAATCAAAAGCATTGTTTTGCATCCTTATTCACTTTTGTCAATCACTTGTATCACTCATCATGAGATAGGAGCAGGGTGGAATACACATACATCACACCATACCCCTTTAAATGGGCCAGGAGGAGAGAGCATACCTGCAGACCTATCCCTTTAAGTGGGGCTTGAGAAGAGAGCATACCTGCACACCTATCCCTTTCAAACCAGGAACGGAAAGCCATAATCCCGCCTCCAAAAAATACATTCTCAGGAACCAGAAGTGAAGCAAGATCTCATTTACAATTTATCGAGCTACATTTTAAGTCCTCAACAAAGTGCCTTACTGTCTAAAGGTTTAGGTTTTTCACCCAGCAATAATTTCAATATATTTCATACTATCCTAGATGTAAATAAATTTATTAGAAATTTAACTCTGCGAAAACATTTTTTTGAATGTCCAGAGGGTGATAAGACCTATTCTAAGGACTGTGGTAATACCGGGATGCTAAGCCTAAACAAAGATATGAACACTTTTGAAGACCAATATCACCTCTCGACATTGCGCCAACTTCAGTCTGAAGAATATGATATAGTGGACTTGAACCAATCTTTCCGAACTTCCAACTCTTTGTTCTACCCCATTAACTCAAGATCCACCACAATGGACATTTTCCAAGAACAGGTGGAACGAGATTTGATTGAACTAAAAGAAGTTACCACTCAGCACCAGAAATATAATATTTCAAACCAGGAACGGAAAGCCATAAAAGAAATTAAAATGAACTCTGATCTTCTAGTCCGCTCTGCAGACAAGGGGGGTGCGATAGTTCTCCTTAATGCCGGACTGTATAAAAAATTAAATTTAGAGATGTTGAGTGATGAAAAAACGTATCTAAAATTACAATCAAATCCTACTATTGAATTTCAAATGTTGTTAAGGAAACTGTTGGATGAGGGATTAAATATGGGTGCAATATCCCAGAAAATATCAGATTACCTGTATGTCAAATTTCCCGTTACCCCAGTCTTTCACTCATTGCCGAAGATACATAAGGAGGTCTTCCCCCCTCCCCTCCGCCCCATTGTGGCGGGTATCGGATCTCTGAGTGAAAGATTGGGGGAGTGGGTTGACCACCACCTTCAGCCACTGGTTGCTTCCCTTCCTGGCCTATTGAAAGATACTAAACATACTATTTCTTTACTTGATGGTATACCATGGAGACGGAGCTCCATGTGGCTGTCGTGTGACGTGGTAGCATTATACCCATCTTTAGACCATGAAATTGCATTACAATGCCTGACTTACTGGTTGGATAAATATAGCATGTATTCACTTGCAGTAAAAGAGTTTATAGTAGAAGCAGTTAACTTTCTCTTGAAAAGAAATTATTTTTCATTTGATGACAGCTATTTTTTACAGAGATGCGGTGCATCGATGGGGGGCAGATGTTCTCCATCATTAGCAAATCTGTACATGGCCAGATGGGAAGAACTTTATCTGTTTTCTGGGGCAAATCCTTTTCTCTCCCATATCAGGTGGTACGGCCGTTATATTGACGACCAGCTCCTGATATGGGAGGGAACTGTATTGGATGCAGAAAATTTTGTCAAATATCTGAATTCTAACTACATGAATTTAAAATTCACATTTAATTTACAGGCTAAAACTATCAATTTCTTGGATATCAGCTTAACTGGTACCAATACTGTAGTTCAAATTTCCCCATATGTCAAACCAACGGCATCTAATACCACCCTACTAGCTAGCTCATGCCACCCCAATCATGTTATAAAGAATATCCCTACAGGAGAACTTATCCGCACTAAAAGGAATTGTTCCACATCCTCCCTGTATAAAACAGAGGAGAAAAAGGTTTGGGACAAATTAAAGAAGAGAAAATATCCGGAGTGGATGTTAAAAAGGGCCTCTCATATAGTCCATAATATCCCCCGTTCAGATTTGATTAACATGAATAAAAACAAAAAATCCAAACACAAAAAACAACAACCAATAGTGTTTACTACAACCTACAGTGTTCAGTACAAAGAAATTGAAAAAATTATATATAAAAATCTACCCATCCTGCATACTGATCACGTACTGTCCAAAATTATGCACAACAATATAAAATGTGTAGCTAAAAAGGCTCCGAATCTCAGTAACTTACTGTCACCAAGCCTATATCAATCAAGTCCAGGCCATACCACATGGCTCAGCACTAAAGGCTTCTTCAAATGTGGAGCAGACCGTTGTAAGTGCTGCAGGTATGCGATCCAAAGCAAATTTTTCTCCTCGTACTCTAACGATGCACAACAAGAAATAAAACAATTCATAAACTGTAATACATCATTTGTAATTTATCAGATACAATGCATTTCATGTGGATTAGATTACATAGGCTGTACTACGAACAATCTTAAAACCCGCATTCGTCGACATTTCTCTGATGTCAGTTCAGACAGTGCGGTTAACATTTCCGCAGTATCCAGACATGTTAGGGAACATCATGCCGGAGACTGCAGTGTCCTCAGATGCAGGGGTATTGAAAAAGTAATGAAACCTAAGCGAGGGGGAGATCTTAGGAGGATCCTTTTAAATCGAGAAACGTACTGGATTTTCTCTCTAAAAACTAGGGTCCCTTTTGGATTAAATAAGAAACAAGATTTGATTCATTTTTGCTAAAAATTGCTAACTTATAAAATATATAATAAATATAAAATATTGTTTCTAATATCCTATAATGCTCCCCACGTAATACCACCTCTCTTTTTTGCTTCTTTGATAGAAAAACAATGTAAAGTTACACTTTTTCTTGCAGGTACTAAGGTGATAATTACCACCTGTTTTTCCTTGTTTTTAAACATGTAAAGTTTCTTCTATGTATGTTTACACTTTATGTTTACACTTTATGTTTACACTTTACGCTTTACGCTTTATACAAAAAATCATGGAAAGGGTTAAAAAAACCTTACCCAGAGATCCATGGGATTGAAAGGGCAGGGTTAAATAGCCAGACTGCAGAAAGTTGTGCAGAAGCTATGAATAAGGTTTAATCACCGAAACGCGTAAGCTTTGATGCTATTTTTTATTCCTTATGCTGTGTCATGTATCATTGTACCCTTTTTAATGGATTTCAAATAAAATTTTGCTACTTTTTATCCTAAAACTGACGTCTGATGTCCAGCTGGAAATAGTTCTTTTTCCTATCCCTTTAAGTGGGGCTTGAGGAGAGAGCATACCTGCACACCTATCCCTTTAAGTGGGGCTTGAGGAGAGAGCATACCTGCACACCTATCTCTTTAAGTGGGGCTTGAGGAGAGAGCATACCTGCAGACCTATCCCTTTAAGTGGGGCTTGAGGAGAGAGCATACCTGCAGACCTATCCCTTTAAGTGGGGCTTGAGGAGAGAGCATACCTGCACACCTATCCCTTTAAGTGGGGCTTGAGGAGAGAGCATACCTGCACACCTATCTCTTTAAGTGGGGCTTGAGGAGAGAGCATACCTGCACACCTATCCCTTTAAGTGGGGCTTGAGGAGAGAGCATACCTGCACACCTATCCCTTTAAGTGGGGCTTGAGGAGAGAGCATACCTGCAGACCTATCCCTTTAAGTGGGGCTTGAGGAGAGAGCATACCTGCACACCTATCCCTTTAAGTGGGGCTTGAGGAGAGAGCATACCTGCACACCTATCCCTTTAAGTGGGGCTTGAGGAGAGAGCATACCTGCACACCTATCCCTTTAAGTGGGGCTTGAGGAGAGAGCATACCTGCAAACCTATCCCTTTAAGTGGGGCTTGAGGAGAGAGCATACCTGCACACCTATCCCTTTAAGTGGGGCTTGAGGAGGGAACATAGCTGCACACCTATCCCTTTAAGTGGGGCTTGAGGAGGGAACATAGCTGCACACCTATCCCTTTAAGTGGGGCTTGAGGAGGGAACATAGCTGCAGACCTATCCCTTTAAGTGGGGCTTGAGGAGGGAACATAGCTGCAGACCTATCCCTTTAACTGGGGCTTCTTTTTTTTCAAAAGCCACATTCTCCAAGTAGGATCCTAAGCAAAAGAAAATTGCCCTGACATTCACCTCCTTCAGCCCGGTGTATATGAGTGCACGTCTTGCGACACAATTCGGTTTTTTAAATTCGGGGGCTTGTCCGAATCATTCGGGTATTTCGAAAACCACGCCCCCTTGTTTTGGCGCACGGAACTCGGCGCCCGTGCGACACAATTTAGACCCGTGCGCCAGAATCCCGGGGCTATTCAGGGAACTTCGGCGCAAATCGGAAATATTCGGGAAACACGTCGGGAAAACGCGAATCGGGCCCTTAGTAAATGACCCCCAGAGTCGTGTGACTACTGACCATAACATCTATCATATTTGAATAGCGCTGAGTGACATTCTGGGCATTATGCTTCCCTTAGTTCTGGGAGGAAAAATGTAGTTTTTTTTTACCAGTAATACCCCACAGAATGCTCCGGAAAAATCCTGTCCATGATGTGGTGTTGGTCGAGATTGATTATTATCGAGCCACTTTTGATAACTCTGAAGACCCAGCACCTAGTAACACTCCCAGGGATAACATGTTTGTCCCCCTTGTCTCCGCCTCCTACATGAAGTTCATTGTTCTGGCGGGACACCATGGGATTGCCGGAACCAAATATCTGTTGGTTAAATCTTCCTGGTGGCCATCATGGTCTCTCAAGACTTTGCGGAAGCTTGTGGGGAGTGTGACAGGAGTGAGGTGCCCCGAGATTACTACAGGGATTCCTATAACTTGCAATTCAGTTTGAACTCTACATTTTGGAGAGGATTCTGAGGGCATTTGGAAATCTCTGTCATTTACACTTATTCTGCAGCTCCTCAACTAAGGTATCGTCGTTCTTCTGTACTTACAAGTTCAATTCCAAGAGCTGTGTATCTCATCCTGTCCTGTGTGATACTGTCTCTAACTAATCCTATATTGTCCTCGACCAAGGACCCTGCAGGTGGTCACCTCTCAGCACCAGCAGACATCGCAGTGCAGGACTCCGGAGCCGTGCAGAGATCCAGGACAATGGATAACATTCTGTCTGGACATGTCATGTAATACTCTTACAGCCTCACATACACGATAGATCATCCTCCACTGCCAGATCCTCACATCCACCCACAATTATACATCAACCACACGACACGGAGGAGAACGGAGAGCGATATACCATCCTCCATACACCCCACAGGCAGCAGCGTAGTACAAGCACCAGGACCACATCTGGGGGTAACACATGGGACATCGGGGCAGAGGGGAGGATAGGGACCGGATTATGGAAAAGTTTTGTAGACAGAAGGGAACCAGTTACAAGTTTAGGGACCTCTAAAAGTCCTGGAATCCTCTTATCCTCTTGGATACCAGAGGTCGGATCTTTTATGCCTGATTGTTTTCTGCTGCGTTTCTTTGGAGAATTCCGTGACTATCGATGACCTCTCCCTAGGAAAAGTATTGATGGCGTCCGACTAGAAGCATCACACACACAGGGATTAGATATACTTAGGGCCACGTGCGAGGTCTGGACCTATAGTGTTACTAACAATTTACAAACTTAGCATTTCTGCAACAAGGACGTCCTCCGACCTATGTCAATGAGGATTCTGCTAGAATGTAACTTTTATTAATCATTTATTTCAACCATAAGGAATATTTTCCCAGTGTGTAGAGACAAACAAAAGAAAAACTAAAAGTTGGAATGGTGGGAAAAGAAGGTGATTTTTCCTTCGGAGCAAGGAGAGGAACGTGAGGAGTTTGAGATGAGTTAACGTTTTAAGTGTGGAATAGGGAGTTAGGAACCCACAGGCAGGTATTGAGGGGTTCGCTTTGTTGCACACAGGTAGGTATTGAGGGGTTCGCTATGTTGCACACAGGTAGGTATAGAAAGGTTCGCTGTGCTGCGTGCGCTCTTTTTAGTATGGTTAGAGGCTACACAGTGATAGATTAGATAGCAAGTCTTGGCCACATCTGTATCAGGGGGAATATGGACTATTAGGAGTGTAATCCACGCTCTCAGACTACCCTCTCACTCCGGGGGGTATTTCCATATAATTTCCCAGGCTGCAGTCACTTGCTATGTGTGCGCAGTGTTTTATAGTGCTATCTTAGCCAGACGTGATAACATGCCATACCCTAAAGGTGGATCTATGCTAAACACTAGCTTTCTGTTTGGAGACACACATTGCGTTCGCTCCCTTGGGTGTTTTTCCAGTTATTGCTACTATTCAATGCCTCGATTTTCTGACATTGCTAATAACTATCTAATCCATGAACACCACTCAATCTAAAATCAACACACATTCAGACAGCCCCCCCGACATGTTTCGCCATGAGATGGCGTCTTCAGGGGGTAACGGGGCTGATCTGAGGCTTACCCCCTGAAGAATGTGTGTCTCCAAACAGAAAGCTAGTGTTTAGCATAGATCCACCTTTAGGGTATGGCATGTTATCACGTCTGGCTAAGATAGCACTATAAAACACTGCGCACACATAGCAAGTGACTGCAGCCTGGGAAATTATATGGAAATACCCCCCGGAGTGAGAGGGTAGTCTGAGAGCGTGGATTACACTCCTAATAGTCCATATTCCCCCTGATACAGATGTGGCCAAGACTTGCTATCTAATCTATCACTGTGTAGCCTCTAACAATACTAAAAAGAGTGCCCGCAGCACAGCGAACCTTTCTATACCTACCTGTGTGCAACAAAGCGAACCCCTCAATACCTACCTGTGTGCAACATAGCGAAACCCCTCAATACCTACCTGTGTGCAACATAGCGAAACCCCTCAATACCTACCTGTGGGTTCCTAACTCCCTATTCCACACTTAAAACGTTAACTCATCTCAAACTCCTCACGTTCCTCTCCTTGCTCCGAAGGAAAAATCTACTTCTTTTCCCACCGTTCCAACTTTTAGTTTTTCTTTTGTTTCTACACACTGGGAAAATATTCCTTATGGTTTGAATAAATGATAAATAAAAGTTACATTTTATCAGAATCCTCATTGACATAGGTCGGAGGACGTCCTTGTTTGCAGAAATGCAAAGTTTGTAAATCGACTAGAAGCATCACACACATCAGTAGTTTTCTGGATTCCACCATAATTGGGGTCTAATGGATCACAGTGTAACCACTCTGTCCGTGCAATGCATCTGAGGAGGCGCCGATTGTGTCCTTACGTCTCTCTTGTACATTGTCAGTGTGAACACGGGCTTGGGATTGCTGATTTTGTATTGAATTGCACCACACACTAATCTCCTTATGCAGCTCTGCTCCGGCTCATCAACAGTTAACCCGCTGTGGCAGACAGAGCTTTGCTCCAATCATTCCTGGGGCCAGGACTCTGGTATCACATAAATCATCTGCTCATAGTTCAGCGCTGACTATAGATTTGTTGTGACATTAGCTCGTCCTGTCCTGTCTTCTTCTCTGCGTTTTGCACTTCAGCACATGAAGGGAATGTCACCTAGTTGTCCTCTTACCATTTAGGGTATGTGAGGCAAACAGGTAGGGAAAGCTGGGCTCTGGGTTTAGCATCAGGACCCACAAGCTGTGTCATTACTCCGTTCCCAGACCCTGCGTTACAGTAACAACTGATAATTGACAACAACGGATCCACAACAGGTTCTCCGGTGACCTGAGACTCTCAGCTGTCAGGACATGGGGGCCCTCCATGTTGGAGTAGTGTCCTCCATCCTGCAGCAGGTGGGCTCCATGGAGGAGAGGGTCAGAGGGTCTTCTTGTAGGGATCACAGGTAGAAGCTGATGACTCTGTGTCATGATTCACTGCTGCGGGGATTAGACTGCAGCAGGGGATGGAGGTTCTTCATTGTGATCAGAGGGCAGTGACTTACAGATCTGATATTGAATTATTCAGGCAGGGCGTGACCCCATGGCCCGGCTGATACTTAGGTCCCTACAGTACGGGGAGGTGCAGGGTGTCACCTGGGTCCTCCGGTGTTTATAACATGAGGACACCCTCCCTGCTCAGCACTCTGCTGCCTCTGCCTCACCTGCTCCACGTAGACCTGCAGATACCTGCACAGGTAAGTCGCTCATGTCCCGGTCCTGGGGTGGGGGGTGCTGCAGTCATATCATCTATAGACGCTGAGGGATCTGCACCAAACTGCAGCAGCAGACGGGGAGACAACTGGTTATTCTTTTCCATAGTAAAATCTCGATAATAACTGATCATGAAAATCCCCTGTAATCACTGAGCAGTGCCGAGACCCTCTGCGTCCTCTGCACCCCGACCCCCAACTTACCTCCATCTTATCTCTATATCCGACCTTAACTGAGACCCTCTACATGCTCTGCCCCCCGACCCCCAACTTACCTCCATTTTATCTCTATATCCGACCTTAACTGAGACCCTCTACATGCTCTGCCCCCCGACCCCCAACTTACCTCCATCTTATCTCTTATCCGACCTTAAACCAGGACTTCTGCATCCTCTGCCCCCCCGACAGCCCCCATATTATCTCTTATCTGACCTTAACCGAGACCCTCAGCATCCTCTGCCCCCCGACAGCCCCCATATTATCTCTTATCTGACCTTAACTGAGACCCTCTACATCCTCTGCCTCACGACCCCCCATATTATCTCTTATCCGACCTTAACTGAGACCCTCTGCGTCCTCTGCGTTCTAGCGAAAAGGATAATTTGAACTTTTAGTTTTATATATTTTTTTACTGTATTTCTAGACTCCCTGGGGTACTTTAACCCTAGGGAGTCTGATCACTTATACAATATACTGCAGCAGGATTGCAGTGTACTGTACATTGACTGGATGTGTGGACCCTGTGTTAGGGTTCAAGCTGTCATAGCAACACATCAGAGGGGGCGCCACCCAGATCCCAGATGGGGGCACCCATGTGTTACCATCACTTGAGTGCCGCCATCGCGTTTCTTGTACTTGCCTGACATTTGATGCAGTTTTGTGACATGTAGGAAAGGGAATAAGAAGGCATAAACCACCTGCAGCGACATCGGCCGTTATGGTGGGTAATAATGAATGACGATGCAGAACTCATGTTACTACTTACATAATGCGGGTGGATTTTTACACCATATTTTCTGATGCATCAACAGCACAAGCGCACGGTGGAAGGGTTTCTCCCGATTGATGATGGGTTTCGACCCAAGTTCTTGGGTTTCTATCCCCTCCTGTATCATCTCTATCTGCCGTATCCTGTATCTTCTATCCCCCCCTGTATCATCTCTATCTGCCGTATCCTGTATCTTCTATCCCCCCCCCTGTGTCATCTCTATCTGATGTATCCTGTATCTTCTATCCCCCCCCCGTATCATCTCTATCTGCCGTATCCTGTATCTTCTATCCCCCCCTGTATCATCTCTATCTGCCGTATCCTGTATCTTCTATCCCCCCCTGTATCATCTCTATCTGCCGTATCCTGTATCTTCTATCCCCCCCTGTATCATCTCTATCTGCTGTATCCTGTATCTTCTATCCCCCCCTGTATCATCTCTATCTGCTGTATCCTGTATCTTCTATCCCCCCCCCCGTATCATCTCTATCTGCCGTATCCTGTATCTTCTACCCCCCCCTGTATCATCTCTATCTGCTGTATCCTGTATCTTCTATCCCCCCTGTATCATCTCTATCTGCTGTATCCTGTATCTTCTATCCCCCCCTGTATCATCTCTATCTGCTGTATCCTGTATCTTCTATCCCCCCCTGTATCATCTCTATCTGCTGTATCCTGTATCTTCTATCCCCCCTGTATCATCTCTATCTGATGTATCCTGTATCTTCTATCCCCCCCCCGTATCATCTCTATCTGCTGTATCCTGTATCTTCTATCCCCCCCTGTATCATCTCTATCTGCTGTATCCTGTATCTTCTATCCCCCCCCCGTATCATCTCTATCTGCCGTATCCTGTATCTTCTACCCCCCCCTGTATCATCTCTATCTGCTGTATCCTGTATCTTCTATCCCCCCTGTATCATCTCTATCTGCCGTATCCTGTATCTTCTATCCCCCCCTGTATCATCTCTATCTGCTGTATCCTGTATCTTCTATCCCCCCCCCCGTATCATCTCTATCTGCTGTATCCTGTATCTTCTATCCCCCCCCCGTATCATCTCTATCTGCCGTATCCTGTATCTTCTATCCCCCCCTGTATCATCTCTATCTGCTGTATCCTGTATCTTCTATTCCCCCCCCCCCCGTATCATCTCTATCTGCCGTATCCTGTATCTTCTACCCCCCCCTGTATCATCTCTATCTGCTGTATCCTGTATCTTCTATCCCCCCTGTATCATCTCTATCTGCCGTATCCTGTATCTTCTATCCCCCCCTGTATCATCTCTATCTGCTGTATCCTTTATCTTCTATCCCCCCCCCTGTGTCATCTCTATCTGATGTATCCTGTATCTTCTATCCCCCCCCCGTATCATCTCTATCTGCTGTATCCTGTATCTTCTATCCCCCCCCGTATCATCTCTATCTGCCGTATCCTGTATCTTCTATCCCCCCCTGTATCATCTCTATCTGCTGTATCCTGTATCTTCTATCCCCCCCCCCCGTATCATCTCTATCTGCCGTATCCTGTATCTTCTACCCCCCCCTGTATCATCTCTATCTGCTGTATCCTGTATCTTCTATCCCCCCCTGTATCATCTCTATCTGCCGTATCCTGTATCTTCTATCCCCCCCGTATCATCTCTATCTGCCGTATCCTGTATCTTCTATCCCCCCCGTATCATCTCTATCTGCCGTATCCTGTATCTTCTATCCCCCCTGTATCATCTCTATCTGCCGTATCCTGTATCTTTTATCCCCCCCTGTATCATCTCTATCTGCCGTATCCTGTATCTTCTATCCCCCCCTGTATCATCTCTATCTGCTGTATCCTGTATCTTCTATCCCCCCCTGTATCATCTCTATCTGCCGTATCCTGTATCTTCTATCCCCCCCCTGTATCATCTCTATCTGCCGTATCCTGTATCTTCTATCCCCCCCTGTATCATCTCTATCTGCCGTATCCTGTATCTTCTATCCCCCCCCTGTATCATCTCTATCTGCCGTATCCTGTATCCTTTATCCCCCCCTGTATCATCTCTATCTGCCGTATCCTGTATCTTCTATCCCCCCCTGTATCATCTCTATCTGCCATATCCTGTATCTTCTATCCCCCCCCTGTATCATCTCTATCTGCCGTATCCTGTATCTTCTATCCCCCCCTGTATCATCTCTATCTGCTGTATCCTGTATCTTCTATCCCCCCCTGTATCATCTCTATCTGCCGTATCCTGTATCTTCTATCCCCCCCTGTATCATCTCTATCTGCTGTATCCTGTATCCTTTATCCCCCCCTGTATCATCTCTATCTGCCGTATCCTGTATCTTCTATCCCCCTCTGTATCATCTCTATCTGCCGTATCCTGTATCTTCTATCCCCCCCCTGTATCATCTCTATCTGCCGTATCCTGTATCTTCTATCCCCCCCTGTATCATCTCTATCTGCTGTATCCTGTATCTTCTATCCCCCCCTGTATCATCTCTATCTGCCGTATCCTGTATCTTCTATCCCCCCCTGTATCATCTCTATCTGCCGTATCCTGTATCTTCTATCCCCCCCTGTATCATCTCTATCTGCTGTATCCTGTATCTTCTATCCCCCCCTGTATAATCTCTATCTGCCGTATCCTGTATCTTCTATCCCCCCCTGTATCATCTCTATCTGCTGTATCCTGTATCTTCTATCCTCCCCCTGTATCATCTCTATCTGCCGTATCCTGTATCTTCTATCCCCCCCTGTATCATCTCTATCTGCCATATCCTGTATCTTCTATCCCCCCAGTATCATCTCTATCTGCCGTATCCTGTATCTTCTATCCCCCCCTGTATCATCTCTATCTGCCGTATCCTGTATCTTCTATCCCCCCTGTATCATCTCTATCTGCTGTATCCTGTATCTTCTATCCCCCCCTGTATCATCTCTATCTGCCATATCCTGTATCTTCTACCCCCCCCTGTATCATCTCTATCTGCTGTATCCTGGATCTTCTTTCCCCCCCTGTATCATCTCTATCTGCTGTATCCTGTATCTTCTATCCCCCCTGTATCATCTCTATCTGCCATATCCTGTATCTTCTATCCCCCCCCTGTATCATCTCTATCTGCCGTATCCTGTATCTTCTATCCCCCCCTGTATCATCTCTATCTGCTGTATCCTGTATCCTCTATCCCCCCCTGTATAATCTCTATCTGCCGTATCCTGTATCTTCTATCCCCCCCTGTATCATCTCTATCTGCCGTATCCTGTATCTTCTATCCCCCCCCTGTATCATCTCTATCTGCCGTATCCTGTATCTTCTATCCCCCCCTGTATAATCTCTATCTGCCGTATCCTGTATCTTCTATCCCCCCCCTGTATCATCTCTATCTGCCGTATCCTGTATCCTCTATCCCCCCCTGTATCATCTCTATCTGCCGTATCCTGTATCTTCTATCCCCCCCTGTATCATCTCTATCTGCTGTATCCTGTATCTTCTATCCCCCCCTGTATCATCTCTATCTGCCGTATCCTGTATCTTCTATCCCCCCTGTATCATCTCTATCTGCCGTATCCTGTATCTTCTATCCCACCCTGTATAATCTCTATCTGCCGTATCCTGTATCTTCTATCCCCCCCTGTATCATCTCTATCTGCTGTATCCTGTATATTCTATCCTCCCCCTGTATCATCTCTATCTGCTGTATCCTGTATCTTCTATCCCCCCTGTATAATCTCTATCTGCTGTATCCTGTATCTTCTATCCCCCCCTGTATCATCTCTATCTGCCGTATCCTGTATCTTCTATCCCCCCCCCTGTATCATCTCTATCTGCTGTATCCTGTATATTCTATCCTCCCCCTGTATCATCTCTATCTGCTGTATCCTGTATCCTCTATCCCCCCCTGTATAATCTCTATCTGCCGTATCCTGTATCTTCTATCCCCCCCTGTATCATCTCTATCTGCTGTATCCTGTATCTTCTATCCCCCCCTGTATAATCTCTATCTGCCGTATCCTGTATCTTCTATCCCCCTGTATCATCTCTATCTGCTGTATCCTGTATCTTCTATCCCTCCTGTATAATCTCTATCTACCGTATCCTGTATCTTCTATCCCCCTGTATCATCTCTATCTGCCGTATCTTGTATCTTCTATCCCCCCCTGTATCATCTCTATCTGCTGTATCCTGTATCTTCTATCCTCCCCCTGTATCATCTCTATCTGCCGTATCCTGTATCTTCTATCCCCCCTGTATCATCTCTATCTGCCGTATCCTGTATCTTCTATCCCTCCCAGTATCATCTCTATCTGCTGTATCCTGTATCTTCTATCCCCCCCTGTATCATCTCTATCTGCCGTATCCTGTATCTTCTATCCCCCCCTGTATCATCTCTATCTGCCGTATCCTGTATCTTCTATCCCCCCCTGTATCATCTCTATCTGCTGTATCCTGTATCTTCTATCCCCCCTGTATCATCTCTATCTGCTGTATCCTGTATCTTCTATCCCCCCTGTATCATCTCTATCTGCTGTATCCTGTATCTTCTATCCCCCCTGTATCATCTCTATCTGCCATATCCTGTATCTTCTATCCCCCCCTGTATCATCTCTATCTGCCGTATCCTGTATCTTCTATCCCCCCCTGTATCATCTCTTTCTGCCATATCCTGTATCTTCTATCCCCCCCGTATAATCTCTATCTGCTGTATCCTGTATCTCCTATCCCCCCTGTATCATCTCTATCTGCCATATCCTGTATCTTCTATCCCCCCCGTATAATCTCTATCTGCCGTATCCTGTATCTTCTATCCCCCCCGTATAATCTCTATCTGCCGTATCCAGTATCCTCTATCCCCCCTGTATCATCTCTATCTGCTGTATCCTGTATCTTCTATCCCCCCCTGTATCATCTCTATCTGCCGTATCCTGTATCTTCTATCCCCCCCTGTATCATCTCTATCTTCCGTATCCTGTATCTTCTATCCCCACCTGTATCATCTGTATCTGCCGTATCCTGTATCTTCTACCCCCCCCCTGTATCATCTCTATCTGCCGTATCCTGTATCTTCTATCCCCCCCTGTATCATCTCTATCTGCTGTATCCTGTATCTTCTATCCCCCCCTGTATCATCTCTATCTGCCGTATCCTGTATCTTCTATGCCCCCTGTATCATCTCTATCTGCTGTATCCTGTATCTTCTATCCCCCCCTGTATCATCTCTATCTGCCGTATCCTGTATCTTCTATCCCCCCCTGTATCATCTCTATCTGCTGTATCCTGTATCTTCTATCCCCCCCTGTATCATCTCTATCTGCCGTATCCTGTATCTTCTATCCCCCACCTGTATCATCTCTATCTGCCGTATCCTGTATGTTCTATCCCCCCCTGTATCATCTCTATCTGCTGTATCCTGTATCTCCTATCCCCCCTGTATCATCTCTATCTGCCATATCCTGTATCTTCTATCCCCCCCGTATAATCTCTATCTGCCGTATCCTGTATCTTCTATCCCCCCCGTATAATCTCTATCTGCCGTATCCAGTATCCTCTATCCCCCCTGTATCATCTCTATCTGCTGTATCCTGTATCTCCTATCCCCCCTGTATCATCTCTATCTGCCATATCCTGTATCTTCTATCCCCCCCGTATAATCTCTATCTGCCGTATCCTGTATCTTCTATCCCCCCCGTATAATCTCTATCTGCCGTATCCAGTATCCTCTATCCCCCCTGTATCATCTCTATCTGCTGTATCCTGTATCTTCTATCCCCCCCTGTATCATCTCTATCTGCCGTATCCTGTATCTTCTATCCCCCCCTGTATCATCTCTATCTGCCGTATCCTGTATCTTCTATCCCCACCTGTATCATCTGTATCTGCCGTATCCTGTATCTTCTACCCCCCCCCTGTATCATCTCTATCTGCCGTATCCTGTATCTTCTATCCCCCCCTGTATCATCTCTATCTGCTGTATCCTGTATCTTCTATCCCCCCCTGTATCATCTCTATCTGCCGTATCCTGTATCTTCTATGCCCCCTGTATCATCTCTATCTGCTGTATCCTGTATCTTCTATCCCCCCCTGTATCATCTCTATCTGCCGTATCCTGTATCTTCTATCCCCCCCTGTATCATCTCTATCTGCTGTATCCTGTATCTTCTATCCCCCCCTGTATCATCTCTATCTGCCGTATCCTGTATCTTCTATCCCCCACCTGTATCATCTCTATCTGCCGTATCCTGTATGTTCTATCCCCCCCTGTATCATCTCTATCTGCCGTATCCTGTATCTTCTACCCCCCTCTGTATCATCTCTATCTGCCGTATCCTGTATCTTCTACCCCCCCCCCTGTATCATCTCTATCTGCCGTATCCTGTATCTTCTATACCCCCCTGTATAATCTCTATCTGCTGTATCCTGTATCTTCTATCCCCCCTGTATCATCTCTATCTGCCGTATCCTGTATCTTCTACCCCCCTCTGTATCATCTCTATCTGCCGTATCCTGTATCTTCTACCCCCCCCTGTATCATCTCTATCTGCCGTATCCTGTATCTTCTATACCCCCCTGTATAATCTCTATCTGCCGTATCCTGTATCTTCTATCCCCCCCTGTATCATCTCTATCTGCTGTATCCTGTATCTTCTATCCCCCCCTGTATCATCTCTATCTGCTGTATCCTTTATCTTCTACCCCCCCTGTATCATCTCTATCTGCTGTATCCTGTATCTTCTATCCCCCCCTGTATCATCTCTATCTGCTGTATCCTGTATCTTCTATCCCTCCTGTATAATCTCTATCTGCCGTATCCTGTATCTTCTATCCCCCCCTGTATCATCTCTATCTGCCGTATCCTGTATCTTCTATCCCCCCCTGTATCATCTCTATCTGCTGTATCCTGTATCTTCTATCCCCCCCTGTATCATCTCTATCTGCCGTATCCTGTATCTTCTATCCCCCCCTGTATCATCTCTATCTGCCGTATCCTGTATCTTCTATCCCCCCCTGTATCATCTCTATCTGCTGTATCCTGTATCTTCTATCCCCCCCCTGTATCATCTCTATCTGCCGTATCCTGTATCTTCTATCCCCACCTGTATCATCTCTATCAGCCGTATCCTGTATCTTCTATCCCCCCCTGTATCATCTCTATCTGCTGTATCCTGTATCTTCTATCCCCACCTGTATCATCTCTATCTGCCGTATCCTGTATCTTCTATCCCCCCCTGTATCATCTCTATCTGCTGTATCCTGTATCTTCTATCCCCCCCTGTATCATCTCTATCTGCCGTATCCTGTATCTTCTATCCCCACCTGTATCATCTCTATCAGCCGTATCCTGTATCTTCTATCCCCTCCTGTATCATCTCTATCTGCTGTATCCTGTATCTTCTATCCCCCCCTGTATCATCTCTATCTGCCGTATCCTGTATCTTCTACCCCCCCCTGTATCATCTCTATCTGCCGTATCCTGTATCTTCTATCCCCACCTGTATCATCTCTATCTGCCGTATCCTGTATCTTCTATCCTCCCCCTGTATCATCTCTATCTGCCGTATCCTGTATCTTCTATCCCCACCTGTATCATCTCTATCAGCCGTATCCTGTATCTTCTATCCCCCCCTGTATCATCTCTATCTGCTGTATCCTGTATCTTCTATCCCCCCCTGTATCATCTCTATCTGCCGTATCCTGTATCTTCTATCCCCCCCTGTATCATCTCTATCTTCCGTATCCTGTATCTTCTATCCCCACCTGTATCATCTGTATCTGCCGTATCCTGTATCTTCTACCCCCCCCCTGTATCATCTCTATCTGCCGTATCCTGTATCTTCTATCCCCCCCTGTATCATCTCTATCTGCTGTATCCTGTATCTTCTATCCCCCCCTGTATCATCTCTATCTGCCGTATCCTGTATCTTCTATGCCCCCTGTATCATCTCTATCTGCTGTATCCTGTATCTTCTATCCCCCCCTGTATCATCTCTATCTGCCGTATCCTGTATCTTCTATCCCCCCCTGTATCATCTCTATCTGCTGTATCCTGTATCTTCTATCCCCCCCTGTATCATCTCTATCTGCCGTATCCTGTATCTTCTATCCCCCACCTGTATCATCTCTATCTGCCGTATCCTGTATGTTCTATCCCCCCCTGTATCATCTCTATCTGCTGTATCCTGTATCTCCTATCCCCCCTGTATCATCTCTATCTGCCATATCCTGTATCTTCTATCCCCCCCGTATAATCTCTATCTGCCGTATCCTGTATCTTCTATCCCCCCCGTATAATCTCTATCTGCCGTATCCAGTATCCTCTATCCCCCCTGTATCATCTCTATCTGCTGTATCCTGTATCTCCTATCCCCCCTGTATCATCTCTATCTGCCATATCCTGTATCTTCTATCCCCCCCGTATAATCTCTATCTGCCGTATCCTGTATCTTCTATCCCCCCCGTATAATCTCTATCTGCCGTATCCAGTATCCTCTATCCCCCCTGTATCATCTCTATCTGCTGTATCCTGTATCTTCTATCCCCCCCTGTATCATCTCTATCTGCCGTATCCTGTATCTTCTATCCCCCCCTGTATCATCTCTATCTGCCGTATCCTGTATCTTCTATCCCCACCTGTATCATCTGTATCTGCCGTATCCTGTATCTTCTACCCCCCCCCTGTATCATCTCTATCTGCCGTATCCTGTATCTTCTATCCCCCCCTGTATCATCTCTATCTGCTGTATCCTGTATCTTCTATCCCCCCCTGTATCATCTCTATCTGCCGTATCCTGTATCTTCTATGCCCCCTGTATCATCTCTATCTGCTGTATCCTGTATCTTCTATCCCCCCCTGTATCATCTCTATCTGCCGTATCCTGTATCTTCTATCCCCCCCTGTATCATCTCTATCTGCTGTATCCTGTATCTTCTATCCCCCCCTGTATCATCTCTATCTGCCGTATCCTGTATCTTCTATCCCCCACCTGTATCATCTCTATCTGCCGTATCCTGTATGTTCTATCCCCCCCTGTATCATCTCTATCTGCCGTATCCTGTATCTTCTACCCCCCTCTGTATCATCTCTATCTGCCGTATCCTGTATCTTCTACCCCCCCCCTGTATCATCTCTATCTGCCGTATCCTGTATCTTCTATACCCCCCTGTATAATCTCTATCTGCTGTATCCTGTATCTTCTATCCCCCCTGTATCATCTCTATCTGCCGTATCCTGTATCTTCTACCCCCCTCTGTATCATCTCTATCTGCCGTATCCTGTATCTTCTACCCCCCCCCTGTATCATCTCTATCTGCCGTATCCTGTATCTTCTATACCCCCCTGTATAATCTCTATCTGCCGTATCCTGTATCTTCTATCCCCCCCTGTATCATCTCTATCTGCTGTATCCTGTATCTTCTATCCCCCCCTGTATCATCTCTATCTGCTGTATCCTTTATCTTCTACCCCCCCTGTATCATCTCTATCTGCTGTATCCTGTATCTTCTATCCCCCCCTGTATCATCTCTATCTGCTGTATCCTGTATCTTCTATCCCTCCTGTATAATCTCTATCTGCCGTATCCTGTATCTTCTATCCCCCCCTGTATCATCTCTATCTGCCGTATCCTGTATCTTCTATCCCCCCCTGTATCATCTCTATCTGCTGTATCCTGTATCTTCTATCCCCCCCTGTATCATCTCTATCTGCCGTATCCTGTATCTTCTATCCCCCCCTGTATCATCTCTATCTGCCGTATCCTGTATCTTCTATCCCCCCCTGTATCATCTCTATCTGCTGTATCCTGTATCTTCTATCCCCCCCCTGTATCATCTCTATCTGCCGTATCCTGTATCTTCTATCCCCACCTGTATCATCTCTATCAGCCGTATCCTGTATCTTCTATCCCCCCCTGTATCATCTCTATCTGCTGTATCCTGTATCTTCTATCCCCACCTGTATCATCTCTATCTGCCGTATCCTGTATCTTCTATCCCCCCCTGTATCATCTCTATCTGCTGTATCCTGTATCTTCTATCCCCCCCTGTATCATCTCTATCTGCCGTATCCTGTATCTTCTATCCCCACCTGTATCATCTCTATCAGCCGTATCCTGTATCTTCTATCCCCTCCTGTATCATCTCTATCTGCTGTATCCTGTATCTTCTATCCCCCCCTGTATCATCTCTATCTGCCGTATCCTGTATCTTCTACCCCCCCCTGTATCATCTCTATCTGCCGTATCCTGTATCTTCTATCCCCACCTGTATCATCTCTATCTGCCGTATCCTGTATCTTCTATCCTCCCCCTGTATCTTCTCTATCTGCCGTATCCTGTATCTTCTATCCCCCCCTGTATCATCTCTATCTGCCGTATCCTGTATCTTCTATCCCCCCTGTATCATCTCTATCTGCTGTATCCTGTATCTTCTATCCCCCCCTGTATCATCTCTATCTGCCGTATCCTGTATCTTCTATCCCCCCCTGTATCATCTCTATCTGCTGTATCCTGTATCTTCTATCCCCCCCCAGTATCATCTCTATCTGCCGTATCCTGTATCTTCTATCCCCCCCTGTATCATCTCTATCTGCTGTATCCTGTATCTTCTATCCCCCCAGTATCATCTCTATCTGCTGTATCCTGTATCTTCTATCCACCCAGTATCATCTCTATCTGCCGTATCCTGTATCTTCTATCCCCCCCTGTATCATCTCTATCTGCCGTGTCCTGTATCTTCTATCCCCCCCTGTATCATCTCTATCTGCTGTATCCTGTATCTTCTATCCCCCCCTGTATCATCTCTATCTGCCGTGTCCTGTATCTTCTATCCCCCTCCTGTATCATCTCTATCTGCTGTATCCTGTATCTTCTATCCCCCCCTGTATCATCTCTATCTGCCGTATCCTGTATCTTCTATCCCCCCTGTATCATCTCTATCTGCTGTATTCTGTATCTTCTATCCCCCCAGTATCATCTCTATCTGCCGTATCCTGTATCTTCTATCCCCCCCTGTATCATCTCTATCTGCCGTATCTTGTATCTTCTATCCCCCCCTGTATCATCTCTATCTGCTGTATCCTGTATCTTCTATCCCCCCCTGTATCATCTCTATCTGCTGTATCCTGTATCTTCTATCCCCCCCTGTATCATCTCTATCTGCCGTACCCTGTATCTTCTACCCCCCCCTGTATCATCTCTATCTGCTGTATCCTGTATCTTCTATCCCCCCCTGTATCATCTCTATCTGCTGTATCCTGTATCTTCTATCCCCCCCTGTATCATCTCTATCTGCCGTATCCTGTATCTTCTATGCCCCCTGTATCATCTCTATCTGCCGTATCCTGTATCTTCTATCCTCCCCCTGTATCATCTCTATCTGCCGTATCCTGTATCTTCTATCCCCACCTGTATCATCTCTATCTGCCGTATCCTGTATCCTCTATCCCCCCTGTATCATCTCTATCTGCCGTATCCTGTATCTTCTATCCCCCCCTGTATCATCTCTATCTGCCGTATCCTGTATCTTCTACCCCCCCCCTGTATCATCTCTATCTGCCGTATCCTGTATCTTCTATACCCCCCTGTATAATCTCTATCTGCTGTATCCTGTATCTTCTATCCCCCCTGTATGATCTCTATCTGCCGTATCCTGTATCTTCTACCCCCCTCTGTATCATCTCTATCTGCCGTATCCTGTATCTTCTACCCCCCCCCCTGTATCATCTCTATCTGCCGTATCCTGTATCTTCTATACCCCCCTGTATAATCTCTATCTGCCGTATCCTGTATCTTCTATCCCCCCCTGTATCATCTCTATCTGCTGTATCCTGTATCTTCTATCCCTCCTGTATAATCTCTATCTGCCGTATCCTGTATCTTCTATCCCCCCCTGTATCATCTCTATCTGCCGTATCCTGTATCTTCTATCCCCCCCTGTATCATCTCTATCTGCTGTATCCTGTATCTTCTATCCCCCCCTGTATCATCTCTATCTGCCGTATCCTGTATCTTCTATCCCCACCTGTATCATCTCTATCTGCCGTATCCTGTATCTTCTATCCCCCCCTGTATCATCTCTATCTGCTGTATCCTGTATCTTCTATCCCCCCCTGTATCATCTCTATCTGCCGTATCCTGTATCTTCTATCCCCACCTGTATCATCTCTATCTGCCGTATCCTGTATCTTCTATCCCCCCTCCTGTATCATCTCTATCTGCCGTATCCTGTATCTTCTACCCCCCTGTATCATCTCTATCTGCTGTATCCTGTATCTTCTATCCCCCCCTGTATCATCTCTATCTGCCGTATCCTGTATCTTCTATCCCCCCCTGTATCATCTCTATCTGCTGTATCCTGTATCTTCTATCCCCACCTGTATCATCTCTATCTGCCGTATCCTGTATCTTCTATCCCCCCCTGTATCATCTCTATCTGCCGTATCCTGTATCTTCTATCCCCCCTGTATCATCTCTATCAGCCGTATCCTGTATCTTCTATCCCCCCCTGTATCATCTCTATCTGCTGTATCCTGTATCTTCTATCCCCACCTGTATCATCTCTATCTGCCGTATCCTGTATCTTCTATCCCCCCCTGTATCATCTCTATCTGCCGTATCCTGTATCTTCTATCCCCCCCTGTATCATCTCTATCTGCCGTATCCTGTATCTTTTATCCCCACCTGTATCATCTCTATCAGCCGTATCCTGTATCTTCTATCCCCTCCTGTATCATCTCTATCTGCTGTATCCTGTATCTTCTATCCCCCCCTGTATCATCTCTATCTGCCGTATCCTGTATCTTCTACCCCCCCCTGTATCATCTCTATCTGCCGTATCCTGTATATTCTATCCCCACCTGTATCATCTCTATCTGCTGTATCCTGTATCTTCTATCCCCCCCTGTATCATCTCTATCTGCTGTATCCTGTATCTTCTATCCCCACCTGTATCATCTCTATCTGCCGTATCCTGTATCTTCTATCCCCCCCTGTATCATCTCTATCTGCCGTATCCTGTATCTTCTACCCCACCCCCCCTGTATCATCTCTATCTGCCGTATCCTGTATCTTCTATCCCCCCCTGTATCATCTCTATCTGCTGTATCCTGTATCTTCTATCCCCCCTGTATCATCTCTATCTGCCGTATCCTGTATCTTCTATCCCCACCTGTATCATCTCTATCTGCCGTATCCTGTATCTTCTATGCCCCCTGTATCATCTCTATCTGCTGTATCCTGTATCTTCTATCCCCCCCCAGTATCATCTCTATCTGCCGTATCCTGTATCTTCTATCCCCCCCCTGTATCATCTCTATCTGCTGTATCCTGTATCTTCTATCCCCCCAGTATCATCTCTATCTGCCGTATTCTGTATCTTCTATCCCCCCCTGTATCATCTCTATCTGCCGTATCCTGTATCTTCTATCCCCACCTGTATCATCTCTATCTGCCGTATCCTGTATCTTCTATGCCCCCTGTATCATCTCTATCTGCTGTATCCTGTATCTTCTATCCCCCCAGTATCATCTCTATCTGCCGTATCCTGTATCTTCTATCCCCCCCTGTATCATCTCTATCTGCCGTATCCTGTATCTTCTATCCCCCCCTGTATCATCTCTATCTGCTGTATCCTGTATCTTCTATCCCCCCCTGTATCATCTCTATCTGCTGTATCCTGTATCTTCTATCCCCCCCTCCTGTATCATCTCTATCTGCCGTATCCTGTATCTTCTATCCCCTCCTGTATAATCTCTATCTGCCGTATCCTGTATCTTCTATCCCCCCCCTGTATCATCTCTATCTGCCGTATCCTGTATCTTCTATCCCCCCCCTGTATCATCTATTTCTGCCGTATCCTGTATTTTCTATCCCCCCCCTGTATCATCTCTATCTGCCGTATCCTGTATCTTCTATCCCCCCCTCTGTATCATCTCTATCTGCCGTATCCTGCATCTTCTATCCCCCCCCCTGTATCATCTCTATCTGCTGTATCCTGTATCTTCTATCCCCCCCTGTATCATCTCTATCTGCCGTATCCTGTATCTTCTACCCCCCCCTGTATCAACTCTATCTGCCGTATCCTGTATCTTCTATCCCCCCCTGTATCATCTCTATCTGCCGTATCCTGTATCTTCTATCCCCCCTGTATCATCTCTATCTGCTGTATCCTGTATCTTCTATCCCCCCCAGTATCATCTCTATCTGCCGTATCCTGTATCTTCTATCCCCCCCTGTATCATCTCTATCTGCTGTATCCTGTATCTTCTATCCCCTCCTGTATCATCTCTATCTGCCGTATCCTGTATCTTCTATCCCCCCCCCCTGTATCATCTCTATCTGCCGTATCCTGTATCTTCTATCCCCCCCCTGTATCATCTCTATCTGCCGTATCCTGTATCTTCTATCCCCCCCCTGTATCATCTCTATCTGCCGTATCCTGTATCTTCTATCCCCCCCCCCTGTATCATCTATATCTGCCGTATCCTGTATTTTCTATCCCCCCCTGTATCATCTCTATCTGCCTTATCCTGTATCTTCTATCCCCCCCTGTATCATCTCTATCTGCCGTATCCTGTATCTTCTATCCCCCCCTGTATCATCTCTATCTGCCGTATCCTGTATCTTCTATCCCCCCCACCTGTATCATCTCTATCTGCCGTATTCTGTATCTTCTATCCCCCCCTGTATCATCTCTATCTGCCGTATCCTGTATCTTCTATCCCCCCATGTATAATCTCTATCTGCCGTATCCTGTATCTTCTATCCCCCCCAGTATCATCTCTATCTGCCGTATCCTGTATCTTCTATCCCCCACCTGTATCATCTCTATCTGCCGTATCCTGTATCTTCTATCCCCCCCAGTATCATCTCTATCTGCCGTATGCTGTATCTTCTATCCCCCACCTGTATCATCTCTATCTGCTGTATCCTGTATCTTCTATCCCCCCCTGTATCATCTCTATCTGCCGCATCCTGTATCTTCTATCCCCCACCCTGTATCATCTCTATCTGCCGTATCCTGTATCTTCTATCCCCCCCCCTGTATCATCTCTATCTGCTGTATCCTGTATCCTCTATCCCCCCAGTATCATCTCTATCTGCTGTATCCTGTATCTTCTATCCCCCCCCTTTATCATCTCTATCTGCTGTATCCTGTATCTTCTATCCCCCACCTGTATCATCTCTATCTGCTGTATCCTGTATCTTCTATCCCCCCTGTATCATCTCTATCTGCTGTATCCTATATCTTCTATCCCCCCCTGTATCATCTCTATCTACCGTATCCTGTATCTTCTATCCCCCCCTGTATCATCTCTATCTGCCGTATCCTGTATCTTCTACCCCCCCGGTATCATCTCTATCTGCTGTATCCTGTATCTTCTATCCCCCCCTGTATCATCTCTATCTGCCGTATCCTGTATCTTCTATCCCCCCACCTGTATAATCTCTATCTGCCGTATCCTGTATCTTCTATCCCCCCCTGTATCATCTCTATCTGCCGTATCCTGTATCTTCTATCCCCCCCTGTATAATCTCTATCTGCCGTATCCTGTATCTTCTACCCCCCCCTGTATCATCTCTATCTGCTGTATCCTGTATCTTCTATCCTCCCCCTGTATCATCTCTATCTGCCGTATCCTGTATCCTCTATCCCCCCCTGTATCATCTCTATCTGCCGTATCCTGTATCTTCTATCCTCCCCCCCTGTATCATCTCTATCTGCCATATCCTGTATCTTCTACCCCCCCCTGTATCATCTCTATCTGCCGTATCCTGTATCTTCTATCCCCCCCTGTATCATCTCTATCTGCCGTATCCTGTATCTTCTATCCCCCCCTGTATCATCTCTATCTGCCGTATCCTGTATCTTCTATCCTCCCCCTGTATCTTCTCTATCTGCCGTATCCTGTATCTTCTATCCCCCCCTGTATAATCTCTATCTGCCGTATCCTGTATCTTCTATCCCCCCTGTATAATCTCTATCTGCTGTATCCTGTATCTTCTATCCCCTCCTGTATCATCTCTATCTGCCGTATCCTGTATCTTCTACCCCCCCAGTATCATCTCTATCTGCCGTATCCTGTATCTTCTATCCCCCCCTGTATCATCTCTATCTGCTGTATCCTGTATCTTCTATCCCCCCCTGTATCATCTCTATCTGCCGTATCCTGTATCTTCTATCCCCCCCTGTATCATCTCTATCTGCTGTATCCTGTATCTTCTATCCCCCCTGTATAATCTCTATCTGCTGTATCCTGTATCTTCTATCCCCTCCTGTATCATCTCTATCTGCCGTATCCTGTATCTTCTATCCCCCCCTGTATCATCTCTATCTGCTGTATCCTGTATCTTCTATCCCCCCCTGTATCATCTCTATCTGCCGTATCCTGTATCTTCTATCCCCCCCTGTATCATCTCTATCTGCCGTATCCTGTATCTTCTATCCCCCACCTGTATCATCTCTATCTGCTGTAGCCTGTATCTTCTATCCCCCCCTGTATCATCTCTATCTGCCGTATCCTGTATCTTCTATCCCCCCCTGTATCATCTCTATCTGCCGTATAATGTATGTGCTATCCCCCCCTGTATCATCTCTATCTGCTGTATCCTGTATCTTCTATCCCCCCCTGTATCATCTCTATCTGCTGTATCCTGTATCTTCTATCCCCCCCTGTATCATCTCTATCTGCCGTATCCTGTATCTTCTATCCCCCCTGTATAATCTCTATCTGCCGTATCCTGTATCTTCTATCCCCCCCTGTATCATCTCTAACTGCCATATCCTGTATTTTCTACCCCCCCCTGTATCATCTCTATCTGCCGTATCCTGTATCTTCTATCCCCCCCCTGTATCATCTCTATCTGCCGTATTCTGTATCTTCTATCCCCCCCAGTATCATCTCTATCTGCTGTATCCTGTATCTTCTATCCCCCCCTGTATCATCTCTATCTGCCGTATCCTGTATCTTCTATCCCTCCCCCTGTATCATCTCTATCTGCCGTATCCTGTATCTTCTATCCTCCCCCTGTATCTTCTCTATCTGCCGTATCCTGTATCTTCTATCCCCCCCTGTATTATCTCTATCTGCCGTATCCTGTATCCTCTATGCCCCCCTGTATCATCTCTATCTGCCGTATTCTGTATCTTCTATCCCCCCCCAGTATCATCTCTATCTGCCGTATCCTGTATCTTCTATCCCCCCCCGTATCATCTCTATCTGCTGTATCCTGTATCTTCTATCCCCCCCCCTGTATCATCTCTATCTGCCGTATCCTGTATCTTCTATCCCCCCCTGTATCATCTCTATCTGCCGTATCCTGTATCTTCTATCCCCCCTGTATCATCTCTATCTGCCGTATCCTGTATCTTCTATCCCCCCCTGTATCATCTCTATCTGCCGTATCCTGTATCTTCTATCCCCCCCCTGTATCATCTCTATCTGCCGTATCCTGTATCTTCTATCCCCCCCTGTATCATCTCTATCTGCTGTAACCTGTATCTTCTATCCCCCCTGAATCATCTCTATCTGCCGTATCCTGTATCTTCTATCCCCCCCAGTATCATCTCTATCTGCCGTATCCTGTATCTTCTATCCCCCCTGTATCATCTCTATCTGCCGTATCCTGTATCTTCTATCCCCCCCTGTATCATCTCTATCTGCCGTATCCTGTATGTGCTATCCCCCCCTGTATCATCTCTATCTGCTGTATCCTGTATCCTCTATCCCCCCCTGTATCATCTCTATCTGCCGTATCCTGTATCTTCTATCACCCACCTGTATCATCTCTATCTGCTGTATCCTGTATCTTCTATCCCCCCTTAATCATCTCTATCTGCCGTATCCTGTATCTTCTATCCCCCCCAGTATCATCTCTATCTGCCGTATCCTGTATCTTCTATCCCCCCTGTATCATCTCTATCTGCCGTATCCTGTATCTTCTATCCCCCCCTGTATCATCTCTATCTGCCGTATCCTGTATGTGCTATCCCCCCCTGTATCATCTCTATCTGCTGTATCCTGTATCTTCTATCCCCCCTGTATCATCTCTATCTGCCGTATCCTGTATCTTCTATCCCCCCCTGTATCATCTCTTTCTGCCGTATCCTGTATCTTCTATCCCCCCCTGTATCATCTCTATCTGCCGTATCCTGTATCTTCTATCCCCCCCTGTATCATCTCTATCTGCCGTATCCTGTATCTTCTATCCCCCCCTGTATCATCTCTATCTGCTGTATCCTGTATCCTCTATCCCCCCCTGTATCATCTCTATCTGCCGTATCCTGTATCTTCTATCCCCCCCTGTATCATCTCTATCTGCCGTATCCTGTATCTTCTATCCCCCCCTGTATCATCTCTATCTGCTGTATCCTGTATCTTATATCCCCCCCTGTATCATCTCTATCTGCCGTATCCTGTATCTTCTATCCCCCCCTGTATCATCTCTATCTGCTGTATCCTGTATCTTCTATCCCCCCCTGTATCATCTCTATCTGCCGTATCCTGTATCTTCTATCCCCCCTGTATAATCTCTATCTGCCGTATCCTGTATCTTCTATCCCCCCCTGTATCATCTCTAACTGCCATATCCTGTATTTTCTACCCCCCCCTGTATCATCTCTATCTGCCGTATCCTGTATCTTCTATCCCCCCCTGTATCATCTCTATCTGCCGTATTCTGTATCTTCTATCCCCCCCAGTATCATCTCTATCTGCTGTATCCTGTATCTTCTATCCCCCCCTGTATCATCTCTATCTGCCGTATCCTGTATCTTCTATCCCTCCCCCTGTATCATCTCTATCTGCCGTATCCTGTATCTTCTATCCTCCCCCTGTATCTTCTCTATCTGCCGTATCCTGTATCTTCTATCCCCCCCTGTATTATCTCTATCTGCCGTATCCTGTATCCTCTATGCCCCCCTGTATCATCTCTATCTGCCGTATTCTGTATCTTCTATCCCCCCCCAGTATCATCTCTATCTGCCGTATCCTGTATCTTCTATCCCCCCCCGTATCATCTCTATCTGCTGTATCCTGTATCTTCTATCCCCCCCCCTGTATCATCTCTATCTGCCGTATCCTGTATCTTCTATCCCCCCCTGTATCATCTCTATCTGCCGTATCCTGTATCTTCTATCCCCCCTGTATCATCTCTATCTGCCGTATCCTGTATCTTCTATCCCCCCCTGTATCATCTCTATCTGCCGTATCCTGTATCTTCTATCCCCCCCCTGTATCATCTCTATCTGCCGTATCCTGTATCTTCTATCCCCCCCTGTATCATCTCTATCTGCTGTAACCTGTATCTTCTATCCCCCCTGAATCATCTCTATCTGCCGTATCCTGTATCTTCTATCCCCCCCAGTATCATCTCTATCTGCCGTATCCTGTATCTTCTATCCCCCCTGTATCATCTCTATCTGCCGTATCCTGTATCTTCTATCCCCCCCTGTATCATCTCTATCTGCCGTATCCTGTATGTGCTATCCCCCCCTGTATCATCTCTATCTGCTGTATCCTGTATCCTCTATCCCCCCCTGTATCATCTCTATCTGCCGTATCCTGTATCTTCTATCACCCACCTGTATCATCTCTATCTGCTGTATCCTGTATCTTCTATCCCCCCTTAATCATCTCTATCTGCCGTATCCTGTATCTTCTATCCCCCCCAGTATCATCTCTATCTGCCGTATCCTGTATCTTCTATCCCCCCTGTATCATCTCTATCTGCCGTATCCTGTATCTTCTATCCCCCCCTGTATCATCTCTATCTGCCGTATCCTGTATGTGCTATCCCCCCCTGTATCATCTCTATCTGCTGTATCCTGTATCTTCTATCCCCCCTGTATCATCTCTATCTGCCGTATCCTGTATCTTCTATCCCCCCCTGTATCATCTCTTTCTGCCGTATCCTGTATCTTCTATCCCCCCCTGTATCATCTCTATCTGCCGTATCCTGTATCTTCTATCCCCCCCTGTATCATCTCTATCTGCCGTATCCTGTATCTTCTATCCCCCCCTGTATCATCTCTATCTGCTGTATCCTGTATCCTCTATCCCCCCCTGTATCATCTCTATCTGCCGTATCCTGTATCTTCTATCCCCCCCTGTATCATCTCTATCTGCCGTATCCTGTATCTTCTATCCCCCCCTGTATCATCTCTATCTGCTGTATCCTGTATCTTATATCCCCCCCTGTATCATCTCTATCTGCCGTATCCTGTATCTTCTATCCCCCCCTGTATCATCTCTATCTGCTGTATCCTGTATCTTCTATCCCCCCCCTGTATCATCTCTATCTGCCGTATCCTGTATCTTCTATCCCCCCCTGTATCATCTCTCTCTGCTGTATCCTGTATCTTCTATCCCCCTTGTATCATCTCTATCTGCTGTATCCTGTATCTTCTATCCCCCCCTCCTGTATCATCTCTATCTGCCGTATCCTGTATCTTCCATCCTCCCCCTGTATCATCTCTATCTGCTGTATCTTCTATCCCCCCCTGTATCATCTCTATCTGCCGTATCCTGTATCTTTTATCCCCCCCTGTATCATCTCTATCTGCCGTATCCTGTATCTTCTATCCCCCCCTGTATCATCTCTATCTGCCGTATCCTGTATCTTCTATCCCCCCCTGTATCATCTCTATCTGCCGTATCCTGTATCTTCTATCCCCCCCCCCTGTATAATCTCTATCTGCTGTATCCTGTATCTTCTTTCCCCCCCTGTATCATCTCTATCTGCCGTATCCTGTATCCTCTATCCCCCCCTGTATCATCTCTATCTGCCGTATCCTGTATCTTCTATCCCCCCCCCTGTATCATCTCTATCTGCTGTATCCTGTATCTTCTATGCCCCCCCCTGTATCATCTCTATCTGCCGTATCCTGTATCTTCTATCCCCCCCTTTATCATCTCTATCTGCTGTATCCTGTATCTTCTATCCCCCCCCTGTATCATCTCTATCTGCTGTATCCTGTATCTTCTATCCCCCCCCTGTATCATCTCTATCTGCTGTATCCTGTATCTTCTATCCCCCCCTGTATCATCTCTATCTGCTGTATCCTGTATCTTCTATCCCCCCCTGTATCATCTCTATCTGCTGTATCCTGTATCTTCTACCCCCCCTGTATCATCTCTATCTGCTGTATCCTGTATCTTCTATCCCCCCCTGTATCATCTCTATCTGCTGTATCCTGTATCTTCTATCCCCCCTGAATCATCTCTATCTGCCGTATCCTGTATCTTCTATCCCCCCCAGTATCATCTCTATCTGCCGTATCCTGTATCTTCTATCCCCCCTGTATCATCTCTATCTGCTGTATCCTGTATCTTCTATCCCCCCCTGTATCATCTCTATCTGCCGTATCCTGTATCTTCTACCCCCCCCTGTATCAACTCTATCTGCCGTATCCTGTATCTTCTATCCCCCCCTGTATCATCTCTATCTGCCGTATCCTGTATCTTCTATCCCCCCTGTATCATCTCTATCTGCTGTATCCTGTATCTTCTATCCCCCCCTGTATCATCTCTATCTGCCGTATCCTGTATCTTCTATCCCCCCCTGTATCATCTCTATCTGCTGTATCCTGTATCTTCTATCCCCCCCTCCTGTATCATCTCTATCTGCCGTATCCTGTATCTTCTATCCCCTCCTGTATAATCTCTATCTGCCGTATCCTGTATCTTCTATCCCCCCCCTGTATCATCTCTATCTGCCGTATCCTGTATCTTCTATCCCCCCCCCTGTATCATCTATTTCTGCCGTATCCTGTATTTTCTATCCCCCCCTGTATCATCTCTATCTGCTGTATCCTGTATCTTATATCCCCCCCTGTATCATCTCTATCTGCCGTATCCTGTATCTTCTATCCCCCCCTGTATCATCTCTATCTGCTGTATCCTGTATCTTCTATCCCCCCCTGTATCATCTCTATCTGCCGTATCCTGTATCTTCTATCCCCCCTGTATAATCTCTATCTGCCGTATCCTGTATCTTCTATCCCCCCCTGTATCATCTCTAACTGCCATATCCTGTATTTTCTACCCCCCCCTGTATCATCTCTATCTGCCGTATCCTGTATCTTCTATCCCCCCTGTATCATCTCTATCTGCTGTATCCTGTATCTTCTATCCCCCCCTGTATCATCTCTATCTGCCGTATCCTGTATCTTCTACCCCCCCCTGTATCAACTCTATCTGCCGTATCCTGTATCTTCTATCCCCCCCTGTATCATCTCTATCTGCCGTATCCTGTATCTTCTATCCCCCCCTGTATCATCTCTATCTGCCGTATCCTGTATCTTCTATCCCCCCCCCTGTATCATCTATATCTGCCGTATCCTGTATTTTCTATCCCCCCCTGTATCATCTCTATCTGCCTTATCCTGTATCTTCTATCCCCCCCTGTATCATCTCTATCTGCCGTATCCTGTATCTTCTATCCCCCCCTGTATCATCTCTATCTGCCGTATCCTGTATCTTCTATCCCCCCCACCTGTATCATCTCTATCTGCCGTATTCTGTATCTTCTATCCCCCCCTGTATCATCTCTATCTGCCGTATCCTGTATCTTCTATCCCCCCATGTATAATCTCTATCTGCCGTATCCTGTATCTTCTATCCCCCCCAGTATCATCTCTATCTGCCGTATCCTGTATCTTCTATCCCCCACCTGTATCATCTCTATCTGCCGTATCCTGTATCTTCTATCCCCCCCAGTATCATCTCTATCTGCCGTATCCTGTATCTTCTATCCCCCACCTGTATCATCTCTATCTGCTGTATCCTGTATCTTCTATCCCCCCCTGTATCATCTCTATCTGCCGCATCCTGTATCTTCTATCCCCCACCCTGTATCATCTCTATCTGCCGTATCCTGTATCTTCTATCCCCCCCCCCCCTGTATCATCTCTATCTGCTGTATCCAGTATCCTCTATCCCCCCAGTATCATCTCTATCTGCTGTATCCTGTATCTTCTATCCCCCCCCTTTATTATCTCTATCTGCTGTATCCTGTATCTTCTATCCCCCACCTGTATCATCTCTATCTGCTGTATCCTGTATCTTCTATCCCCCCTGTATCATCTCTATCTGCTGTATCCTATATCTTCTATCCCCCCCTGTATCATCTCTATCTGCCGTATCCTGTATCTTCTATCCCCCCCTGTATCATCTCTATCTGCCGTATCCTGTATCTTCTACCCCCCCCGGTATCATCTCTATCTGCTGTATCCTGTATCTTCTATCCCCCCCTGTATCATCTCTATCTGCCGTATCCTGTATCTTCTATCCCCCCACCTGTATAATCTCTATCTGCCGTATCCTGTATCTTCTATCCCCCCCTGTATCATCTCTATCTGCCGTATCCTGTATCTTCTATCCCCCCCTGTATAATCTCTATCTGCCGTATCCTGTATCTTCTACCCCCCCCTGTATCATCTCTATCTGCTGTATCCTGTATCTTCTATCCTCCCCCTGTATCATCTCTATCTGCCGTATCCTGTATCCTCTATCCCCCCCTGTATCATCTCTATCTGCCGTATCCTGTATCTTCTATCCTCCCCCCCTGTATCATCTCTATCTGCCATATCCTGTATCTTCTACCCCCCCCTGTATCATCTCTATCTGCCGTATCCTGTATCTTCTATCCCCCCCTGTATCATCTCTATCTGCCGTATCCTGTATCTTCTATCCCCCCCTGTATCATCTCTATCTGCCGTATCCTGTATCTTCTATCCTCCCCCTGTATCTTCTCTATCTGCCGTATCCTGTATCTTCTATCCCCCCCTGTATAATCTCTATCTGCCGTATCCTGTATCTTCTATCCCCCCTGTATAATCTCTATCTGCTGTATCCTGTATCTTCTATCCCCTCCTGTATCATCTCTATCTGCCGTATCCTGTATCTTCTACCCCCCCAGTATCATCTCTATCTGCCGTATCCTGTATCTTCTATCCCCCCCTGTATCATCTCTATCTGCTGTATCCTGTATCTTCTATCCCCCCCTGTATCATCTCTATCTGCCGTATCCTGTATCTTCTATCCCCCCCTGTATCATCTCTATCTGCTGTATCCTGTATCTTCTATCCCCCCTGTATAATCTCTATCTGCTGTATCCTGTATCTTCTATCCCCTCCTGTATCATCTCTATCTGCCGTATCCCTGTATCTTCTATCCCCTCCTGTATCATCTCTATCTGCCGTATCCTGTATCTTCTATCCCCCCCTGTATCATCTCTATCTGCTGTATCCTGTATCTTCTATCCCCCCCTGTATCATCTCTATCTGCCGTATCCTGTATCTTCTATCCCCCCCTGTATCATCTCTATCTGCCGTATCCTGTATCTTCTATCCCCCACCTGTATCATCTCTATCTGCTGTAGCCTGTATCTTCTATCCCCCCCCTGTATCATCTCTATCTGCCGTATCCTGTATCTTCTATCCCCCCCTGTATCATCTCTATCTGCCGTATAATGTATGTGCTATCCCCCCCTGTATCATCTCTATCTGCTGTATCCTGTATCTTCTATCCCCCCCTGTATCATCTCTATCTGCTGTATCCTGTATCTTCTATCCCCCCCTGTATCATCTCTATCTGCCGTATCCTGTATCTTCTATCCCCCCTGTATAATCTCTATCTGCCGTATCCTGTATCTTCTATCCCCCCCTGTATCATCTCTAACTGCCATATCCTGTATTTTCTACCCCCCCCTGTATCATCTCTATCTGCCGTATCCTGTATCTTCTATCCCCCCCTGTATCATCTCTATCTGCCGTATTCTGTATCTTCTATCCCCCCCAGTATCATCTCTATCTGCTGTATCCTGTATCTTCTATCCCCCCCTGTATCATCTCTATATGCCGTATCCTGTATCTTCTATCCCTCCCCCTGTATCATCTCTATCTGCCGTATCCTGTATCTTCTATCCTCCCCCTGTATCTTCTCTATCTGCCGTATCCTGTATCTTCTATCCCCCCCTGTATTATCTCTATCTGCCGTATCCTGTATCCTCTATGCCCCCCTGTATCATCTCTATCTGCCGTATTCTGTATCTTCTATCCCCCCCCAGTATCATCTCTATCTGCCGTATCCTGTATCTTCTATCCCCCCCCGTATCATCTCTATCTGCTGTATCCTGTATCTTCTATCCCCCCCCCTGTATCATCTCTATCTGCCGTATCCTGTATCTTCTATCCCCCCCTGTATCATCTCTATCTGCCGTATCCTGTATCTTCTATCCCCCCCTGTATCATCTCTATCTGCCGTATCCTGTATCTTCTATCCCCCCTGTATCATCTCTATCTGCCGTATCCTGTATCTTCTATCCCCCCCTGTATCATCTCTATCTGCCGTATCCTGTATCTTCTATCCCCCCCCTGTATCATCTCTATCTGCCGTATCCTGTATCTTCTATCCCCCCCTGTATCATCTCTATCTGCTGTAACCTGTATCTTCTATCCCCCCTGAATCATCTCTATCTGCCGTATCCTGTATCTTCTATCCCCCCCAGTATCATCTCTATCTGCCGTATCCTGTATCTTCTATCCCCCCTGTATCATCTCTATCTGCCGTATCCTGTATCTTCTATCCCCCCCTGTATCATCTCTATCTGCCGTATCCTGTATGTGCTATCCCCCCCTGTATCATCTCTATCTGCTGTATCCTGTATCCTCTATCCCCCCCTGTATCATCTCTATCTGCCGTATCCTGTATCTTCTATCCCCCCCTGTATCATCTCTATCTGCTGTATCCTGTATCTTCTATCCCCCCTTAATCATCTCTATCTGCCGTATCCTGTATCTTCTATCCCCCCCAGTATCATCTCTATCTGCCGTATCCTGTATCTTCTATCCCCCCTGTATCATCTCTATCTGCCGTATCCTGTATCTTCTATCCCCCCCTGTATCATCTCTATCTGCCGTATCCTGTATGTGCTATCCCCCCCTGTATCATCTCTATCTGCTGTATCCTGTATCTTCTATCCCCCCTGTATCATCTCTATCTGCCGTATCCTGTATCTTCTATCCCCCCCTGTATCATCTCTTTCTGCCGTATCCTGTATCTTCTATCCCCCCCTGTATCATCTCTATCTGCCGTATCCTGTATCTTCTATCCCCCCCTGTATCATCTCTATCTGCCGTATCCTGTATCTTCTATCCCCCCCTGTATCATCTCTATCTGCTGTATCCTGTATCCTCTATCCCCCCCTGTATCATCTCTATCTGCCGTATCCTGTATCTTCTATCCCCCCCTGTATCATCTCTATCTGCCGTATCCTGTATCTTCTATCCCCCCCTGTATCATCTCTATCTGCTGTATCCTGTATCTTATATCCCCCCCTGTATCATCTCTATCTGCCGTATCCTGTATCTTCTATCCCCCCCTGTATCATCTCTATCTGCTGTATCCTGTATCTTCTACCCCCCCCCCCCCCCTGTATCATCTCTATCTGCCGTATCCTGTATCTTCTATCCCCCCCTGTATCATCTCTCTCTGCTGTATCCTGTATCTTCTATCCCCCCTGTATCATCTCTATCTGCTGTATCCTGTATCTTCTATCCCCCCCTCCTGTATCATCTCTATCTGCCGTATCCTGTATCTTCCATCCTCCCCCTGTATCATCTCTATCTGCTGTATCTTCTATCCCCCCCTGTATCATCTCTATCTGCCGTATCCTGTATCTTTTATCCCCCCCTGTATCATCTCTATCTGCCGTATCCTGTATCTTCTATCCCCCCCTGTATCATCTCTATCTGCCGTATCCTGTATCTTCTATCCCCCCCAGTATCATCTCTATCTGCTGTATCCTGTATCTTCTACCCCCCCCTGTATCATCTCTATCTGCCGTATCCTGTATCTTCTATCCCCCCCTGTATCATCTCTATCTGCCGTATCCTGTATCTTCTATCCCCCCCTGTATCATCTCTATCTGCTGTATCCTGTATCTTCTATCCCCCCCTGTATCATCTCTATCTGCCGTATCCTGTATCTTCTATCCCCCCCTGTATCATCTCTATCTGCTGTATCCTGTATCTTCTATCCCCCCTGTATCATCTCTATCTCCTGTATCCTGTATCTTCTTTCCCCCCCTGTATCATCTCTATCTGCTGTATCCTGTATCTTCTTTCCCCCCCTGTATCATCTCTATCTGCCGTATCCTGTATCCTCTATCCCCCCCTGTATCATCTCTATCTGCCGTATCCTGTATCTTCTATCCCCCCCCCTGTATCATCTCTATCTGCTGTATCCTGTATCTTCTTTCCCCCCCTGTATCATCTCTATCTGCTGTATCCTGTATCTTCTATCCCCCCCTGTATCATCTCTATCTGCCGTATCCTGTATCTTCTATCCCCCCCTGTATCATCTCTATCTGCCGTATCCTGTATCTTCTATCCCCCCCTGTATCATCTCTATCTGCCGTATCCTGTATCTTCTATCCTCCCCCTGTATCATCTCTATCTGCCGTATCCTGTATCTTCTATCCCCCCCTGTATCATCTCTATCTGCCGTATCCTGTATCTTCTATCCTCCCCCTGTATCATCTCTATCTGCCGTATCCTGTATCTTCTATCCCCCCCTGTATCATCTCTATCTGCTGTATCCTGTATCTTCTATCCCCCCCTGTATCATCTCTATCTGCCGTATCCTGTATCTTCTATCCTCCCCCTGTATCATCTCTATCTGCCGTATCCTGTATCTTCTATCCCCCCCTGTATCATCTCTATCTGCTGTATCCTGTATCTTCTTTCCCCCCCTGTATCATCTCTATCTGCAGTATCCTGTATCCTCTATCCCCCCCTGTATCATCTCTATCTGCCGTATCCTGTATCTTCTATCCCCCCCCCTGTATCATCTCTATCTGCTGTATCCTGTATCTTCTATGCCCCCCCCTGTATCATCTCTATCTGCCGTATCCTGTATCTTCTATCCCCCCCTGTATCATCTCTATCTGCTGTATCCTGTATCTTCTATCCCCCCCTGTATCATCTCTATCTGCTGTATCCTGTATCTTCTATCCCCCCCCTGTATCATCTCTATCTGCTGTATCCTGTATCTTCTATCCCCCCCTGTATCATCTCTATCTGCTGTATCCTGTATCTTCTATCCCCCCCTGTATCATCTCTATCTGCTGTATCCTGTATCTTCTACCCCCCCTGTATCATCTCTATCTGCTGTATCCTGTATCTTCTATCCCCCCCTGTATCATCTCTATCTGCTGTATCCTGTATCTTCTATCCCCCCTGAATCATCTCTATCTGCCGTATCCTGTATCTTCTATCCCCCCCAGTATCATCTCTATCTGCCGTATCCTGTATCTTCTATCCCCCCTGTATCATCTCTATCTGCTGTATCCTGTATCCTCTATCCCCCCCTGTATCATCTCTATCTGCCGTATCCTGTATCTTCTATCCCCCCCTGTATCATCTCTATCTGCTGTATCCTGTATCTTCTATCCCCCCCTGTATCATCTCTATCTGCCGTATCCTGTATCTTCTATCCCCCCCTGTATCATCTCTATCTGCCGTATCCTGTATCTTCTATCCCCCCCTGTATCATCTCTATCTGCTGTATCCTGTATCTTCTATCCCCCCCCTGTATCATCTCTATCTGCCGTATCCTGTATCTTCTATCCCCCCCTGTATCATCTCTATCTGCTGTATCCTGTATCTTCTATCCCCCCTGTATCATCTCTATCTGCTGTATCCTGTATCTTCTATCCCCCCCTCCTGTATCATCTCTATCTGCCGTATCCTGTATCTTCCATCCTCCCCCTGTATCATCTCTATCTGCTGTATCTTCTATCCCCCCCTGTATCATCTCTATCTGCCGTATCCTGTATCTTTTATCCCCCCCCTGTATCATCTCTATCTGCCGTATCCTGTATCTTCTATCCCCCCCTGTATCATCTCTATCTGCCGTATCCTGTATCTTCTATCCCCCCCAGTATCATCTCTATCTGCTGTATCCTGTATCTTCTATCCCCCCTGTATCATCTCTATCTGCTGTATCCTGTATCTTCTATCCCCCCCCCCCTGTATCATCTCTATCTGCCGTATCCTGTATCTTCTATCCCCCCCCCTGTATCATCTCTATCTGCTGTATCCTGTATCTTCTTTCCCCCCCTGTATCATCTCTATCTGCCGTATCCTGTATCTTCTATCCCCCCCTGTATCATCTCTATCTGCCGTATCCTGTATCTTCTATCCCCCCCTGTATCATCTCTATCTGCTGTATCCTGTATCTTCTATCCTCCCCCTGTATCATCTCTATCTGCCGTATCCTGTATCTTCTATCCCCCCCTGTATCATCTCTATCTGCTGTATCCTGTATCTTCTATCCCCCCCTGTATCATCTCTATCTGCCGTATCCTGTATCTTCTATCCCCCCCTGTATCATCTCTATCTGCCGTATCCTGTATCTTCTATCCCCCCCTGTATCATCTCTATCTGCCGTATCCTGTATCTTCTATCCTCCCCCTGTATCATCTCTATCTGCCGTATCCTGTATCTTCTATCCCCCCCTGTATCATCTCTATCTGCCGTATCCTGTATCTTCTATCCTCCCCCTGTATCATCTCTATCTGCCGTATCCTGTATCTTCTATCCCCCCCTGTATCATCTCTATCTGCTGTATCCTGTATCTTCTATCCCCCCCTGTATCATCTCTATCTGCCGTATCCTGTATCTTCTATCCTCCCCCTGTATCATCTCTATCTGCCGTATCCTGTATCTTCTATCCCCCCCCCCTGTATCATCTCTATCTGCTGTATCCTGTATCTTCTTTCTCCCCCTGTATCATCTCTATCTGCCGTATCCTGTATCTTCTATCCCCACTGTATAATCTCTATCTGCGGTATCCTGTATCTTCTATCCCCCCCTGTATCATCTCTATCTGCCGTATCCTGTATCCTCTCTCCCCCCCTGTATCATCTCTATCTGCCGTATCCTGTATCTTCTATCCCCCCCCTGTATCATCTCTATCTGCTGTATCCTGTATCTTCTTTCCCCCCCTGTATCATCTCTATCTGCCGTATCCTGTATCTTCTATCCCCCCCCCTGTATCATCTCTATCTGCTGTATCCTGTATCTTCTTTCCCCCCCTGTATCATCTCTATCTGCCGTATCCTGTATCCTCTATCCCCCCCTGTATCATCTCTATCTGCCGTATCCTGTATCTTCTATCCCCCCCCCCTGTATCATCTCTATCTGCTGTATCCTGTATCTTCTATGCCCCCCCCTGTATCATCTCTATCTGCCGTATCCTGTATCTTCTATCCCCCCCTGTATCATCTCTATCTGCTGTATCCTGTATCTTCTATCCCCCCCTGTATCATCTCTATCTGCTGTATCCTGTATCTTCTATCCCCCCCCTGTATCATCTCTATCTGCTGTATCCTGTATCTTCTATCCCCCCCTGTATCATCTCTATCTGCTGTATCCTGTATCTTCTATCCCCCCCTGTATCATCTCTATCTGCTGTATCCTGTATCTTCTATCCCCCCCTGTATCATCTCTATCTGCCGTGTCCTGTATCTTCTATCCCCCCCTGTATCATCTCTATCTGCTGTATCCTGTATCTTCTATCCCCCCCTGTATCATCTCTATCTGCCGTGTCCTGTATCTTCTATCCCCCCCTGTATCATCTCTATCTGCTGTATCCTGTATCTTCTATCCCCCCCTGTATCATCTCTATCTGCCGTGTCCTGTATCTTCTATCCCCCCCTGTATCATCTCTATCTGCTGTATCCTGTATCTTCTATCCCCCCCTGTATCATCTCTATCTGCCGTATCCTGTATCTTCTATCCCCCCCTGTATCATCTCTATCTGCTGTATCCTGTATCTTCTATCCCCCACCTGTATCATCTCTATCTGCTGTATCCTGTATCTTCTATCCCCCCCCTGTATCATCTCTATCTGCCGTATCCTGTATCTTCTATCCCCCCCCTGTATCATCTCTATCTGCCGTATCCTGTATCTTCTATCCCCCCCCCTGTATCATCTCTATCTGCCGTGTCCTGTATCTTCTATCCCCCCCTGTATCATCTCTATCTGCTGTATCCTGTATCTTCTATCCCCCCCCTGTATTATCTCTATCTGCCTTATCCTGTATCTTCTACCCCCCCCCTGTATCATCTCTATCTGCCGTATCCTGTATCTTCTATCCCCCCCCTGTATCATCTCTATCTGCCGTATCCTGTATCTTCTATCCCCCCCCTGTATCATCTCTATCTGCCATATCCTGTATCTTCTATCCCCCCCCCTGTATCATCTCTATCTGCTGTATCCTGTATCTTCTATCCCCCCCTGTATCATCTCTATCTGCCGTATCCTGTATCTTCTATCCCCCCCCTGTATCATCTCTATCTGCCGTATCCTGTATCTTCTATCCCCCCTGTATCATCTCTATCTGCTGTATCCTGTATCTTCTATCCCCCCCTGTATCATCTCTATCTGCTGTATCCTGTATCTTCTATCCCCCCTGTATCATCTCTATCTGCTGTATCCTGTATCTTCTATGCCCCCTGTATCATCTCTATCTGCCGTATCCTGTATCTTCTATCCACCCCCTGTATCATCTCTATCTGCTGTATCCTGTATCTTCTATCCCCCCTGTATCATCTCTATCTGCCGTATCCTGTATCTTCTATCCCCCCTGTATCATCTCTATCTGCCGTATCCTGTATCTTCTATCCCCCCCTGTATCATCTCTATCTGCTGTATCCTGTATCTTCTATCCCCCCTGTATCATCTCTATCTGCCGTATCCTGTATCTTCTACCCCCCCCTGTATCATCTCTATCTGCCGTATCCTGTATCTTCTATCCCCCCCTGTATCATCTCTATCTGCCGTATCCTGTATCTTCTATCCCCCCCCCTGTATCATCTCTATCTGCCGTATCCTGTATCTTCTATCCCCCCTGTATCATCTCTATCTGCCGTATCCTGTATCTTCTATCCTCCCCCGTATCATCTCTATCTGCCGTATCCTGTATCTTCTATCCTCCCCCGTATCATCTCTATCTGCTGTATCCTGTATCTTCTATCCCCCCCCCTGTATCATCTATATCTGCCGTATCCTGTATTTTCTACCCCCCCCCTGTATCATCTCTATCTGCCGTATCCTGTATCTTCTATCCCCCCCTGTATCATCTCTATCTGCTGTATCCTGTATCTTCTATCCCCCCTGTATCATCTCTATCTGCTGTATCCTGTATCTTCTATCCCCCCCTGTATCATCTCTATCTGCCGTATCCTGGATCTTCTATCCCCCCCTGTATCATCTCTATCTGCCGTATCCTGTATCTTCTATCCCCCCCCGTATAATCTCTATCTGCCGTATCCTGTATCTTCTATCCCCCCCAGTATCATCTCTATCTGCCGTATCCTGTATCTTCTATCCCCCCTCCTGTATCATCTCTATCTGCCGTGTCCTGTATCTTCTACCCCCCCCCTGTATCATCTCTATCTGCCGTATCCTGTATCTTCTATCCCCCCCTGTATCATCTCTATCTGCTGTATCCTGTATCTTCTATCCTCCCCTGTATCATCTCTATCTGCCGTATCCTGTATCTTCTATCCTCCCCTGTATCATCTCTATCTGCCGTATCCTGTATCTTCTATCCCCCCCCTGTATCATCTCTATCTGCCGTATCCTGTATCTTCTATCCCCCCCGTATCATCTCTATCTGCCGTATCCTGTATCTTCTATCCCCCCCTGTATCATCTCTATCTGCCGTATCCTGTATCTTCTATCCCCCCTGTATCATCTCTATCTGCTGTATCCTGCATCTTCTATCCCCCCCTGTATCATCTCTATCTGCCGTATCCTGTATCTTCTATCCCCCCTCCTGTATCATCTCTATCTGCCGTATCCTGTATCTTCTACCCCCCCCTGTATCATCTCAATCTGCCGTATCCTGTATCTTCTATCCCCCCCCCCTGTATCATCTCTATCTTCCGTATCCTGTATCTTCTACCCCCCCCCTGTATCATCTCTATCTGCCGTATCCTGTATCTTCTATCCCCCCCACCTGTATCATCTCTATCTGCCGTATCCTGTATCTTCTATCCCCCACCTGTATCATCTCTATCTGCTGTATCCTGTATCTTCTATCCCCCCCCTGTATCATCTCTATCTGCCGTATCCTGTATCTTCTATCCCCCCCACCTGTATCATCTCTATCTGCCGTATCCTGTATCTTCTATCCCCCACCTGTATCATCTCTATCTGCTGTATCCTGTATCTTCTATCCTCCCCCTGTATCATCTCTATCTGCCGTATCCTGTATCTTCTATCCCCCCCTGTATCATCTCTATCTGCCGTATCCTGTATCTTCTATCCTCCCCCTGTATCATCTCTATCTGCCGTATCCTGTATCTTCTATCCCCCCCCCTGTATCATCTCTATCTGCCGTATCCTGTATCTTCTATCACACATAGTCACCTGAACAAGAGCGTCAGAGACATTCACCTGAACGAGAATGTCAGAGACAGTCCCTGGAATGAGAGTGTCAGAGGCAGTCACCGTAATGAGAGTGTCAGAGACAGACAGTCACTGATAAAATTGTTTATAAAAAAAGGGATGGTTAGTGACAGAGATGAGACTATAGATACATATAAAATATTATTTGTTAACCCGTTCTATTTTGTTATAGCTAAAAGCAGTTATTTATTATCACTGGCAATGCAGGGAGCTACAGCTAGTGTATATATGTCCAGACCAGACGACACCAGAGTCTGGGATCAGTTCAATGCATCATGTCCAAGTCCCCTCCATTCCCTTCCCCCCACCAACCTAACACCTACACCACAACACTAACTTGGGATAGAGTCACATTTTTGAGCCCTGAAAGCTGTATGCCCAGATGGACTCCCAGCTGACAAGTCGGCCAACCGAGCAACCACCGGTCCCGGCCACCCAGGCCTCTGAATCCTCTTGTCTCCCATTCCTGGAAGAAAGGCCAAAACCATCCCCTACAGGAGTATACCCACGGAGGAGCCCATCCCCTGCAGGAGTATACCCACGGAGGAGCCCATCCCCTGCAGGAGTATACCCACGGAGGAGCCCATCCCCTGCAGGAGTATACCCACGGAGGAGCCCATCCCCTGCAGGAGTATACCCACGGAGGAGCCCTCTCTTTCCAGAGGTTAGAAACATTGATCTTAAAGGAAATCTACCATCAAAAATTTCATCTTGATAAACCATGGACACTTACTCATAGATCCAGGCACCGTGACTGTGGGAATCTTCTTACATTTGTTATCCATGGCCTCGTTCCTGATAAAATCAACTTTTAAAATATAATAATTAGCCAGAGGGGTTCTGGAACCTGATCCAAGGACAGCAAGTACCCCTTCCAGTTACCAGCCCTGCCCTGCTCCACTGCCTCCCGGACACAAAGCACAGCACTAAATGTACTGCGGCCTGGAACAGAGCAGTGCTGGGTCCCCGAAAGGAGCCGGGGCACAAACTGCACCAGCCGATTAAACAGCACCTTTGCCAAAACCTTTCTGTCCGTATTTAGAAGCGCTATGGGCCGCCAGTTCTCAATACGAGATCGGTCCTTACCCTTTGACAGGATGATCAGGGCTGACCTCCTCATTGACTTCGGCAGAGCGCCCGAGGAAAGACACTCATTGAATACCTCAGTCAAGAGGGGAACAAAGGCGTCCTTAAAGGTCTTATAAAACTCAGATGTTAAGCCATCCGGACCTGGCGATTTCTTGAGGGCGAGCCCTTCAATCTCCCGGCTGACTTCCTCCTCCCTAATCCTTTAGTGATGAGTCTACTCCTGGCTCAGAGACAGTTTCAGCCAGGAAAGCCGACATCACATCCCGATCTAGATCCTTCCTGCCCAAGAGGTGCGAGTAGAAGGATCTGACGACCTCCAGGATTAGAATAGTTGCATAATCTCTATTATTACATCTGTGGGGCTGCTCTGAAGGGGCTGGCGAGGGCTGTTACACCCTTTATGTACAGGTATATGGTGGGTTACACCCCGAGAGGTAACATGTGATCAGATTCTGTTCTGAGGAGCTCACAATTTTTACTTGTTCCATTGTAATACCTATACTATGACATTGGGGGCGCCATACACAGGACATGGTGCCCCCCATAGAAGAGGTCATCTCTGGGTTGTGACCTTCCATGGTCCTGACTGGCTTCTTCCTTTCCTCTTCCAGTTCCCATCCAGCAGCCATGGCCTATCTCCTGAGCGCCATCCGCAGGATCATCGACACCTTCCACCGCTACAGCTGCCGCAGCGGCCCTTGCGATAAACTGGACAAGGCGCAATTCAAGAGCCTCATCCAGACGGAGTTTGCAGAAGTGATTGAGGTAAGATCCTACATGGATGTTCCCAGCACTTTGTGCTTTGGAGCTGCTCGTGAAGCAGAGGCGTCTTTTTTGGATTTCCATGAATTACAATGAAGGATAGACCCGGGAGGGAGTGGCTATTACTAGACAGGTCCGCTCTACTTCTTAGGTCCTGTGTTTACTGCCTTCTGCCCCTCAGGGAATGATTAAAGAACAACTGTAAAGTATAAAAACTTTTGCCTGGCTCTGCATTAAGCTAAAATAAGCAATTCTCTAATTTACACTCATGAACCACCTGCAGCCACTTGCCTGCTAGCAGGGCTTTTACCTTGTCCCCCTGGCTGCTCTCCCTGCCTTTGTTATCGTGGTCGCCATGGGAATCCATATCTGTAGCTGGAGCGGAGGGTGGGTGGGATCTTGTTGGGAGGGGCCCTAGCAGAGGTGCGGCTCCCAAACTGTAGCTGCTGGGTGCAGGAGAATATCAGTCCTGATAATTACTGGCAACATGAAAAAATGATGTCACGCGCATGTGACTGAGCTCAGGCCCCACATCAGTTCTAGATCCTGCACACACAACGCATTGTATAGACAGCGACCCCTCTCTGTACAGGAAAGGGTGGTCCACAGCTTCCATAAAGTATAATGGCAGGGAGGGGGAAACACCCCTGCCAATGCATTTCCAGGCTGGTAGTTGATAATAGCGCCCTCCTCAGGTCAGGAGCTGTTGATCACCTCTCTAGAAAGGTTCTGGAATCTGAATCTTATGTAATTGCAGCTGTAGATTCTGCCTGGCAAGGCAACAGCTAAATACAATGATGTGGCTGTGCAACATCCTCCACCGGGGCCTAGCCTCTTCTTGGGGCCTGGAGTCAGCCGGGGCCCGCAGTACCCGAGTGGCTGGCGGTGGCGGCCTAGGCACGCTGTTGTCACGGTGCTTGGTATGGGGAACCGGAGGGCTGTCCTACAGCCTGGCAGGTCTCCAGCAGGGTGGTGTTGGCAAGAAATGATGAGGGAGAGGCTGCTATAGCGGATCTCCCTGGGGCAACCCTTTAGTGTCCAGAGTGTGAGTCTCTGTGTAGTGGACAGGGTGCCCATGATGGTGACAGCCGTAGTAGCAGGGACCAGACGGAGGCAGAGGTTGAACGAAAACAACTTACAGTTCTTTATTGGAACCGGCAGGAACCGCAGCAACGTGCCTTTAACAGGGTGGTGGAGTGCTGAGATGCTTTTGGAGGGAGCCTCAGGAGATAGATCACCAGCCTGGATGTAGAGGGCAGGCTGGGAAGGCAGCTGTGTCCTAATAGGAAGCTTCAGCTTGTCCTTTGGGGCTTCAGGTATCACCTTTAGAGGTAAGATGATACCCCTTTACTCACTACACTAACTCTAGTCTTCTTGCTCCACTCTTCAGAGGCAGGGGCTAGGCTCTTCCTGCTCTGGTATGGGCTAGACTGAGATTACGCACTAACTGAGCTGGTCTCTTCTCTATAACTCACTGAGCTGGTCCTCTGGAACTGAGCTCTAGAAGTTCTGATCTGAGCTGAGCTCAGACTAAGCTTTTCTTTGGAACTGAGCCCAGACTAAAAGCTCTGGAACATTCCTGGCCAGGGGGTTTTGTAACTTCCCCTTGGTCAGGTGGTGGCTGCTCCTCCAATCACATCTCAGCTTACATAGGACCGGATGTAATACAGATCATTGGATGATCTTACATCACACAAAAGTTAACTTCTGCCTTGCCAGGCAGGATTCACCACTGCAATATCCCCTATGTCCTATAAGGACCATGTAGTGTAATGTTGTGACATCTTGTGGGGCGTATTCGCAAACACTCCCTCGCCTTGCATCGGCGAGGGTGTTGCAGCTGTATTGTTAGCTGGAAGGTGATTGGAGAGGAGCCACCACCTGACCAGGGGGGGGGGTATATAACCCCTGCTGGGTGAGAGGACATGGTCTTCTGGTGAGCGCACGGCAGTCCACAGAACTGATGGTTCTCAGACAAATAGCAGACTGGTGATATCTGTGATATTCCAAATCACAGAAAACCACAAAAATTGTGTAATCAGATATAGTTACCTTGCAGAAGTATACAATCTGAAATTGTCTCAAAGGGCATAATCGTCTGCTGTCCATTTGCCAATTCGTAACTCAGACATATTTCGCTTACGGGCTGGGGTGGGAGGTGGCAGGTAAATATGTTGTCCCTATGGAGTCCCCTTTAACCCCCGCCCTGACAAGAGCAGTCCACAGCTTTCCCTGTAAAAAAATAGCCTGCCCCCTATACACGCCAATTACCCTGGCGCATTTCGTCCTCTGGCTCCTCAAAGGGAATAAAGTGCATCGATGGTACTGGCCGTCCATCGAGGTGGCTTAGCATGGGCCAGACATCCAGTGGCTTGCAGGTCAAATCGGGCTTATCGTAGGCTACACCCTGGTGAAAAAACTGCTCATCTCCAGTTCTGGGGCTGGACTAGGAGATACAATATGCGGCTGGCGTTCCGTTTGTGCCAGATAGATGGTCTAAAGCCCCACCCCCTTATGTATCTGATTGGGCGGACCCCCCTATACAGTTGCTCCTATAGGCCCAGCACGTCCACATCCGGACGCAACTGCCCCGAGTAAATATCTTTAGATCCAGAGATAATATGATAACAAGGTCCGACCATATCTCTAAATTCTACCCATTATCCGTGCGATGTGTCTATATAAAGAGACCCCCTTCCAGTAGAGGAGACCTAGAATTACATTACACATAAAGTTAGAGAGAAATCGAGCGTTTACGAGGTCACACATCCAATTGCCACCAACAGCCGGATGACAATCCTGGCATATACATCTGTGTCTTTATAGGGGTGACATAACTGGGAGGCTTTTGTAGGGGGCTGTGCTGGCCTCAAGATCAGTAAATTTAAAGGAATGGTGTAAAAACCAATTGGTCATTGAGGCCTTTGGGAGAGATGGTATCCAATGTAACGATCCAACCTGCCTCCTTCTGGAGGATCATCTTGTGCCACTTGCCGCTGTGCTCAGGGTATGAAACCGCATCGCTGCCGCATCACCGTTATGGTACGTCCAGACATGGATTGATATTGGTTTGTCTTTTTTGTGGGTCTCCAAGATGTTCCCCCACTCTTCTACGCAGCTCCCTGTAGGTCTTACCCACATACTCAGTACCCCACCTACGTGTAACTTTGTACATGACACCAGTGCTCGTGCAGTCTATGTAGTCTCTAATGGTCTAACGTTTCCGGTAACGCTACTTGTGAATGTAAGGGCAGGCAATAACTCCCAGTCACCCGCCTGTCCAACCATGTGCCTTTCGGTTTGGGGGCTACATAATGGCTATTCACTAGACGATCTCGAGTGGAACCTCTTTTGTGAGAAGTGATTGAAGGGCTTAGGCCTACCAGATTTTTTTAAATCTTTGTTCATCAACAGAATGGGCCAATGTCTCTCCAGGATCTTCCTGGCATCCTCCGACCCATTGTCAAAAGTGGCTATGACCTTCAGTTTATCGTCTGATTCCTTCTTTTCTTTTGGTGGACCATGTAGAAGATCAGTATGACTTTTACTTAAACTGTCCTGATAAGCCTCTGAGGAACCTATCAGGAGACCCACGCTCAAGGAATCTGTCGTTTGCCACCGGAACTCGTTTTCTGAACGGTAGTTTCAGTGTACCCGCAGGTATCACCCCTTGGGCATTCCTTTACGTAGGGGAAATGGGTGATGACTGTCCCATCTTAATAGTGAATTGGTTGCTGTTGGTTTGCGATAAATGGACGAGTGTAGTGTACCATCCGGTAATTTCGTGATCAGCGTGTCTAGGAACGGAAGGTTTGTTTTATAAATCTCTGATGTAAAATGCCTATATGATTCTGGTTGAGTGAATTTACAAAGTTGCCAAACTCATCCGGTCCCCCACGTTTCTGTTCCTCTGGGGGTATGTGTTCTCTAAAAATACGGGCCCCTGAGTCCCTTCTTGTCCCCCTCCCACCTCTTTTGGTACTATGTCCTTTTTTTATCTTTATAGGACCCTTCACTATCTGATACTCCCGCCTCTGTTGAAGAGACCTCCGTATCAGTGGCACAGGGTTGATGTCTTTGGCTCAATATGCAATAAACCCTATTCTCTTTGAAGTCCTGAAGGTTTCTTATGAATTGTTGATGCTTTCTATCTTTTTAGAAATATTGGTATTTATTCACTGTCTGATCCCTGGATATGGCTGTTACCACCACGGGCTCCCCATCCATCACCCAGAAACTCATCCTATAGACACCTCAGGGGTTGCCCCATGGAGAACAAGTACATCAGCCTCTCCCTCCATCTTTCTTGCATACACCACCTGCTGGAGACCTGCCAGGCTGTAGGACAGTCCTCCGGTCCCCATACTAAGCACCGTGACACTAGCGTGCCTAGGCTGCAACCACCAGCCACTCCGGTATTCTGGGTCCCGGCTGCCTCCAGGCCTAAAGAAAAGGCCCGGTGGGGGGTGTTGCACATTTATATATATGTGCACATCCTGTGATGCTGCCATGTGTTCATCTTGTTATTCCTGTGTAGGTGTTGTATAGTGTAGTTGGACATGTTTTTATATATTGTCCTCTTTGTGATGTAGTAGATTCCTGTATGATGCAGAGATCCAGTGCTCTGTGCTCTCAGCTCTGTGTCTCCCCTGCCTTGTTGTGCACTAGATCTCTGTACAAGCAGTTACCCGGATTCTGTGACATCATGCAAAAGATGAGAAAAAAGTCTGCTCACCGATTCACAGCAAGATGGTTCAAGGTCCGTGCTGTAGATCCCTCCTGGACTGGAGAAAGTAACACAATCACTTCTGGTTTGTTGATCCAGCAAACAGGACAATGACGCTGTCCGGCTAGCGGGTGTGGATCCTCTGGACCACTGCAGACGATGACACAAGCCACTACCTGGGACCAGAGTCTAAGGGGTGCCCGGTCTACACCAGAGCCCGCCGCAAAGCGAGTTAGACAAGCTGCGAAGTGGTACCACCAGGTCGTTCCTCAGGCGTGACATGTCTGCAGTGGCGGCCAAGGTTGAAGTACAGAGACGGCTGGAGCCGGGGAAGGTGAGTGAAGCCGGCCACCGGACCCTGGAGAGGCATGGGTGCACCCGCGATCCGAGACAGGGATCGCGGGAGCACCCGTGACAGTAACCCCCCCCTCCCCTTTGGCCTCCCCCTCTTCTTCTTGGTCCCAAGAAATCTCTGGAGGAGAGTCCGATCCACGATGTTCTCTTCGGGCTCCCAAGATCTATACTCCGGCCCGAACCCCTTCCAGTATACAAGATGGAACCACTTACCCCTCATGATCTTTATGTCCAGAACTTCCTTAACTTCATAGACATCTGGGGAAACCGCTACAGGAGCAGGAGGAGGGGATTGCTGGGAGAAGTAGTTAAAGATGACTGGCTTCAGGATGGAGACATGGAAGGTGTTTGGGATGCGCATAGATGGAGGAAGGTGGAGCTTGTAGGCCACGGGGTTGATACGCTTCAGCACCTCAAATGGACCCAGATAGTGAGGGCCAAGCTTGTAGCTGGGAATCTTCAGCTGGACATATTTTGAAGACAGCCACACTTTATCACCTGGAGAGAAGATGGGAGGAGGCCTGCGTTTCTTGTCAGCCTGGAGCTTGGTACGAGCGGAAGCCTGCCGCAATGAAAGGCGAGTCTGCTCCCAGATGGTCTTCAGATCGTGTATCAACTCATCAACAGCAGGAACATCCGTAGGCACAGGCAGAGGAAGAGGAGGACGTGGATATTGTCCATAAACGATGAAGAAGGGAGAAGCACCAGAAGTTTCAGAGTTCGGGGAATTGTATAAGAACTCCGCCCATGGCAATAAAGCGGACCAGTCATCTTGGCGAGCCGAGACGAAATGGCGAAGGTAGAAGCCTAGAGTTTGGTTGACTCTCTCTACCTGTCCATTAGACTGCGGATGGTACGCAGAAGAGAAGTCCAGTTTCACCTGTAGCTGATTACACAGAGATCGCCAGAAGCAAGAGACAAACTGAACCGCTCGATCCGAAATAATTTGCAACGGAAGTCCATGTAGCCGAAAGATGTGGATGAAGAATAGACTGGCAAGGCGCGGAGCAGACGGCAGACCAGGCAGCGGAATGAAATGGGACATTTTTGAGAACCGGTTGGTTACCACCCAGATGACAGTATTCCCAGAGGACAGTGGAAGGTCTGTAATAAAGTCCGTGGCCACATGAGTCCACGGGCTACTGGGTATCGGCAACGGCATCAGGAGACCAGCAGGTTTTAGGCGTGATGGCTTGTTATGAGCACAGGAAATACACGAACCCACGAAATCTCACACATCTTTGGCCAGGTCTGGCCACCAATAGTAATGGGAAATGAGGGCAATAGAACGCTGTACCCCTGGAGCAGCAAGAACCATCCGTTCCGGAGGAACAATATGACTAGGAGTAGGATCTTCTCCAACCACATCTGAAGCACGAGAAAGAGCATCGGCTTTAATGTTCTTCTCTGCAGGGCGGAAATGTATGAGAAAATCAAATCGGGGGAAGAAAAGAGACCAACGAACCTGACGAGGATTAAGACGCTGAGCAGTCTGTAGATACAGGAGATTCTTGTGGTCAGTATAAATATGGACCGGATGACGAGCTCCTTCCAGAAGATAGCGCCATTCCTCCAAAGCTAGCTTTATGGCCAAGAGTTCCCGATCTCCAATGGAATAATTCCTTTCGGCAGGTGTGAACGTCTTTGAGAAGAAACCGCTGGTGAAGGTACAACCTTTGGGCCCCTTCAGGGTAAGGACAGCCCCAGCACCAACGGATGAGGCATCAACCTCTAACTGGAAAGGCTTTTCCGTGTCAGGCCTTGTGAGTACAGGCGCAGAGGCAAAAGCAGACTTCAACCTAGTGAAGGCATCTTCAGCAGCCGGAGGCCATTGTATTGCATTAGCATTCTTCTTAGTCAATGTCACGATGGGAGCCACAAGAGAGTAGAAGTGGGGAATAAATTGTCGATAATAGTTGGCGAAGCCCAAAAATCTCTGTATGGCACGTAACCCCACTGGGCGACGCCACTGAAGTACAGCTCCCAACTTGGAAGGATCCATTTGAAGGCCTTTATCAGAAATGACATATCCCAGAAATGGAAGACTACTCTGGTGAAATAAGCATTTCTAGAGTTCGGTTTATAAACAGTTGGACCTTAAGCGCCTGAGGACATGGATCTGGTGAGACTGAAGATCTGGGGAAAACACCAAAATGTCAATCAGGTAGACTATGACACAAGAATAGAGTAAGTCTCTGAAGATGTCATTAACAAATTATTGGAAAACAGCTGGAGCATTGCAGAGTCCAAAGGGCATTACCAGATACTCAAAATGTCCGTTACGGGTATTGAAAGCTGTCTTCCACTCGTCGCCTTCCCGAATACGGATGAGGTTGTATGCCCCTCGCAGATCCAGCTTGGTGAAAACCTTGGCACCCCGGAGTCGGTCAAAGAGTTCAGTGATGAGAGGTAACGGGTAGCGGTTTTTCACCATGACTTTATTGAGACCGCGGTAATCTATGCACGGACGAAGGGAACCATCCTTCTTGGATACAAAGAAGAAGCCAGCACCAGTGGGAGAAGAAGACTTCCGGATGAAACCCTTTTGCAAATTCTCCTTAATATAGGCAGACATAGCATCGGTCTCAGGCACCGACAATGGGTATACTCGTCCTCGTGGAGGAGACATACCCGGCAGCAGGTCAATGGGACAGTCATAGGGGCGGTGTGGAGGCAGGACCTCCGCTTGTTTCTGAGAAAAAACATCGGCGTAGTCTCGGTAGCATGCTGGAAGATTCTTTAGAGGCTTGTCAACCCGGGTAGTTGGCAAGACAGATACTAGGTGAGGAACTTCTAGGCCAGTGATGGCAAACCTTTTAGACACAGAGTGCCCAAACTACAACCAAAACCCATGTATTTTTTTTCGCAAAGTGCCAATGCGACAATTTAAGCCGTAACTTATTGCTCCCTGCTTTTTCGCAGGTTTGAATTGTATAGGCATCTGAGGACACCAATACAGTAGAAATAAGGAGAAAAAGTTTGGATTATCTTTGTAGCTTCCTTCTAGGGTCCTGGGCTGCAAGAGGATGACGAACACTGCCCTTGGGTGATAGTAAGGGTGCCCATAGAGATGGCTCTGAGTGCCACCTCTGGCACCTGTGCCATAGGTTCGCCACCACTGTTCTAGGCAATGAGACTGACAGTCCGGACCCCAACGGAGAACTTCTCCCATCTTCCAATTAAGGACGGGTGCGTGACAATCTCGTGGTCATTTTACAGTTTAGGGGCATTCTATAACATGCAAGTTACAATAATTGGGGCATTATATTGTGTGGGAGTAGAGGAAGGGGCATTATACTGTGTGGATAGGCCATAAGTAGACATTATACCAAGTGGAAGTCCCTAGGGGTGGCCAAAGACAGTTTGTAGGTTGTAAGGGGAGGAAGGTATTATTGTGTGGGGACATTAGGATATGGGTTCAGGGTGGATTAAAAGACATGTTCTGAAAACTATTAAAAAGTTCTGACTTGGAGCTAAGACTCTCAGAAATAATCCATCATCACAGCTGCCAAGTAAATGTAAATGTAAGCTACCGGTGACATCATACATGTAGAGACTCGTCTTCTAGACCAAAATAACATGTTACATATATCCATGACATAGGTAATTGACTTGGAACACAAATATCATTAATATATCCAAAAATCAGGCACTTGGGAAAGTATCACACATTTTTGAGCCCTGGAAGCTGTATGCCCAGCTGCACTCCCAGCTAGTAAGTCGGCCAACCGAGTGAACACCTCAAATCTCAAATCTTCCACCATTCTGCCTGCTGTGACTTGAAATTAAATATAAAATACAAAGAAAAAACATAACATTCAGTTAGGTGTATCCACCAACACTTTACTCCTGAAGAGCTTTTCATAATTTGGTTGTTGTTTCTGTCTCCTTAGGATTCCGGAGATCCCCACACAATTGAAGCTATACTGCGAGCACCTGCTGAAAACAATGATGGAGAGATTGACTTTAAGGAATTTTTAGAACTTGTAGCAAAAGTTGCTGTTGCTTATTTTGAAGCTCCGAGGTCCAAGAAAGGTCAGATCTCTGCATCCCAAAAAGGTTCAATGCTGCACCCATCAACATCCTCAAAAACATGTGAATTAACCCCAAAACAAGATTGAACCAAGAGAGAGGGCTCAACCCAAGCTCAAATCCTCAAACATGACAAAACCCAGAAAGAAGATCCAACTGAGAAAAGTGAGCCAACTCAAAAACAAGCTCTAACCCAAAAACAAGACCCAAGTCAGACGAAGGACCCAATACTGAAACAGGACCCAAGAGAGAAACAAAACCCAATCCACAAACAAGATCAAACCGAAAAACAAGATTCGGCTCCAAAACCTGATTCATTCCAAAAATAAGACCCAACCCAAAAAACAGAACAAACCAAGGAACAAGTCTCGACCAAGAAACAAGATTCCAGCCAAAAACAAGAACCAACAGAGATAAAACACTGAAGCACAAGAAGCACAAACTTAGAAAGAAGCAACAAACAAAAAACAATGTTCAGTTCTTCTGCAAGATCAGACCCAAAAAACAAGACCCAACCGAGAAACAAGAACCTATCCAAAAACAAGATCCAGCTCAGAAACAAGGACAAATCGAGAAGAAAGACCCAAACCAGAAATAACACTTTATAAGGAAGGAAGACTCCACTCAGCCAACCAAAAGCATAATTCAGCTCATGAGCCTGACCCTCAAACTGGCTCCAACCCAAAAGAAGATCCAACCAAACAAGACTCAACTCATCTAACTGAAAACATGATTCAGCTGTTCAGCCGAATGTGAAAATCAAGCATGGCCTGACCCTAAAACTGGGCCAAACCCAAAAAGAAGAGAAGTCACAAAAAGAAAATCTACCTGAGAAACAGGAACAAGAATCCAATCAAATTGACCAAACTTTGAAGCAAGACCCTAACCCAGAAAAACCCAACCAAAATGGAAAATCCATCTAAGATAAAAGACTCAAAAAAGGAGACCCAATTCAAAAGCAAGACCCCATCATAAAGATCCTGACTCTAAATAGGACTAAAAAAAGAGGTCGGCGCTCTGAGTGAAGACCTAAGCAAGAAAGAAGACACAGCTCAGAACCAATGCTCTGTACAAAAAGATCCAAAGCAGAAACCTGATCCAACAAAGAAGCAATGTTCAGCCCTCATGCAAGATATGACCCAGAAGCATGACTGGACATTAAAGCAGGATCCAATCCAAAAAGATGACCCAAACAAAACAGAAGATTAAGCTCAGAAAAATGAACCAACCAAAATAGAAAACCCAACTCAAAAGCAAAAAAACAACCAAAACAGAAAATTAAGATCAGAAAAAAGACCCATCAAGACCCAACCCAAAAACTGAACCAATGAACAAGTCTCCACCAAGAAATAAGATTCCAGCCAAAAACAAGAACCAACAGAAAAAACAAAAACAACACTTAGCACAAGAAGCACAAACAAAAAAACAAAAACAAGCTCAGAAGCTAGAAACAACCGAAACAGAAGATCAAACTCAGAAAAGAGACCAAACCAAAAATAAGACCCAACTCAAAAGCAAAAAACAACCAAAACAGAAGATGTAGTTCAGAAAAAAGACCTAACCAAAGTGGAAATCCCAACTCAGAAACAACACCCTACCAAACCAGAAGACTCAGCAACAAGACCCAATAAAAAAAAAGACCTGATGATTCAGAAAAATAGACTAATGAAAGTGGACCCAGCTCTGAAAGAGGACCAAGGCAAAGAGAAGACCCGGGTCAGAAACAAGTGGACACTGAAGCAGGATCCAAAAAGATGACCCAAACCAAGAGGAAGACCCAACTCAGAAAAAAGACCCAACTAAAAAGAAGACTCAACCTCAGTCTAATAAAATCACTGTCACCAGTCAGTCCTTGGTGCTTGTATAATCACTGTCATCAGTCAGTCCTCAGTCTAGTATAATAACTGTTACCAGTCAGTCCTCAGTCTAGTATAATCATTGTCACCAGTCAGTCCTTGGTGTTTGTATAATCGCTGTCATCAGTCAGTCCTCAGTCTAGTATAATAACTGTTACCAGTCAGTCCTCAGTCTAGTATAATCACTGGCACCAGTCAGTCCTCAGTCTAGTATAATCACTGCCACCAGTCAGTCCTCAGTCTATTATAATCACTGTTACCAGTCAGTCCTCAGACTAGTATAATCACTACCACCAGTCAGTTCTCAGTCTAGTATAATCACTACCACCAGTCAGTCATCAGTCTAGTATAATCATTGTCACCAGTCAGTTCTCAGTCTAGTATAATCACTGGCACCAGTCAGTCCTCAGTCTAGTATAATCACTGGCACCAGTCAGTCCTCTGTCTAGTATAATCACTACCACCAGTCAGTCATCAGTCTAGTATAATCATTGTCACCAGTCAGTTCTCAGTCTAGTATAATCACTGCCACCAGTCAGTCTTCAGTCTAGTATAATCACTGGCAACAGTCAGTTCTCAGTCTAGTATAATCACTGGCACCAGTCAGTCCTCTGTCTAGTATAATCACTACCACCAGTCAGTCATCAGTCTAGTATAATCATTGTCACCAGTCAGTCCGCAGTCTAGTATAATCACTGGCAACAGTCAGTCCTCAGTCTAGTATAATCACTGGCAACAGTCAGTCCTCTGTCTAGTATAATCACTACCACCAGTCAGTCATCAGTCTAGTATAATCATTGTCACCAGTCAGTTCTCAGTCTAGTATAATCACTGGCACCAGTCAGTCCTCAGTCTAGTATAATCACTGGCACCAGTCAGTCCTCTGTCTATTATAATCACTACCACCAGTCAGTCATCAGTCTAGTATAATCATTGTCACCAGTCAGTCCTTGGTGTTTGTATAATCGCTGTCATCAGTCAGTCCTCAGTCTAGTATAATAACTGTTACCAGTCAGTCCTCAGTCTAGTATAATCACTGGCACCAGTCAGTCCTCAGTCTAGTATAATCACTGCCACCAGTCAGTCCTCAGTCTAGTATAATCACTGCCACCAGTCAGTCCTCAGTCTATTATAATCACTGTTACCAGTCAGTCCTCAGACTAGTATAATCACTACCACCAGTCAGTTCTCAGTCTAGTATAATCACTGCCACCAGTCAGTCCTCAGTCTAGTATAATCACTGTCACCAGTCAGTCCTCAGTCTAGTATAATCACTGTTACCAGTCAGTCCTCAGTCTAGTATAATCACTGGCACCAGTCAGTCCTCAGTCTAGTATAATCACTGCCACCAGTCAGTCCTCAGTCTAGTATAATCACTGCCACCAGTCAGTCCTCAGTCTATTATAATCACTGTTACCAGTCAGTCCTCAGACTAGTATAATCACTACCACCAGTCAGTCCTCAGTCTAGTATAATCACTACCACCAGTCAGTTCTCAGTCTAGTATAATCACTGTCACCAGTCAGTCCTCAGTCTAGTATAATCACTGTCACCAGTCAGTCCTTAGCCTAGTATAATCACTGTCACCAGTCAGACCTCAGACTAGTATAATCATTGTCACCAGTCAGTCCTCAGTCTAGTATCATCACTACCACCAGTCGGTCCTCAGTGATATATAATCACTACCATCAATTGGTCCTCAGTTTAGTATCACCACCAGTCACTCCTTGGTGTAGTGTGATCTCTACCACCAGTCAGTCCTCATTGTGAAATAATCACTGTCACCAGTCAGTCCTCAGTCTAGTATAATCACTGTCACCAGTCAGTCCTCAGTCTAGTATAATCACTGTTACCAGTCAGTCCTCAGTCTAGTATAATCACTGCCACCAGTCAGTCCTCAGTCTAGTATAATCACTCCCACCAGTCAGTCCTCAGTCTAGTATCATCGCTACCATCAGTCAGTCCTCAGTCTAGTATAATCACTACCACCAGTCAGTCCTCAGTCTAGTATCATCGCTACCACCAGTCAGTCTTCAGTCTAGTTTAATCACTTCCACCAGTCAGTCCACAGTCTAGTTTAATCACTACCACCAGTCAGTCCTCAGTCTAGTTTAATCACAGTCACCAGTCAGTCCTCAGACTAGTATAATCACTGTCACCAGTCAGTCCTCAGTCTAGTATAATCACAGTCACCAGTCAGTCCTCAGACTAGTATAATCACTGTCACCAGTCAGTCCTCAGTCTAGTTTAATCACAGTCACCAGTCAGTCCTCAGACTAGTATAATCACTGTCACCAGTCAGTCCTCAGTCTAGTATAATCACAGTCACCAGTCAGTCCTCAGTCTAGTATCATCGCTACCACCAGTCAGTCCTCAGTCTAGTATCATCACTACCACCAGTCAGTCCTTAGTGTTATATAATCACTGCCACCAATTGGTCTTCAGTTAAGTATCACCACCAGTCACTCCTCATTGTAGTGTGAACACTACCACCAGTCAGTCCTCAGTCTAGTATCATCGCTACCATCAGTTAGTCCTCAGTCTAGTATCATCACTACCACCAGTCGGTCCTCAGTGTCATATAATCACTACCACCAATTGTTCCTCAGTTTAGTATCACCACCAGTCTGTCCTCAGTGTAGTATAATCTCTACCACTAAAATGTACACAGTAGCTGCCCGCTCTGTTTTTGCTTCATTAGGGACTGATGTAGCCTCTGAACCCAGGGTGGTGCAGGCTGATATGTTCAATCTTGCACCTCTTCTTGAGACCCCATTCCCATTGTAGTGGCAACGTCCCAAGGCGCATGCCCTGAGTGCCATCTGCAACATCCCCCACCGGGGCCTTTTCTTGGGGCCTGGAGGCAGCCGGGGCCCAGAATACTGGAGTGACTGGCGGTTCCGGCCTGGGGCACGCTGTGGTCACGGTGCTTGGTATGGGGACCGGAGGCCTGTCCTACAGCCTGGCAGCTCTCCAGCAGGTGGTGTGTGCAAGAAATATGGAGGGAGAGGCTGAGGTACTGAATCTCCCTGGGGCAACCCCTGAGTGTCTGTAGGATGAATCCCTGGGTAATGGATGGGGAGCCCGTGGTGGTAACAGCCGTATCAAGGGCCTCAGATGGAGGTAACGTTGTGCAAATCAACTTATGGATCTTTATTGAACAGGTAGGTATAATACATACGGTATACCTGCCATCTGACTGTCTTACCCTCCTGTATGACGTCTAGGTTTTAGGCGCAAGCCTGTGGAGTTTGACATAAAGACGTTCTGACACAGTCTTGGCTACATCCCTGCTAAGTCTAAAGAAAGAGGTTATATGCAAAAACAGCAATCACAGTGGCTTTACCAGCACAATGGGTGCACTTCCATATGTGTTATTAACTGCTGTATCAGGGTTTTAACACTTTTTAAACTTTAGAGCAGAAAAGGCTTCGGCGCTGCGTGGCACGCCTACATAGGAAATGCTGGAGATATTGCACGCGCACGGTCACGCCCAGCGCCGAAGCCTCTTCTGCTCTAAAGTTTAAAAAGTGTTAAAACCGCGATACAGCAGTTAATAACACAAATGAAAGTAAGTACCGGCACCAGCTCACCCTGAGCTCACCCTGAGCTGGTGCTCGGTACTTACTGCTTACCCCTACCATTCTAACTGGTAGGTTTCCTTTAAAACGTTACCATGACGTTACTGGAAGCAGCACGGCTACCTCGGGTTGCAAGGCACACCATGTATTGTCTACACTGGGAAAGAAGCCTTTGCTTCATCGTTTAAGTGCTAATAAAGCTGGGTGAACACTGAACTGCTGGTTTTCTTTGTTGAAACTGTTCTGTACGTTATCTGAAAGAGGTTTTACATTTTTAGTGGCTCAGGGGTAGTTGTGCTGAGCTCCGGGGGAATCAGCCTCATCAGCCGGTGAATCTGTAGAGCCCATCCTCATGGACGGATCTAAGAACAAGTAGATGGGCCCTCGAGCTAGCGCCATTGCTCCATCTGTAGCCTCCAACTCTTCTGGAGCCGGGTCATCACCCCACTGAGAAGGAATCGCTGGAAGGTCAACCCTCACCGGAACTTCTGGATCTGCTTCATCCTCAGCGGCTTCTTTGGCCATGGAAGACCCTTGAGAGCCGCACATACTTGCAACTGGAGAGTGTTTTCCTGGACCAGTCCTGGTCCATGGATGGCATTGGGGCCTGTGCTCATGATGGCGGTAGACGGGGCACTCACAGGGGTCACTATTTGGGGCACTGCAGATTGGGGAACAGATGAAAGATGCAGCCAGGAATCCTCATTGTACAGATCCTTGTAGGCGTTTCTCTTGGGATCTGGAATCCAGAGGAGGCCGCCGGGGCCCAGAATACCGGAGTGGCTGGCGGCCAAGGGTGCGCTGTGGTCATGGTGCTTAGTATGGGGACTGGAGGGCTGTCCTACAGCCTGGCAGGTCTCCAGCAGGTGGTGTCTGTAAGATATGTCCCTGGGTGATGGATGGGGAGCCTGTGGTGGTAACAGCCGTATCCAGGGATCAGACGGAGGCAACGTTGTGCAAATCAACTCACGGTTCTTTATTGAACAGGTAGCAGCCAACTGGCCAGAACGGTGAAACAGAAGATCTAGATTCAGATACTGGAGTGGTCGTGGAGAGTGGTCCGCAGAAATAGTGCTCCAGCCTGGCAGTAGGTGCTGGGATAATTGAGATGGAGCTGTGTCCAAACTGTGGAAGCTGCAGCTCTGGATTAGAGTCTCCTGACTTTGTTCCCGAAATTGGTTTCTGTATTAGCACTGAAGGTGTGCTCCCCACTATCTCTTCACTCTCAGACTCCTGTAGTCTGGACTGCTGACAGACTTTGAAGGACAGACTCCTGAGAAGGAGCATGAGGTCTGGACTGCCTGTATGCTGGCAGGGGTATTGTTATCCCTTAAATCTGGTCTTTGATGTTGCTAAGGTAGACTGGGCATCAGTGGAGGGCAGAATGGTGGAAATGTTATGTTCTCCTGGAGGTTGTATGTTCTCCTGGAGGTTATATGTTCTCCTGGAGGTTGTATGTTCTCCTGGAGGTTATATGTTCTCCTGGAGGTTGTATGTTCTCCTGGAGGTTATAGGTTCTCCTGGAGGTTGTATGTTCTCCTGGAAGTTATATGTTCTCCTGGAGGTTGTATGTTCTCCTGGAAGTTATATGTTCTCCTGGAGGTTATATGTTCTCCTAGAGGTTATATGTTCTCCTGGAGGTTGTATGTTCTCCTGGAGGTTGTATGTTCTCCTGGAGGTTGTATGTTCTCCTGGAGGTTATATGTTCTCCTGGAGGTTATATGTTCTCCTAGAGGTTATATGTTCTCCTGGAGGTTGTATGTTCTCCTAGAGGTTGTATGTTATTCAGGAGGTTATATGTTCTCGTGGAGGTTGTATGTTATTCGGGAGGTTATATGTTCTCGTGGAGGTTGTATGTTATTCGGGAGGTTATATGTTCTCCTAGAGGTTGTGTGTTCTCCTGGAGGTTGTATGTTATTCCATAGGTAAAAAGTTCTCCTGGAGGTTATATGTTCTCCTGGAGGTTATATGTTCTCCTGGAGGTTATATGTTATACGGGAGGTTGTATGTTCTCCTGGAGGTTATATGTTATACGGGAGGTTGTATGTTCTCCTGGAGGTTATATGTTCTCCTGGAGGTTATAGGTTCTCCTTTAGGTTATATGTTCTCCTGGAGGTTGTATGTTATTCGGCAGGTTATATGTTCTCCTAGAGGTTTTCTGTTCTCCTGTAGGTTGTATGTTATTCAAGAGGTAAAACGTTCTCCTGGAGGTTATATGTTATTGGGGAGGTTGTATGTTCTTCTGGAGGTTGTGTGTTCTCCTAGAGGTTGTGTGTTCTCCGGGAGGTTGTATGTTATTCGGCAGGTTACTTTTCTCCTGGAGGTTGTATGTTATTCGAGAAGTAAAAAGTTCTCCTGGAGGTTGTATGTTATTTTGGAGGTTATATGTTCTCCTGGAGGATATGTTCTCCTGGAGGTTGTATGTTATTCGGGAGGTTATATGTTATTCGGGAGGTTGTATGTTCTCCTGGAGGTTGTATGTTATTTGGGAGGTTGTATGTTCTCCTGGAGGTTATATGTTCTCCTGGAGGTTATATGTTCTCCTGGAGGTTATATGTTATTCGGGAGGTTATATGTTCTCCTGGAGGTTGTATGTTCTCCTGGAGGTTGTATGTTCTCCTGGAGGTTATATGTTATTCGGGAGGTTATATGTTCTCCTGGAGGTTATATGTTCTCCTGGAGGTTGTATGTTATTCGGGAGGTTGTATGTTCTCCTGGAGGTTATTTGTTATTCGGGAGGTTATATGTTCTCCTGGAGGTTGTATGTTCTCCTGGAGGTTGTATGTTCTCCTGGAGGTTATATGTTATTCGGGAGGTTATATGTTCTCCTGGAGGTTATATGTTCTCCTGGAGGTTGTATGTTATTCGGGAGGTTATATGTTCTCCTGGAGGTTATATGTTCTCCTGGAGGTTGTATGTTCTCCTTGAATTTATATGTTCTCCTAGAGGTTGTATGTTCTCCTGGAGGTTGTATGTTCTCCTAGAGGTTGTATGTTATTGGGGAGGTTGTATGTTCTTCTGGAGATTGTGTGTTCTCCTAGAGGTTGTGTGTTCTCCGGGAGGTTGTATGTTATTCGGCAGGTTATATGTTCTCCTGGAGGTTGTATGTTATTCGAGAAGTAAAAAGTTCTCCTGGAGGTTGTATGTTCTCCTGGAGGTTATATGTTCTCCTGGAGGTTATATGTTCTCCTGGAGGTTGTATGTAATTTTGGAGGTTATATGTTCTCCTGGAGGTTGTATGTTCTCCTGGAGGTTGTATGTTCTCCTCGAGGTTATATTTTCTCCTGGAGGTTATATGTTCTCCTGGTGGTTGTATGTTCTCCTGGAGGTCGTATGTTATTGGGGAGGTTGTATGTTCTCCTGGAGGTTGTATGTTATTCGGGAGGTTATATGTTATTCGGGAGGTTGTATGTTCTCCTGGAGGTTATTTGTTATTCGGGAGATTATATGTTCTCCTTGAATTTATATGTTCTCCTAGAGGTTGTATGTTCTCCTGGAGGTTGTATGTTCTCCTGGAGGTTGTATGTTCTCGTGGAGATTGTATGTTCTCCTGGAGGTTGTATGTTCTCCTGGAGGTTGTATGTTATTCGGGAGGTTGTGTGTTATTCGGGAGGTTGTATGTTCTTCTAGAGGTTGTGTGTTCTCCGGGAGGTTGTATGTTATTCTGCAGGTTATATGTTCTCCTGGAGGTTGTATGTTATTCTGCAGGTTATATGTTCTCCTGGAGGTTGTATGTTATTCGAGAGGTAAATAGTTCTCCTGGAAGTTATATGTTCTCCTGGAGGTTGTATGTCGTTCAGGAGGTTGTATGTTATTCGGGAGGTTGTATGTCGTTCAGGAGGTTGTATGTTATTCGGGAGGTTGTATGTTCTCCTGGAGGTTGTATGTTATCCTGAAGGTTGTATGTTCTCCTGGAGGTTGTATGTTCTCCTGGAGGTTGTATGTTCTCCCGGAGGTTGTATGTTCTCCTGGAGGTTGTATGTTCTCCTGGAGGTTGTATTTTATTCGGGAGGTTATATGTTCTTCTGGAGGTTGTATGTTCTCCTGGAGGTTATATGTTCTCCTGGAGGTTATATGTTCTCCTGGAGGTTGTATGTTATTCGGGAGGTTATATGTTCTCCTGGAGGTTATATGTTCTCCTGGAGTTTGTATGTTATTCGGGAGGTTGTGTGTTATTCGGGAGGTTGTATGTCGTTCAGGAGGTTGTATGTTATTCGGGAGGTTGTATGTTCTTCGGAAGGTTATATGTTCTCCTGGAGGTTGTATGTTATTCGGGAGGTTGTGTGTTATTCGGGAGGTTGTATGTTATTTGGGAAGTTGTATGGTATTCGGGAGGTTGTATGTTCTCCTGGAGGTTGTGTGTTCTCCTGGAGGTTGTATGTTCTCTGGGAGGTTATATGTTCTCCTGGAGGTTGTATGTTCTCCGGGAGGTTATATGTTCTCCTGGAGGTTGTATGTTCTCCGGGAGGTTATATGTTCTCCTGGAGGTTGTATGTTCTCCTGGAGGTTATATGTTCTCCTGGAGGTTGTGTGTTCTCCTGGAGGTTATATGTTCTCCTGGAGGTTGTGTGTTCTCCTGGAAGTTGTATGTTCTCTGGGAGGTTATATGTTCTCCTGGAGGTTGTGTGTTCTCCTGGAGGTTATATGTTCTCCTGGAGGTTGTGTGTTCTCCTGGAAGTTGTATGTTCTCTGGGAGGTTATATGTTCTCCTGGAGGTTGTGTGTTCTCCTGGAGGTTGTATGTTCTCCTGGAGATTGTATGTTATCCGGGAGGTTATATGTTCTCCTGGAGGTTATATGTTCTCCTGGAGGTTATATGTTCTCCTGGAGGTTGTATGTTCTCCTGGAGGTTGTATGTTGTCCTAGAGGTTATATGTTCTCTTGGAGGTTGTATGTTCTCCTGGAGGTTGTATGTTCTCCTGGAGGTTATATGTTCTCCTGGAGGTTGTATGTTCTCCTAGAGGTTATATGTTCTCTTGGAGGTTGTATGTTCTCCTGGAGGTTGTATGTTCTCCTGGAGGTTGTATGTTCTCCTGGAGGTTATATGTTCTCCTGGAGGTTATATGTTCTCCTGGAGGTTGTATGTTCTCTGGGAGGTTGTATGTTCTCCTGGAGGTTATATGTTCTCTTGGAGGTTGTATGTTCTCCTGGAGGTTGTATGTTCTCCTGGAGGTTGTATGTTCTCCGGGAGGTTGTATGTTCTCCTGGAGGTTGTATGTTCTCCTGGAGGTTGTGTGTTCTCCTGGAGGTTGTATGTTCTCCTGGCGGTTGTATGTTCTCCTGGAGGTTATATCTTCTCCTACAGGATGTGTGGGTGTGTGATTTTAGGAATATCTCATAGCTGCAGCGGTTCCCTCTGGTGGATGAGCCTCACAATTACATCACAACATTAGGAAATCCTTGATGCCCCCTGCTGGACTTTGTGCAGCCTCTTCCCATCTCCAGGTCTGCGTCCACTTTCAGTAATGTAAGTGGCAGCACATACTTGGATTCCCTGTGATCTGCAGTGACACAAGGTCTGGGCGCTCAATGGATGATGCACAAGAACAACAAGTCACAGAAAATCACTTACCTTTAACCTCTCTTGGAATCTCCTCCCTCCCAGCAGAGATGATGGCAGAGAAACCCCCATTTCCAATCCTTGGGGTCCCTTTCTAGATCACATTGTGCTGGTGGAGTCTTATCTCCTTTTTCTCCAAGGTAAATGCTCTGCTAAGAAGTTTCCCATGGAGATCCCCGATACAATGTGTGAGTGGTGTGAACCTTCCATGAAGATCATCATTAATGGGGATTGTCCATACCTCCCAACATTTGTGAAAGGGAAAGAGGGACAAAATGGCGGCACGCGTAGTGATCCCCCTAGGCCCCCCCCCCAATCACTCCCTGGCACGCCCCAAATTTTAACCATATAACAATAATAAAATTTATCTCAATAATAAATTTTTTTTTTTTATCCTTATTGGGATTTGAACCTAGAACCTGCAGTGTCCATGGATGATAATGACACAGCACCTCTAGCAACTGAGCTAAGAGCCCAGAAAAGATCTAGACGAGGAATTTTGGTAACTAAGAACTGAAGCCAACGTTTCGATTCCAGTTGAATCTTACTCAAGCATGCTTGAGAAAGATTCAACTGGAATCGAAACGTTGCAATTTTTATGCTTGGATGATGTTATAATAAAGACTATTTGGAACTGAACCGTACCGGGTGCTGTGGCTTCCTCCATCTATTATGGTAACTAAGAACTGTTACTGCTACTGTTACACTGTGACACAGATTTAATGCCTTGGTATATAGAGAGGGATCTTCTCAGAGATTATTATTGTAATTATTGAGACAATTATAACTATAAATATAATTATAGCGATGATTATTATTATTTTTACTATTATTAATAATTGTCTCCATAATAATAAAATAATACAATTCAGAATAATAATAGTCTCCATAATTACAATAATAATCTCTGAGAAGATCCCTCTCTATATATCCGGGCATTAAGTCTGTGTCACAGTGTAACAGTAGCAGATAACATTTCCTAGTTAAAAAAAATCCTTAGTTATGTAATCACTGGGCTCATAGCTCAGTGGGTAGAGGCTCCTATCTCTAATGCAGAGGGCCTGGGGTCTGAATCCCAGACTGGGCAAAAATGTATTTAATTTAACTAAAAAAAGAGCTTGTGTCTGGGGAAGACCTGGAGACCATATATGGACAGATGCTGATCTGAACCTGATGACGTGGTCCCTGCTCTCCGCTAACCCGACACATCTCTCAAAAGGATTCCCTGCCCAATGTCTGTAGAAACCATTCAGTAATATTAATTCAGGCTTTGAAAGTATTTACAGAGCCGGGAGGGAAAATCCATGACAATCTGACAGTTGCCCGTGACGCGGGGCAGAGGTAAGAAAAACGGGACTGTCCCGGCAAAATCGGGACGATTGGGAGCTATGATTCTGATGATGAGTCTGATTCTGGCCCTGGCAGCTAATCCTGATGGCTCAGAGATAGATGCAAGGATGGAGCAGACCCCAATCGTCTCTCCATGTTACTCTTCTATCCCCTAAGAACTCGGTCCCTTCTCCTGCTGTCAAGGACCGCGGCCATTGTGTTCTGTAAAGCCGGAGGAGAACATCGTCTACAGGTTGTCTCTATGTCTCTACTGCAGTGACTGAAGTAAATTGTCCCACCAGACCCCCGGCAGAGTCACCCGGACAATCAGGTCTCTTCTGAGTCGGTTACTGAGATTCTATTCTCGCTTTCTCTGTGTGTTGGGGATAAGTCTGTGTCTGGACCTGATAGATTGCGAGTCCGTAACTAATCTCAGTGATTAAATGGAGAGGGGGTAGAATTCCCCCAGATTTCTAGGCAGGTCGGATCAATACAGTAAAAGTATTTGGTGTTGAATAACCTTCCCTCTGGTGTCATTTTGGGTCTCCCATGATCAGCGTCACATCACCCGGTCTTTGATTGGAGAGCTGGATACCTAAGTGCTCATCTCTTTGCACTTCATTACTTGTGTCTGAGTGTGGAGGATAAGACCCTGAGAACAGCTTGGATTTTGCTTCTGCATTTTGATAAAATATCTGTCAGGATTGATCTCCGTCCAGGATCGGAGTATCCCAGGGGAGGATATTCGAGTTGTCTCCCCCAGAAGATGACACCAGGTATAGATCCAGGAGAGTCTACAGAAGGGACACATCCGCCCCTCTAATAATTAAAGTAATAATGTGATAATGTGATTTTAAAAAACTGTCTTAAAACCTTAAGGAACATTGTTATAGATTGTGCTGTAGTCGGGATCTGGTATAGATTTGGTATTGAGCCTGAAGTCAGAGGATTGGATGAGAATTATATCATGAAGAAGACACAAGTAGCCATAACATCCGGCAGGACGGGGTATAGGAGGCCCATACCAGAGTGTGGTACTAGCATGAAGGTGTGTGGGGTGAGCCACAGAAGATACCAGTGGCCTCTGCTATCAGTGTATGAGCCGTTAGACCTGTGGGGATACTGCACAAGGCTGGGTCCGAGACCACCACCGAGAGAGGCAGAGGGGCTGATGGAGGGTAAGAGATGAGGATGCTGCCCCGGATCCCCCCAGGATGCTCAGACTTGCACTTGTTGTAGTCAGTGGATAGGACACAAGTTACAACAAAGTAGTGAGAAAGTTCTGATCCGGAGGCGTCGATCCTGGAGGAGATTACAGTGTGACAGCAGCCATTGTCCTGAGTGTAAGCTCCGGTCATTACTCATATAATACTGCTGAGTAACAAGGTGCGTGTCACACACAAGTATCTCATTGTCCTCAACATCCAGAGGCCTACACATCATGTGCGATACTGTCTGCTGTGTATCTAATCCTACCTCGTGTGATACTGTCTGCTGTGTATCTAATCCTACCTCGTGTGATACTGTCTGCTGTGTATCTAATCCTACCTCGTGTGATACTGTCTGCTGTGTATCTAATCCTACCTCGTGTGATACTGTCTGCTGTGTATCTAATCCTACCACGTGTGTCTGTGTGGTACAGTCTGTACATAATCCTATACTGTATACCTAATACTATATTGTCCTCTATTTGGACACTTCCAGACATCGCAGTGCAGAACTCCGGAGCCGTGCAGAGATCCAGGACAATGGATAACATTCTGTCTGGACATGTCATGTAATACTCTTACAGCCTCACATACACGATAGATCATCCTCCACTGCCAGATCCTCACATCCACCCACAATTATACATCAACCACACGACACGGAGGAGAACGTAGAGCGATATACCATCCTCCATACACCCCACAGGCAGCAGCGTAGTACAAGCACCAGGACCACATCTGGGGGTAACACATGGGACATCGGGGCAGAGGGGAGGATAGGGACCGGATTATGGAAACGTTTTGTCAACAGAAGGGAACCAGTTACAAGTTTAGGGGTCTCTAAAAATGTAGGAATTTAGGGGCACGGTGGCCCTGGTCTGTCGATCTCCTGCTTCTTACCGGAGGCAGATTACATGAAGTTGATGTCAGGGAGGCAAAGTTCTTGGAGGACGTTTCCTCAGGTCTCTTTGTAACGTTCCTGGTGGACCTGCACGGAGGACAGATACAAGAGGTCAGACCTTTTATGCCTCATTGTTTTCTGCTGCGTTTCTTTGGAAAATTCTGTGACTATTGATGACCTCTACCTAGGAAAAGTATTGATGGTGTCTGACTAGAAGCATCACACACATCAGTAGTTTTCTGGATTCCACAATAATTGGGGTCTAATGGATCACAGTCAGGGCCGGCGCTATGGGTAGGCAAAGGTGGCAATTGCCCAGGGCCCCCAGGGAGAAAGGGGAGAATCTCTTCTTTCAAATGAATCTTGAATTTTGTCTCTAGGTGCTATGGATCCAGAGATATTCAGGTTTAAAGTGAGAATATCAGGTGCCATTTTTATATATAAATATCACTTCTGACGGCAGTTTAACAGTTTATATCTCCGTTTTTCTGCATTCTAGAAACACAAATTTAGATTCATATAAAAGAGGAGACTCTCTTCTTTCATAGGAAATAAGTGAGGTTCTATGTGTTACAGAGCCAGAGATACAGCCCCCTGAAGTGCACCCCCCCCCTCCAGATTCTTAGCCATCAGGCTGCGGGAGCATTTGCTGCACACAGGAGCTGCTGCACCTCACAGATAATGGAAATAGTCACTTTATATCTTACTACATTCTGATAAGGAATAATATCAACTAATATTCATGTTTTTAACCCTTCTCTATGCAAATCTAAGAACACACTTTGGGCCACATGTATCAATCGTTTTTTTCTGTTGTTTTTGCGCCTTTTCATTCAGGCGCACCGTTTTTTGTGCCATATTTGCAACTAAATGTGACTAAATGCTAGCTGCGCAGCAAAAAATAACCAGCTTTCCCTCATTTATCCTAGCAATCCAGATGTTTTGATGCGCCTAATGATATTCATCACTTGCGACTTTTCATTTAGGCGCAAAAATGGGCGCAAAAACACTCCAGCCCGGAGCTGGCGTTAACTGAGAAGAAAGCACTGAGCCCCTTTGCAGAAGAGCTCATTTCTAGCAGAAAAGCTCAACCAGACACTGCAGACACTAGAACATATAATACAGACATGAGATACTCTGCAGACACTAGAACAGATCATACAGACATGAGATACTCTGCAGACACTAGAACAGATCATACAGACATGAGATACTCTGCAGACACTGGAACATATAATAGATACATTAGATACATTACAGACAGGAGCTGCAGACTCTATTTACACTTCATCACCTTCTATTTACAAAACATTCTGCAAAACGCTGAGCTCACAGCAAGAGAGAAGAGAACGTAACAGAATGTTGCACATAGTACTGACAAGTGTCCCCCATGTCATTCTGCACAGTATCACCAGTGTGTCTGAGGGGGACACTGTGCAGGATTACAGGGGTGCAGCAGGAGACCAGCACTGGGGGATCCCCTCCAGGAGAAGCCCCTGCTGAGGAGGTCACTGGGTGCAGGGTGTCACACACCTGGGTGCTGCTGAGGAGGTCACTGGGTGCTGGGTGTCACACACCTGGGTGCTGCTGAGGAGGTCACTGGGTGCAGGGTGTCACACACCTGGGTGCTGCTGAGGAGGTCACTGGGTGCTGGGTGTCACACACCTGGGTGCTGCTGTGAGTGTTATCTTCATTCTGGGCTGTGGGAGAAGCAGAGAGGAGGAACATTACGCCAAAACTGCGCCAAAATTGCGCCTAAACTGAGTTAAAGTAAAGTGATTAATAAGAGGCAGGAAATTACCTTATCACAGATGGTTGTAGCTTGTGATAATTCGGGAAAACAGTGCGCCAGAATTTAGGCGCAACTACTACACTTAGGCGCACAAAAGTGATAAATGTGGCCCTTTCTCTCTTATTCCCTTTTATTTTGTGATAGTTATTTTTTGTTGGGAAAATTGACTGATACGATGAACATTCAATCCTCTTCGCCTAATGTGACTACACCGCGACCAGGACATGTCCATAAAGTTATATGTAACACCAAACACACAGACATGTCCTGGAATAAAGTGTTTATTTCCCATCATCCTCCATTACTTACACCGATGTTATGACGTTCTCACTCTCATTCTTATGAAGCGCGGAGGGTTCTGTTATTGTGCGGATAATACAATGGCGACATCTAATAGTGACTTTTATTATCTCATTAGAGGGGTTTATGGACATATAATTATTTATTTGGGTGACCATTGTGTAAGGAACAGACAATGATAGATCTGTGTGAATTTTCTGCAGTTCCCTTTGCTGCATATTTTGGTGAATATACACATGTGGGGTATGTATGATCTCCTCACATCTTACTGGTTTAGGAAAGTAGATTTTCTTTATATAAGTATCTGGATTTGTACATATTTTAGAGGAAATTTTGAATGTTAATTGCCAAATGCATCGCCTGGTTGTCTGCTTTCAAAATTCTATACGTTTTATGGCGCCTTTACTTTTTATTCTGTTTTATTGATATATTTTGCAGGTTTTGACTGTCGGAAAATGTCTAGCTGAAAAGCAGATATCTAGTTATTACAGTTTTAGTGCTATTATGTGGATTTATTCATGTGAACATATCAATAGGGCACATTTGTGAACTCTACAAATGTCCATGTATTACATTTAGGAGATGTGAAGGTAAATATTTTCTGTTTGGATCAAATTTTTTGCCATCAAAGTCAAATTTTAAGTATTTTTAATAAAATGTTTCAATTTGAATCAAAATTGCATGAAGGCGCCTATGTCTATAAAATTTTTCATGCAATTTTGAAAATGGGGCAAGTGTCTGCTTTCAGAAAATATCGGTCCCCCTCCCCAAATTTTTTGGAGTGTGGGAGGAAACCGGAGGACCCGGATGAAACCCACGCAGAAACATACAAAATCTTTGCAGATGTTGACCAGCGCTGCAAGGCTGTAGTGCTTATCACGGAGCCACCATGCTTCCCATAAATCTCCCTATCATCTATCTATCTCCTATAAAATTCTCCCATATTACAGTTTGTTTTACCAGACTAAAGGAGCCTCTTGCTGACTGTGACTGGTCATAAAATAGTTTTATTTTGGGGCCCCACTTTTAGTTTTGCCCAGGGCCCCACTTTGTCTAGAACCGGCCCTGATCACAGTGTAACTGCTCTGTCCGTGCAATGCATCTGAGGAGGCGCCGATTGTGTCCTTATGTCTCTCTTGTACATTGTTAGTGTGAACACCGGCTTGGGATTGCTGATTTTGTATTGAATTGCACCACACACTAATCTCCTTATGCAGCTCTGCTCCGGCTCATTAACAGTTAACCCGCTGTGACAGACAGAGCTTTGCTCCAATCATTCCTGGGGCCAGGACTCTGGTATCACATAAATCATCTGCTCATAGTTCAGCGCTGACTATAGATTTGTTGTGACATTAGCTCGTCCTGTCCTGTCTTCTTCTCTGTGTTTTGCACTTTTTGGACAGGGAGGTGCAGTGTGTCACACGAGGACACCCTCCCTGCTCCGCACTCTGCCGCCTCTGCCTCACCTGAGTATCTGACTATCCCAAGGGGAGGATAAATCAAGTTGTCTCCCCCAGAAGATGACACCATGTATAGATCCAGGGGAGACCACAGAAGGGGACACATCCGCCCCTCTAACTCTCCTATGGAGGCAGGTGTCCTCCTTGTAGAAGAAGGATGAGGAGCCAGACCATGTGTAGATGATCATGAACTTCCACATCCACTTTCTCTGGATTCCAGATCAGGTAGTGGCTGAGAACTGGTTCTGTAAGAGTAAACTCTGCGGGGCCTACAGTCCGGATCAGAGAAAGGGAGGAGGGACAGATGACATTTATCACCCCAGAAGGACATGTTGAAGACCTGGTGACGCCCTTTGGGTTGTGTCATGCTCCTACACTCTTCCAACAATTTCTTAATGACTAGAGATGAGCGAAAATCAGCAATCCCAAGCCCGTGTTCACACTGACAATGTACAAGAGAGACGTAAGGACACAATCGGCGCCTCCTCAGATGCATTGCACGGACAGAGCAGTTACACTGTGATTAGAGATGAGCGAACATGCTCGTCCGAGCTTGATGCTCGGTCGAGCATTAGGGTACTCGAAACTGCTCGTTGCTCGGACGAATACTTCGCCCGCTCGAGAAAATGGCAGCTCCCGCCGTTTTGCTTTTTGGCGGCCAGAAACAGAGCCAATCACAAGCCAGGAGACTCTGCACTCCACCCAGCATGACGTGGTACCCTTACACGTCGATAGCAGTGGTTGGCTGGCCAGATCAGGTGACCCTGGGATAGACTAGCCGCTGCCCGCGCTGCTCGGATCATTCTGTGTCTGGATGCCGCTAGGGAGAGAGCTGCTGCTGGTCAGGGAAAGCGTTAGGGTGTTCTATTAGCTTACTGTTAGGCAGGAGTGATTCTCAAAGAACCCAACAGCCCTTCTTAGGGCTACAATAACGTTCTACTTTTTTTATTTTAATTTGCATCTAGTACCATTTTGTGAGGAATTAGCAGGGGGACTTGCTACCGTTGTGTTCTGCGCTTAGTGGCACACATATCCATAGCAAAGACCGAAGTGGGAAAATTTAGTAGGGGTTGGATTTCAATTAGGCACTAACTCAGTGTCATCTCATCTGGCATAGTAGTGTGCTTTGATACTTGGCTAGAAAATAGCCATAGGAGAATACAAAGAGCTTACTTACGCATACAGTAGCGTTCTATATATTTGATTTCTGGTTGATCTGCTGGTGGCTGTACTTTCTGCAGTGCATGTACTAGCCAATTCTGAGCAATTTGTAGTGAGACTTGCGACCGCTGTGTTCTGCGCTTAGTGACGCACATATCCATAGCAAAGACCGAAGTGGGAAAATTTAGTAGGGGTTGGATTTCAATTAGGCACTAACTCAGTGTCATCTCATCTGGCATAGTAGTGTGCTTTGATACTTGGCTAGAAAATAGCCATAGCAATAGGATAGCATTGTTTGGTTTTAAAAACTCAAAAAAAAACAAAAAACACAAAAAAAAAAAAACACACAAAAAAAAACAAAAAAAAGTAAAAAAAAAAATAAAGTTATAACTCTCATTTTAAAAATGTTTAACCCGAGGGCTAGGGGTAGAGGACGAGGGCGGGGACGTGGGCGTCCAACTACTGCAGGGGTCAGAGGCCGTGGTCCTGGGCGGGGTGAGACACCACCTGCTTATGAGGGAGCAGGGGAACGCCGCAGAGCTACACTCCCTAGGTTCATGTCTGAAGTTACTGGGACTCGTGGTAGAGCACTGTTGAGGCCAGAACAGTGCGAACAGGTGATGTCGTGGATTGCTGACAATGCTTCGAGCAATTTGTCCACCACCAGTCAGTCTTCCACGCAGTCCACCCATGTCACCGAAATCGCCACTCCTCCAGCTCCTGCACCTCAGCCTCCTCCCCCCCAGTCTGCCCCCTCCCAGGAAAATTTGGCATTTGAACCGGCATACTCTGAGGAACTGTTTTCTGGACCCTTCCCACAGTCACAAACCACTTGTCCGGTTGCTGCTGAGCAATTTTCCGATGCCCAGGTTTTCCACCAGTCACAGTCTGTGGGTGATGATGACCTTCTTGACGTAGTGGAAGTGTGTAAAGAGGTGTCCGACGATGAGGAGACACGGTTGTCAGACAGTGGGGAAGTTGTTGTCAGGGCAGGAAGTCCGAGGGGGGAGCAGACTGAGGGATCGGAGGATGATGAGGTGACAGACCCAAGCTGGGTTGAGAGGCCGGGTGAACACAGTGCTTCTGAGACGGAGGAGAGTCCTCGACCAGAACAGGTTGGAAGAGGCAGTGGTGGGGCCAGACGGAGAGGCAGGGCCAGAGCAGGTGCATCAGCGCCAAATGTGTCAACTAGTGAAGCTCCCGTGGCGAGGGCTCCTGCGGCGAGGGCTAGATCTTCAGAAGTCTGGAGGTTCTTTAAGGAAACACCGGATGACCGACGGACTGTGGTGTGCAACATTTGCCAAACCAGGCTCAGCAGGGGTTCCACCACTACTAGCTTAACTACCACCAGTATGCGCAGGCATATGAATGCTAAACACCCCACTCAGTGGCAACAAGCCCGTTCACCTCCGGCCGTGCACACCACTGCTCCTTCCCCTGTGTCAGCTGCTAGTCAGCCCCCTGCCCAGGACCCTGCCACAAAAACCCCATCGTCGCCTCCACGATCCTCCACAGCATCCACCAGCGTTCAGCTCTCCATACCCCAGACGCTGGAGCGGAAACGCAAATATAGTGCAACCCACCCGCACGCCCAAGCCCTTAATGTGCACATCTCCAGATTGCTTAGCCTGGAGATGCTGCCCTATAGGCTAGTAGAGACCGAGGCCTTTCGCAACCTCATGGCGGCGGCCGCCCCTCGGTATTCGGTCCCCAGCCGCCACTACTTTTCCCGATGTGCCGTCCCAGCCCTGCACCAGCACGTGTCAGACAACATCATCCGTGCCCTGACCAACGCCGTTTCTGACAAGGTCCACCTGACCACGGACACGTGGACGAGTGCTGCCGGGCAGGGCCACTATATATCGCTGACGGCACATTGGGTTAACTTGGTGGAGGCTGGGACCGAGTCTGACACTGGGGCTGCTCATATACTGCCGACGCCGAGGATTGCGGGGCCTACCTCGGTCCAGGTGTTTCAGGCCTACTATGCCTCCTCCTCCTCCCACCCCTCCTCCACCTCCTCCTCCGAACTACCATCCGTGGGCACGGCGCCATCAGTCGGTAGCTCTAGGCACAGCAGCAGTGCCGTCGCTAAGCGACAGCAGGCGGTGCTCAAACTGCTGAGCCTAGGCGACAAAAGGCACACCGCCCAAGAGCTATTACAGGGCATCACGGCGCAGACTGATCTGTGGCTGGCACCGCTGAACCTCAAGCCGGGAATGGTTGTGTGTGACAACGGCCGTAACCTGGTGGCGGCTCTGCAACTCGGCAGACTGACACATGTGCCATGCCTGGCCCATGTGTTAAATCTGATAGTGCAGCGTTTCCTCAAGACATACCCCAATCTGTCTGATTTGCTCACGAAGGTGCGCCGCATCTGTGCGCATTTCAGGAAGTCCAGCCCAGATGCTGCCACTCTCAGGGCAGCGCAGCGCCGCCTCCAACTGCCCGCTCACCGACTGTTGTGCGACGTGCCCACGAGGTGGAATTCAACACTGACCATGTTATCCAGAGTTTACCAGCAGCGCAGAGCGATTGTAGACTGCCAGATGTCAACTTCCACCAGAACTGGTAGTCAGGTCAGTCAGCTTCCTCAAGTCTACAATGAGGAGTGGACGTGGATGTCTGATATCTGTCAGGTGCTGAGTAACTTTGAGGAGTCAACACAGATGGTCAGTGGCGATGCCGCCATCATCAGCCTCACCATCCCGCTGCTTGGCCTGTTGAAAAACTCTCTGGTCAGCATGAAGTCGGAAGCTTTGCGCTCGTCACAAGAGACGGGGGAAGAATATTCCCTTGTTGATAGCCAAAGCACCCTGAGGTCTGTTTCTCAGCGCATATCGGAGGAGGTGGAGGTGGAGGAGGATGAGGAGGAAGAGGAGGAGAATGTTGGCGAGACACAAGAGGGGACCATTGTTGAGTCCTTCACTGTTCAGCGTGTATGGGCAGAAGAAGAGGAGTTGGAGGAGTTGGAGGAGGAGGAAATGGACAGTCAGGCCAGTGAGGGGAGTGAATTCTTACGCGTTGGTACTCTGGCGCATATGGCAGATTTCATGCTAGGCTGCCTATCCCGTGACCCTCGCGTTCAAAGAATTTATTCCAGCACCGATTACTGGGTGTTCACTCTCCTGGACCCACGGTACAAGCAAAATCTTCCCACTCTCATCCCTGGAGAGGAAAGGAGTGTGAGAATGCATGAATACCAGCAGGCCCTGGTGCACAAGCTGAAACAGTATTTCCCTTCTGACAGCGCTAGCGGCAGAGTGCGTAGTTCTGCGGGACAAGTAGCGAGGGAGAGTAGGCGAGCAGGCAGCTTGTCCAGCACTGGCAAGGGTACGCTTTACAAGGCTTTTGCCAGCTTTATGTCACCCCAGCAAGACACTGTCACCTGTCCCCAGTCTCGGCAGAGTAGGGCTGATCTTTACAGAAAGATGGTGAGGGAGTACGTAGCTGACCATACCATCGTCCTAAATGATCACACAGCTCCCTACAACTACTGGGTTTCAAAGCTGGACATGTGGCACGAACTGGCGCTGTACGCCTTGGAGGTTCTTGCCTGCCCTGCCGCTAGCGTCTTGTCCGAGCGGGTTTTCAGTGCAGCTGGTGGCATCATCACCGATAAGCGTACACGCCTGTCGACTGACAGCGCTGACAGGCTGACGCTTATTAAAATGAATAAAGGCTGGATTTCTCAGAATTTCCAATCTCCACCAGGTGAAGGAAGCTCAACCTGAATAATTGATCCACTCCTCCTCCTCCTCATTTTCCTCCTTCTCCTCCTCTTTGTACAGTAAAGCAGAGGAAAATGGCTATTTTTTGACAGGGCCCACTGGCTCTTGCTATAGTACTTCATGCATTTAATTTTTCTGCAGGGCCACCTACCCGGTCCTCTGTTTGAAACAATTTTTGTGAGTGCCACATACAGGCACTCAATCTATTCCATTTTACTGCAGGGCCACCTACCTGCTCCAAACAGAAAGCTAGTGTTTAGCATAGATCCACCTTTAGGGTATGGCATGTTATCACGTCTGGCTAAGATAGCACTATAAAACACTGCGCACACATAGCAAGTGACTGCAGCCTGGGAAATTATATGGAAATACCCCCCGGAGTGAGAGGGTAGTCTGAGAGCGTGGATTACACTCCTAATAGTCCATATTCCCCCTGATACAGATGTGGCCAGGACTTGCTATCTAATCTATCACTGTGTAGCCTCTAACCATACTAAAAAGAGCGCACGCAGCACAGCGAACCTTTCTATACCTACCTGTGTGCAACATAGCGAACCCCTCAATACCTACCTGTGTGCAACATAGCGAACCCTACAATACCTACCTGTGTGCAACATAGCGAAACCCCTCAATACCTACCTGTGGGTTCCTAACTCCCTATTCCACACTTAAAACGTTAACTCATCTCAAACTCCTCACGTTCCTCTCCTTGCTCCGAAGGAAAAATCTACTTCTTTTCCCACCGTTCCAACTTTTAGTTTTTCTTTTGTTTCTACACACTGGGAAAATATTCCTTATGGTTGAAATAAATGATTAATAAAAGTTACATTTTATCAGAATCCTCATTGACATAGGTCGGAGGACGTCCTTGTTGCAGAAATGCAAAGTTTGTAAATCGACTAGAAGCATCACACACATCAGTAGTTTTCTGGATTCCACCATAATTGGGGTCTAATGGATCACAGTGTAACCGCTCTGTCCGTGCAATGCATCTGAGGAGGCGCCGATTGTGTCCTTATGTCTCTCTTGTACATTGTCAGTGTGAACACGGCTTGGCATTGCTGATTTTGTATTGAATTGCACCACACACTAATCTCCTTATGCAGCTCTGCTCCGGCTCATTAACAGTTAACCCGCTGTGGCAGACAGAGCTTTGCTCCAATCATTCCTGGGGCCAGGACTCTGGTATCACATAAATCATCTGCTCATAGTTCAGCGCTGACTATAGATTTGTTGTGACATTAGCTCGTCCTGTCCTGTCTTCTTCTCTGCGTTTTGCACTTCAGCGCATGAAGGGAATGTCACCTAGTTGTCCTCTTACTGTTTAGGGTATGTGAGGCAAACAGGTAGGGAAAGCTGGGCTCTGGGTTTAGCATCAGGACCCACAAGCTGTGTCATTACTCCGTTCCCAGACCCTGCGTTACAGTAACAACTGATAATTGACAACAACGGATCCACAACAGGTTCTCTGGTGACCCGAGAGTCTCAGCTGTCAGGACATGGTGGTCCTCCATGTTGGAGTAGTGTCCTCCATCCTGCAGCAGGTGGGCTCCATGGAGGAGAGGGTCAGAGGGTCTTCTTGTAGGGATCACAGGTAGAAGCTGATGACTCTGTGTCATGATTCACTGCTGCGGGGATTAGACTGCAGCAGGGGATGGAGGTTCTTCATTGTGATCAGAGGGCAGTGACTTACAGATCTGATATTGAGTTATTCAGGCAGGGCGTGACCCCATGGCCCGGCTGATAGTTAGGTCCCTACAGGACGGGGAGGTGCAGGGTGTCACCTGGGTCCTCCGGTGTTTATAACATGAGGACACCCTCCCTGCTCAGCACTCTGCTGCCTCTGCCTCACCTGCTCCACGTAGACCTGCAGATACCTGCACTGGTAAGTCGCTCATGTCCCGGTCCTGGGGTGGGGGCTGCAGCAGTCACATCACCTATAGACGCTGAGGGATCTGCACCAAACTGCAGCAGCAGACGGGGAGACAACTGGTTATTCTTTTCCATAGTAAAATCTAGATGATAACTGATCATGAAAATCCCCCGTAATCACTGAGCAGTGCCGAGACCCTCTGCATCCTCTGACCCCCGACCCCCAACTTACCTCCATCTTATCTCTTATCCGACCTTAACTGAGACCCTCTGCATCCTCTGCCCCCCGACCCCCAACTTACCTCCATCTTATCTCTTATCTGACCTTAACTGAGACCCTCTGCATCCTCTGACCCCCGACCCCCAACTTACCTCCATCTTATCTGACCTTAAATGAGACCCTCTATGTGCTCTGCACCCCGACACCCCCATATTATCTCTTATCCGACCTTAACTGAGACCCTCTTCGTCCTCTGCGTTCTAGCGAAAAGGATAATTTGAACTTTTAGTTTTATATATTTTTTTACTGTATTTCTAGACTCCTGGGGTATTTAACCCTAGGGAGTCTGATCACTTATACAATATACTGCAGCAGGATTGCAGTGTACTGTACATTGACTGCATGTGTGGACCCTGTGTTAGGGTTCAAGCTGTCATAGCAACACATCAGAGGGGGCGCCACCCAGATCCCAGATGGGGGCACCCATGTGTTACCATCACTTGAGTGCCGCCATCGCGTTTCATGTACTTACCTGAAATTTATGCAGCTTTGTGACATGTTGGAAAGGGCATAAAAAGGCATAAACCACCTGCAGCGACATCGGCCGTTATGGTGGGTAATAATGAATGACGATGCAGAACTCATGTTACTACTTACATAATGCGGGTGCAAGGGTTTCTCCCGATTGCTAATGGGTTTCGACCCAAGTTCTTGGGTTTCTATCCCCCCCCCCCTGTATCATCTCTATCTGCTGTATCCTGTATCTTCTATCCCCCCTGTATCATCTCTATCTGCTGTATCCTGTATCTTCTATCCCCCCCTGTATCATCTCTATCTGCCATATCCTGTATCTACTATCCCCCCTGTATCATCTCTATCTGCCGTATCCTGTATCTACTATCCCCTCTGTATCATCTCTATCTGCCGTATCCTGTATCTACTATCCCCCCTGTATCATCTCTATCTGCCGTATCCTGTATCTTCTATCCCCCCTGTATCATCTCTATCTGCCGTATCCTGTATCTTCTATCCCCCCCTGTATCATCTCTATCTGCCGTATCCTGTATCTTCTATCCCCCCCTGTATCATCTCTATCTGCCATATCCTGTATCTTCTATCCCCCCCTGTATCATCTCTATCTGCTGTATCCTGTATCTACTATCCCCCCTGTATCATCTCTATCTGCCGTATCCTGTATCTACTATCCACCCCCTGTATCATCTCTATCTGCCATATCCTGTATCTACTATCCCCCCTGTATCATCTCTATCTGCCGTATCCTGTATCTACTATCCCCCCTGTATCATCTCTATCTGCCGTATCCTGTATCTTCTATCCCCCCTGTATCATCTCTATCTGCCGTATCCTGTATCTTCTATCCCCCCCTGTATCATCTCTATCTGCCGTATCCTGTATCTTCTATCCCCCCTGTATCATCTCTATCTGCCGTATCCTGTATCTTCTATCCCCTCCTGTATCATCTCTATCTGCCGTATCCTGTATATTCTATCCCCCCCTGTATCATCTCTATCTGCTGTATCCTGTATCTTCTATCCCCCCCTGTATCATCTCTATCTGCTGTATCCTGTATCTTCTATCCCCCCTGTATCATCTCTATCTGCCGTATCCTGTATCTTCTATCCCCCCCAGTATCATCTCTATCTGCCGTATGCTGTATCTTCTATCCCCCCCAGTATCATCTCTATCTGCTGTATCCTGTATCTTCTATCCCCTCCTGTATCATCTCTATCTGCTGTATCCTGTATCTTCTATCCCCCCCAGTATCATCTCTATCTGCTGTATCCTGTATCTTCTATCCCCCCCAGTATCATCTCTATCTGCTGTATCCTGTATCTTCTATCCCCCCCCTGTATCATCTCTATCTGCTGTATCCTGTATCTTCTATCCCCCCCTGTATCATCTCTATCTGCCGTATCCTGTATCTTCTATCCCCCCCCCTGTATCATCTCTATCTGCTGTATCCTGTATCTTCTATACCCCCCTGTATCATCTCTATCTGCCGTATCCTGTATCTTCTATCCCCCCCTGTATCATCTCTATCTGCTGTATCCTGTATCTTCTATCCCCCCCAGTATCATCTCTATCTGCCATATCCTGTATCTTCTATCCCCTCCTGTATCATCTCTATCTGCCGTATCCTGTATCTTCTATCCCCTCCTGTATCATCTCTATCTGCTGTATCCTGTATCTTCTATCCCCCCCTGTATCATCTCTATCTGCCGTATCCTGTATCTTCTATCCCCCCCAGTATCATCTCTATCTGCCGTATCCTGTATCTTCTATCCCCCCCTGTATCATCTCTATCTGCCGTATCCTGTATCTTCTATCCCCCCCTGTAACATCTTTATCTGCCGTATCCTGTATCTTCTATCCCCCCCCCTGTATCATCTCTATCTGCCGTATCCTGTATCTTCTATCCCCCCCTGTAACATCTCTATCTGCCGTATCCTGTATCTTCTATCCCCCCCATATCATCTCTATCTGCCGTATCCTGTATCTTCTATCCCCCCCTGTATAATCTCTATCTGCTGTATCCTGTATCTTCTATCCCCCCCCGTATCATCTCTATCTGCCGTATCCTGTATCTTCTATCCCCCCCTGTATAATCTCTATCTGCTGTATCCTGTATCTTCTATCCCCCCTGTATCATCTCTATCTGCTGTATCCTGTATCTTCTATCCCCCCCTGTATCATCTCTATCTGCCGTATCCTGTATCTTCTATCCCCCCCCTGTATCATCTCTATCTGCCGTATCCTGTATCTTCTATCCCCCCCCCTGTATCATCTCTATCTGCTGTATCCTGTATCATCCATCCCCCCCTGTATCATCTCTATCTGCCGTATCCTGTATCTTCTATCCCCCCCCTGTATCATCTCTATCTGCTGTATCCTGTATCTTCTATCCCCCCCTGTATCATCTCTATCTGCCGTATCCTGTATCTTCTATCCCCCCCTGTATCATCTCTATCTGCTGTATCCTGTATCTTCTATCCCCCCCAGTATCATCTCTATCTGCCATATCCTGTATCTTCTATCCCCTCCTGTATCATCTCTATCTGCCGTATCCTGTATCTTCTATCCCCTCCTGTATCATCTCTATCTGCCGTATCCTGTATCTTCTATCCCCCCCTGTATAATCTCTATCTGCTGTATCCTGTATCTTCTATCCCCCCCTGTATCATCTCTATCTGCTGTATCCTGTATCTTCTATCCCCCCCTGTATCATCTCTATCTGCCGTATCCTGTATCTTCTATCCCCCCCTGTATAATCTCTATCTGCTGTATCCTGTATCTTCTATCCCCCCCTGTATCATCTCTATCTGCTGTATCCTGTATCTTCTATCCCCCCCTGTATCATCTCTATCTGCCGTATCCTGTATCTTCTATCCCCCCCCTGTATCATCTCTATCTGCCGTATCCTGTATCTTCTATCCCCCCCTGTATCATCTCTATCTGCTGTATCCTGTATCTTCTATCCCCCCCTGTATCATCTCTATCTGCTGTATCCTGTATCTTCTATCCCCCCCTGTATCATCTCTATCTGCCGTATCCTGTATCTTCTATCCCCCCAGTATTATCTCTATGTGCCGTATCCTGTATCTTCTATCCCCCCCCTGTATCATCTCTATCTGCCGTATCCTGTATCTTCTATCCCCCCCAGTATCATCTCTATCTGCCGTATCCTGTATCTTCTATCCCCCCCCTGTATCATCTCTATCTGCTGTATCCTGTATCTTCTATCCCCCCCTGTATCATCTCTATCTGCTGTATCCTGTATCTTCTATCCCCCCTGTATCATCTCTATCTGCCGTATCCTGTATCTTCTATCCCCCCCAGTATCATCTCTATCTGCCGTATGCTGTATCTTCTATCCCCCCCAGTATCATCTCTATCTGCTGTATCCTGTATCTTCTATCCCCTCCTGTATCATCTCTATCTGCTGTATCCTGTATCTTCTATCCCCCCCAGTATCATCTCTATCTGCTGTATCCTGTATCTTCTATCCCCCCCAGTATCATCTCTATCTGCCGTATGCTGTATCTTCTATCCCCCCCTGTATCATCTCTATCTGCCGTATCCTGTATCTTCTATCCCCCCCCTGTATCATCTCTATCTGCCGTATCCTGTATCTTCTATCCCCCCCCTGTATCATCTCTATCTGCTGTATCCTGTATCTTCCATCCCCCCCTGTATCATCTCTATCTGCCGTATCCTGTATCTTCTATCCCCCCCCTGTATCATCTCTATCTGCTGTATCCTGTATCTTCTATCCCCCCCTGTATCATCTCTATCTGCCGTATCCTGTATCTTCTATCCCCCCCTGTATCATCTCTATCTGCTGTATCCTGTATCTTCTATCCCCCCCAGTATCATCTCTATCTGCCATATCCTGTATCTTCTATCCCCTCCTGTATCATCTCTATCTGCCGTATCCTGTATCTTCTATCCCCTCCTGTATCATCTCTATCTGCCGTATCCTGTATCTTCTATCCCCCCCTGTATAATCTCTATCTGCTGTATCCTGTATCTTCTATCCCCCCCTGTATCATCTCTATCTGCTGTATCCTGTATCTTCTATCCCCCCCTGTATCATCTCTATCTGCCGTATCCTGTATCTTCTATCCCCCCCCTGTATCATCTCTATCTGCCGTATCCTGTATCTTCTATCCCCCCCTGTATCATCTCTATCTGCTGTATCCTGTATCTTCTATCCCCCCCTGTATCATCTCTATCTGCTGTATCCTGTATCTTCTATCCCCCCCCCTGTATCATCTCTATCTGCCGTATCCTGTATCTTCTATCCCCCCCAGTATTATCTCTATGTGCCGTATCCTATATCTTCTATCCCCCCCCTGTATCATCTCTATCTGCCGTATCCTGTATCTTCTATCCCCCCCAGTATCATCTCTATCTGCCGTATCCTGTATCTTCTATCCCCCCCCTGTATCATCTCTATCTGCTGTATCCTGTATCTTCTATCCCCCCCTGTATCATCTCTATCTGCTGTATCCTGTATCTTCTATCCCCCCTGTATCATCTCTATCTGCCGTATCCTGTATCTTCTATCCCCCCCAGTATCATCTCTATCTGCCGTATGCTGTATCTTCTATCCCCCCCAGTATCATCTCTATCTGCTGTATCCTGTATCTTCTATCCCCTCCTGTATCATCTCTATCTGCTGTATCCTGTATCTTCTATCCCCCCCAGTATCATCTCTATCTCCTGTATCCTGTATCTTCTATCCCCCCCCTGTATCATCTCTATCTGCCGTATGCTGTATCTTCTATCCCCCCCAGTATCATCTCTATCTGCCGTATGCTGTATCTTCTATCCCCCCCTGTATCATCTCTATCTGCCGTATCCTGTATTGTCTACCCCCCCCTGTATCATCTCTATCTGCCGTATCCTGTATCTTCTATCCCCCCTGTATCATCTCTATCTGCCGTATCCTGTATCTTCTATCCCCCCTGTATCATCTCTATCTGCCGTATCCTGTATCTTCCATCCCCCCCTGTATCATCTCTATCTGCTGTATCCTGTATCTTCTATCCCCTCCTGTATCATCTCTATCTGCCGTATGCTGTATCTTCTATCCCCCCCTGTATCATCTCTATCTGCCGTATCCTGTATTGTCTACCCCCCCCTGTATCATCTCTATCTGCCGTATCCTGTATCTTCTATCCCCCCTGTATCATCTCTATCTGCCGTATCCTGTATCTTCTATCCCCCCTGTATCATCTCTATCTGCCGTATCCTGTATCTTCCATCCCCCCCTGTATCATCTCTATCTGCTGTATCCTGTATCTTCTATCCCCTCCTGTATCATCTCTATCTGCTTTATCCTGTATCTTCTATCCCCCCAGTATCATCTCTATCTGCTGTATCCTGTATCTTCTATCCCCTCCTGTATCATCTCTATCTGCCGTATCCTGTATCTTCTATCCCCCCTGTATCATCTCTATCTGCCGTATCCTGTATTGTCTACCCCTCCCTGTATCATCTCTATCTGCCGTATCCTGTATCTTCGATCCCCCCCTGTATCATCTCTATCTGCTGTATCCTGTATCTTCTATCCCCCCTGTATCATCTCTATCTGCCGTATCCTGTATCTTCTATCCCCCCCCTGTATCATCTCTATCTGCTCTATCCTGTATCTTCTATCCCCCCCTGTATCATCTCTATCTGCCGTATCCTGTATCTTCTATCCCCCCCTGTATCATCTCTATCTGCCGTATCCTGTATCTTCTATCCACCCCCTGTATCATGTCTATCTGCTGTATCCTGTATCTTCTATCCCCCCCTGTATCATCTCTATCTGCCGTATCCTGTATCTTCTATCCCCCCCTGTATCATCTCTAACTGCCGTATCCTGTATCTTCTATCCCCCCCTGTATCATCTCTATCTGCCGTATCCTGTATCTTCTATCCCCCCCTGTATCATCTCTATCTGCTGTATCCTGTATCTTCTATCCCCCCCTGTATCATCTCTATCTGCCGTATCCTGTATCTTCTATCCCCCCCTGTATCATCTCTATCTGCCGTATCCTGTATCTTCTACCCCCCCCTGTATCATCTCTATCTGCCGTATCCTGTATCTTCTATCCCCCCTGTATCATCTCTATCTGCCGTTTCCTATATCTTCTATCCCCCCCTGTATCATCTCTATCTGCCGTATCCTGTATCTTCCATCCTCCCCCTGTATCATCTCTATCTGCCGTATCCTGTATCTTCTATCCCCCCCTGTATCATCTCTCATCTCTATCTGCCGTATCCTGTATCTTCTATCCCCCCCTGTATCATCTCTATCTGCCGTATCCTGTATCTTCTATCCCCCCCTGTATCATCTCTATCTGCCGTATCCTGTATCTTCCATCCTCCCCCTGTATCATCTCTATCTGCTGTATCTTCTATCCCCCCCTGTATCATCTCTCATCTCTATCTGCCGTATCCTGTATCTTCTATCCCCCCCTGTATCATCTCTATCTGCCGTATCCTGTATCTTCTATCCCCCACTGTATCATCTCTATCTGCCGTATCCTGTATCTTCTATCCCCCCCAGTATCATCTCTATCTGCCGTATCCTGTATCTTCTATCCCCCCTGTATCATCTCTATCTGCTGTATCCTGTATCTTCTATCCCCCCCCAGTATCATCTCTATCTGCAGTATCCTGTATCTTCTATCCCCCCCCCTGTATCATCTCTATCTGCCGTATCCTGTATCTTCTATCCCCCCTGTATCATCTCTATCTGCTGTATCCTGTATCTTCTATCCCCCCCTGTATCATCTCTATCTGCCGTATCCTGTATCTTCTATCCCCCCCTGTATCATCTCTATCTGCCGTATCCTGTATCTTCTATCCCCCCCTGTATCATCTCTATCTGCCGTATCCTGTATCTTCTATCCCCCCCCTGTATCATCTCTATCTGCTGTATCCTGTATCTTCTATCCCCCCCTGTATCATCTCTATCTGCCGTATCCTGTATCTTCTATCCCCCCCCTGTATCATCTCTATCTGCCGTATCCTGTATCTTCTATCCCCCCCCTGTATCATCTCTATCTGCTGTATCCTGTATCTTCCATCCCCCCCTGTTTTATCTCTATCTGCCGTATCCTGTATCTTCTATCCCCCCCTATATCATCTCTATCTGCCGTATCCTGTATCTTCTATCCCCCCCTGTATCATCTCTATCTGCTGTATCCTGTATCTTCTATCCCCCCCTGTATCATCTCTATCTGCCGTATCCTGTATCTTCTATCCCCCCCTGTATCATCTCTATCTGCCGTATCCTGTATCTTCTACCCCCCCCTGTATCATCTCTATCTGCCGTATCCTGTATTTTCTATCCCCCACTGTATCATCTCTATCTGCCGTATCCTGTATCTTCTATCCCCCCTGTATCATCTCTATCTGCCGTATCCTGTATCTTCTATCCCCCCTGTATCATCTCTATCTGCTGTATCCTGTATCTTCTATCCCCCCCAGTATCATCTCTATCTGCCGTCTCCTGTATCTTCTATCCCCCCTGTATCATCTCTATCTGCTGTATCCTGTATCTTCTATCCCCCCCCCAGTATCATCTCTATCTGCAGTATCCTGTATCTTCTATCCCCCCCCCTGTATCATCTCTATCTGCCCTATCCTGTATCTTCTATCCCCCCCTGTATCATCTCTATCTGCTGTATCCTGTATCTTCTATCCCCCCCTGTATCATCTCTATCTGCCGTATCCTGTATCTTCTATCCCCCCCTGTATCATCTCTATCTGCCGTATCCTGTATCTTCTATCCCCCCCTGTATCATCTCTATCTGCCGTATCCAGTATCTTCTATCCCCCCCCTGTATCATCTCTATCTGCCGTATCCTGTATCTTCTATCCCCCCCTGTATCATCTCTATCTGCCGTATCCTGTATCTTCTATCCCCCCCCTGTATCATCTCTATCTGCTGTATCCTGTATCTTCCATCCCCCCCTGTATCACCTCTATCTGCCGTATCCTGTATCTTCTATCCCCCCCCGTATCATCTCTATCTGCCGTATCCTGTATCTTCTATCCCCCCCCCTGTATCATCTCTATCTGCCGTGTCCTGTATCTTCTATCCCCCCCCTGTATCATCTCTATCTGCCGTATCCTGTATCTTCTATCCCCCCCCCTGTATCATCTCTATCTGCTGTATCCTGTATCTTCCATCCCCCCTGTATCATCTCTATCTGCTGTATCCTGTATCTTCCATCCCCCCTGTATCATCTCTATCTGCTGTATCCTGTATCTTCCATCCCCCCCTTGTATCATCTCTATCTGCCGTATCCTGTATCTTCTATCCCCCCCCTGTATCATCTCTATCTGCTGTATCCTGTATCTTCTATCCCCCCCTGTATCATCTCTATCTGCCGTATCCTGTATCTTCTATCCCCCCCTGTATCATCTCTATCTGCTGTATCCTGTATCTTCTATCGCCCCTAGTATTATCTCTATCTGCCATATCCTGTATCTTCTATCCCCTCCTGTATCATCTCTATCTGCCGTATCCTGTATCTTCTATCCCCTCCTGTATCATCTCTATCTGCCGTATCCTGTATCTTCTATCCCCCCCTGTATAATCTCTATCTGCTGTATCCTGTATCTTCTATCCCCCCCTGTATCATCTCTATATGCTGTATCCTGTATCTTCTATCCCCCCCTGTATCATCTCTATCTGCCGTATCCTGTATCTTCTATCCCCCCCTGTATCATCTCTATCTGCCGTATCCTGTATCTTCTATCCCCCCCTGTATCATCTCTATCTGCTGTATCCTGTATCTTCTATCCCCCCCTGTATCATCTCTATCTGCTGTATCCTGTATCTTCTATCCCCCCCTGTATCATCTCTATCTGCCGTATCCTGTATCTTCTATCCCCCCCAGTATTATCTCTATGTGCCGTATCCTGTATCTTCTATCCCCCCCCTGTATCATCTCTATCTGCCGTATCCTGTATCTTCTATCCCCCCCTGTATCATCTCTATCTGCTGTATCCTGTATCTTCTATCCCCCCCTGTATAATCTCTATCTGCCGTATCCTGTATCTTCTATCCCCCCCCTGTATCATCTCTATCTGCCGTATCCTGTATCTTCTATCCCCCCCCTGTATCATCTCTATCTGCCGTATCCTGTATCTTCTATCCCCCCCCCCTGTATTATCTCTATCTGCTGTATCCTGTATCTTCCATCCCCCCTGTATCATCTCTATCTGCTGTATCCTATATCTTCCATCCCCCCCTGTATCATCTCTATCTGCCGTATCCTGTATCTTCTATCCCCCCCCTGTATCATCTCTATCTGCTGTATCCTGTATCTTCTATCCCCCCCTGTATCATCTCTATCTGCCGTATCCTGTATCTTCTATCCCCCCCTGTATCATCTCTATCTGCTGTATCCTGTATCTTCTATCCCCCCCAGTATCATCTCTATCTGCCATATCCTGTATCTTCTATCCCCTCCTGTATCATCTCTATTTGCCGTATCCTGTATCTTCTATCCCCTCCTGTATCATCTCTATCTGCCGTATCCTGTATCTTCTATCCCCCCCTGTATAATCTCTATCTGCTGTATCCTGTATCTTCTATCCCCCCCTGTATCATCTCTATCTGCTGTATCCTGTATCTTCTATCCCCCCCTGTATCATCTCTATCTGCCGTATCCTGTATCTTCTATCCCCCCCCTGTATCATCTCTATCTGCCGTATCCTGTATCTTCTATCCCCCCCTGTATCATCTCTATCTGCTGTATCCTGTATCTTCTATCCCCCCCTGTATCATCTCTATCTGCTGTATCCTGTATCTTCTATCCCCCCCAGTATTATCTCTATGTGCCGTATCCTGTATCTTCTATCCCCCCCAGTATTATCTCTATGTGCCGTATCCTGTATCTTCTATCCCCCCCCTGTATCATCTCTATCTGCCGTATCCTGTATCTTCTATCCCCCCCAGTATCATCTCTATCTGCCGTATCCTGTATCTTCTATCCCCCCCCTGTATCATCTCTATCTGCTGTATCCTGTATCTTCTATACCCCCCTGTATCATCTCTATCTGCTGTATCCTGTATCTTCTATCCCCCCTGTATCATCTCTATCTGCCGTATCCTGTATCTTCTATCCCCCCCAGTATCATCTCTATCTGCCGTATGCTGTATCTTCTATCCCCCCCAGTATCATCTCTATCTGCTGTATCCTGTATCTTCTATCCCCTCCTGTATCATCTCTATCTGCTGTATCCTGTATCTTCTATCCCCCCCAGTATCATCTCTATCTGCTGTATCCTGTATCTCCTATCCCCCCTGTCTCCTCTCTTTCTGCCGTATCCTGTATCTTCTATCCCCCCCCTGTATCATCTCTATCTGCCGTATCCTGTATCTTCTATCCCCCCTGTATCATCTCTATCTGCCGTATCCTGTATCTTCCATCCCCCCCTGTATCATGTCTATCTGCCGTATCCTGTATCTTCTATCCCCCCCAGTATCATCTCTATCTGCCGTATCCGGTATCTTCTATTCCCCCTGTATCATCTCTATCTGCCGTATCCTGTATCTTCTATCCCCCCCCTGTATCATCTCTATGTGCCGTATCCTGTATCTTCTATCCCCCCCTGTATCATCTCTATCTGCCGTATCCTGTATCTTTTATCCCCCCTGTATCATCTCTATCTGCCGTATCCTGTATCTTCTATCCCCCCCTGTATCATCTCTATCTGCCGTATCCTGTATCTTCTATCCCCCCCCTGTATCATCTCTATCTGCCGTATCCTGTATCTTCTATCCCCCCCCTGTATCATCTCTATCTGCCGTATTCTGTATCTTCTATCCCCCCCAGTATCATCTCTATCTGCCGTATCCTGTATCTTCTATCCCCCCCTGTATCATCTCTATCTGCTGTATCCTGTATCTTCTATCCCCCCTGTATCATCTCTATCTGCCGTATCCTGTATCTTCTATCCCCCCCTGTATCATCTCTATCTGCCGTATCCTGTATCTTCTACCCCCCCCCCCTGTATCATCTCTATCTGCTGTATCCTGTATCTTCTATCCCCCCCAGTATTATCTCTATGTGACGTATCCTGTATCTTCTATCCCCCCCCCTGTATCATCTCTATCTGCCGTATCCTGTATCTTCTACCCCCCCCCCTGTATCATCTCTATCTGCTGTATCCTGTATCTTCTATCCCCCCCAGTATTATCTCTATGTGCCGTATCCTGTATCTTCTATCCCCCCCTGTATCATCTCTATCTGCCGTATCTGGTATCTTCTACCCCCCCCCTGTATCATCTCTATCTGCTGTATCCTGTATCTTCTATCCCCCCCAGTATTATCTCTATGTGCCGTATCCTGTATCTTCTATCCCCCCCTGTATCATCTCTATCTGCCGTATCCTGTATCTTCTATCCCCCCCTGTATCACCTCTATCTGCCGTATCCTGTATCTTCTATCCCCCCCTGTATCATCTCTATCTGCTGTATCCTGTATCTTCTATCCCCCCAGTATCATCTCTATCTGCCGTATCCTGTATCTTCTATCCCCCCCTGTAACATCTCTATCTTCCGTATCCTGTATCTTCTATCCCCCCCTGTATCATCTCTATCTGCCGTATCCTGTATCTTCTATCCCCCCCCTGTATCATCTCTATCTGCCGTATCCTGTATCTTCTATCCCCTCCTGTAACATCTCTATCTGCCGTATCCTGTATCTTCTATCCCCCCCTGTATCATCTCTATCTGCCGTATCCTGTATCTTCTATCCCCTCCTGTATCATCTCTATCTGCCGTATCCTGTATCTTCTACCCCCCCCTGTATCATCTCTATCTGCCGTATCCTGTATCTTCTATCCCCCCCTGTATCATCTCTATCTGCTGTATCCTGTATCTTCTATCCCCCCTGTATCATCTCTATCTCCTGTATCCTGTATCTTCTATCCCCCCTGTATCATCTCTATCTCCTGTATCCTGTATCTTCTATCCCCCCCTGTATCATCTCTATCTGCCGTATCCTGTATCTTCTATCCCCCCTCTATCATCTCTATCTGCCGTATCCTGTATCTTCTATCCCCCCCGTATCATCTCTATCTGCTGTATCCTGTATCTTCTATCCCCCCCTGTATCATCTCTATCTGCCGTATCCTGTATCTTCTATCCCCCCCTGTATCATCTCTATCTGCTGTATCCTGTATCTTCTATCCCCCCCTGTATCATCTCTATCTGCTGTATCCTGTATCTTCTATCCCCCCCCTGTATCATCTCTATCTGCTGTATCCTGTATCTTCTATCCCCCCTGTATCATCTCTATCTGCCGTATCCTGTATCTTCTATCCCCCTCGTATCATCTCTATCTGCCGTATCCTGTATCTTCTATCCCCCCCTGTATCATCTCTATCTGCCGTATCCTGTATCTTCTATCCCCCCCTGTATCATCTCTATCTGCCGTATCCTGTATCTTCTATCCCCCCTGTATCATCTCTATCTGCCGTATCCTGTATCTTCTATCCCCCCTGTATCATCTCTATCTGCCGTATCCTGTATCTTCTATCCCCCCTGTATCATCTCTATCTGCCGTATCCTGTATCTTCTATCCCCACCTGTATCATCTCTATCTGCCGTATCCTGTATCTTCTATCCCCCCCCGGTATCATCTCTATCTGCCGTATCCTGTATCTTCTATCCCCCCTGTATCATCTCTATCTGCCGTATCCTGTATCTTCTATCCCCACCTGTATCATCTCTATCTGCCGTATCCTGTATCTTCTATCCCCCCCCCCCCGGTATCATCTCTATCTGCCGTATCCTGTATCTTCTATCCCCCCCCTGTATCATCTCTATCTGCCGTATCCTGTATCTTCTATCCCCCCCTGTATCATCTCTTTCTGCCGTATCCTGTATCTTCTATCCCCCCCTGTATCATCTCTATCTGCCGTATCCTGTATCTTCTATCCCCCCCTGTATCATCTCTATCTGCCGTATCATGTATCTACTATCCCCCCCTGTATCATCTCTATCTGCTGTATCCTGTATCTTCTATCCCCCCCTGTATCATCTCCATCTGCCGTATCCTGTATCTTCTATCCCCCTCGTATCATCTCTATCTGCCGTATCCTGTATCTTCTATCCCCCCCTGTATCTTCTCTATCTGCCGTATCCTGTATCTTCTATCCCCCCCCCTGTATCATCTTTTTCTGCTGTATCCTGTATCTTCTATCCCCCCCTGTATCATCTCTATCTGCTGTATCCTGTATCTTCTATCCCCCCCTGTATCATCTCTATCTGCTGTATCCTGTATCTACTATTCCCCCTGTAGCATCTCTATCTGCTGTATCCTGTATCTTCTATCCCCCCCTGTATCATCTCTATCTGCCGTATCCTGTATCTTCTATCCCTCACCTGTATCATCTCTATCTGCCGTATCCTGTATCTTCTACCCCCCCCCTGTATCATCTCTATCTGCCGTATCCTGTATCTTCTATCCCCCCCTGTATAATCTCTATCTGCCGTATCCTGTATCTTCTATCCCCCCCTGTATCATCTCTATCTGCTGTATCCTGTATCTTCTATCCCCCCCAGTATCATCTCTATCTGCCGTATCCTGTATCTTCTATCCCCCACTGTATCATCTCTATCTGCCGTATCCTGTATCTTCTATCCCCCCCCTGTATCATCTCTATCTGCCGTATCCTGTATCTTCTATCCCCCCCAGTATCATCTCTATCTGCCGTATCCTGTATCTTCTATCCCCCCTGTATCATCTCTATCTGCCGTATCCTGTATCTTCTATCCCCCCCTGTATCATCTCTATCTGCCGTATCCTGTATCTTCTACCCCCCTGTATCATCTCTATCTGCTGTATCCTGTATCTTCTATCCCCTCCTGTATCATCTCTATCTGCCGTATCCTGTATCTTCTATCCCCCCCTGTATCATCTCTATCTGCCGTATCCTGTATCTTCTATCCCCCCCTGTATCATCTTTTTCTGCCGTATCCTGTATCTTCTATCCCCCCCTGTATCATCTCTATCTGCTGTATCCTGTATCTTCTATCCCCCCTGTATCATCTCTATCTGCTGTATCCTGTATCTTCTATCCCCCTCGTATCATCTCTATCTGCCGTATCCTGTATCTTCTATCCCCCCCTGTATCATCTTTTTCTGCCGTATCCTGTATCTTCTATCCCCCCTGTATCATCTCTATCTGCTGTATCCTGTATCTTCTATCCCACCCTGTATCATCTCTATCTGCTGTATCCTGTATCTTCTATCCCCCCTGTATCATCTCTATCTGCTGTATCCTGTATCTTCTATCCCCCTCGTATCATCTCTATCTGCCGTATCCTGTATCTTCTATCCCGCCCTGTATCATCTTTTTCTGCCATATCCTGTATCTTCTATCCCCCCCTGTATCATCTCTATCTGCTGTATCCTGTATCTTCTATCCCCCCTGTAGCATCTCTATCTGCTGTATCCTGTATCTACTATCCCCCCTGTAGCATCTCTATCTGCTGTATCCTGTATCTTCTATCCCCCCCTGTATCATCTCTATCTGCTGTATCCTGTATCTTCTACCCCCCCTGTATCATCTCTATCTGCTGTATCCTGTATCTTCTATCCCCCCCTGTATCATCTCTATCTGCTGTATCCTGTATCTTCTATCCCCCCTGAATCATCTCTATCTGCCGTATCCTGTATCTTCTATCCCCCCCAGTATCATCTCTATCTGCCGTATCCTGTATCTTCTATCCCCCCTGTATCATCTCTATCTGCTGTATCCTGTATCCTCTATCCCCCCCTGTATCATCTCTATCTGCCGTATCCTGTATCTTCTATCCCCCCCTGTATCATCTCTATCTGCCGTATCCTGTATCTTCTATCCCCCCCTGTATCATCTCTATCTGCCGTATCCTGTATCTTCTATCCCCCCCTGTATCATCTCTATCTGCTGTATCCTGTATCTTCTATCCCCCCCCTGTATCATCTCTATCTGCCGTATCCTGTATCTTCTATCCCCCCCTGTATCATCTCTATCTGCTGTATCCTGTATCTTCTATCCCCCCTGTATCATCTCTATCTGCTGTATCCTGTATCTTCTATCCCCCCCTCCTGTATCATCTCTATCTGCCGTATCCTGTATCTTCCATCCTCCCCCTGTATCATCTCTATCTGCTGTATCTTCTATCCCCCCCTGTATCATCTCTATCTGCCGTATCCTGTATCTTTTATCCCCCCCTGTATCATCTCTATCTGCCGTATCCTGTATCTTCCATCCTCCCCCTGTATCATCTCTATCTGCTGTATCTTCTATCCCCCCCTGTATCATCTCTATCTGCCGTATCCTGTATCTTTTATCCCCCCTGTATCATCTCTATCTGCCGTATCCTGTATCTTCTATCCCCCCCTGTATCATCTCTATCTGCCGTATCCTGTATCTTCTATCCCCCCCAGTATCATCTCTATCTGCTGTATCCTGTATCTTCTACCCCCCCCTGTATCATCTCTATCTGCCGTATCCTGTATCTTCTATCCCCCCCTGTATCATCTCTATCTGCCGTATCCTGTATCTTCTATCCCCCCCTGTATCATCTCTATCTGCTGTATCCTGTATCTTCTATCCCCCCCTGTATCATCTCTATCTGCCGTATCCTGTATCTTCTATCCCCCCCTGTATCATCTCTATCTGCTGTATCCTGTATCTTCTATCCCCCCTGTATCATCTCTATCTCCTGTATCCTGTATCTTCTTTCCCCCCCTGTATCATCTCTATCTGCTGTATCCTGTATCCTCTATCCCCCCCTGTATCATCTCTATCTGCCGTATCCTGTATCTTCTATCCCCCCCCCTGTATCATCTCTATCTGCTGTATCCTGTATCTTCTTTCCCCCCCTGTATCATCTCTATCTGCCGTATCCTGTATCTTCTATCCCCCCCTGTATTATCTCTATCTGCCGTATCCTGTATCTTCTATCCCCCCCTGTATCATCTCTATCTGCTGTATCCTGTATCTTCTATCCTCCCCCTGTATCATCTCTATCTGCCGTATCCTGTATCTTCTATCCCCCCCTGTATCATCTCTATCTGCTGTATCCTGTATCTTCTATCCCCCCCTGTATCATCTCTATCTGCCGTATCCTGTATCTTCTATCCCCCCCTGTATCATCTCTATCTGCCGTATCCTGTATCTTCTATCCCCCCCTGTATCATCTCTATCTGCCGTATCCTGTATCTTCTATCCTCCCCCTGTATCATCTCTATCTGCCGTATCCTGTATCTTCTATCCCCCCCTGTATCATCTCTATCTGCCGTATCCTGTATCTTCTATCCTCCCCCTGTATCATCTCTATCTGCCGTATCCTGTATCTTCTATCCCCCCCTGTATCATCTCTATCTGCTGTATCCTGTATCTTCTATCCCCCCCTGTATCAACTCTATCTGCCGTATCCTGTATCTTCTATCCTCCCCCTGTATCATCTCTATCTGCCGTATCCTGTATCTTCTATCCCCCCCCTGTATCATCTCTATCTGCTGTATCCTGTATCTTCTTTCTCCCCCTGTATCATCTCTATCTGCCGTATCCTGTATCTTCTATCCCCACTGTATAATCTCTATCTGCGGTATCCTGTATCTTCTATCCCCCCCTGTATCATCTCTATCTGCCGTATCCTGTATCCTCTCTCCCCCCCTGTATCATCTCTATCTGCCGTATCCTGTATCTTCTATCCCCCCCCCTGTATCATCTCTATCTGCTGTATCCTGTATCTTCTTTCCCCCCCTGTATCATCTCTATCTGCCGTATCCTGTATCTTCTATCCCCCCCCCTGTATCATCTCTATCTGCTGTATCCTGTATCTTCTTTCCCCCCCTGTATCATCTCTATCTGCCGTATCCTGTATCCTCTATCCCCCCCTGTATCATCTCTATCTGCCGTATCCTGTATCTTCTATCCCCCCCCCCTGTATCATCTCTATCTGCTGTATCCTGTATCTTCTATGCCCCCCCCCTGTATCATCTCTATCTGCCGTATCCTGTATCTTCTATCCCCCCCTGTATCATCTCTATCTGCTGTACCCTGTATCTTCTATCCCCCCCTGTATCATCTCTATCTGCTGTATCCTGTATCTTCTATCCCCCCCCTGTATCATCTCTATCTGCTGTATCCTGTATCTTCTACCCCCCCTGTATCATCTCTATCTGCTGTATCCTGTATCTTCTATCCCCCCCTGTATCATCTCTATCTGCCGTGTCCTGTATCTTCTATCCCCCCCTGTATCATCTCTATCTGCTGTATCCTGTATCTTCTATCCCCCCCTGTATCATCTCTATCTGCTGTATCCTGTATCTTCTATCCCCCCCCTGTATCATCTCTATCTGCCGTATCCTGTATCTTCTATCCCCCCCTGTATCATCTCTATCTGCTGTATCCTGTATCTTCTATCCCCCCCCTGTATCATCTCTATCTGCCGTATCCTGTATCTTCTATCCCCCCCCTGTATCATCTCTATCTGCCGTATCCTGTATCTTCTATCCCCCCCCCTGTATCATCTCTATCTGCCGTGTCCTGTATCTTCTATCCCCCCCTGTATCATCTCTATCTGCTGTATCCTGTATCTTCTATCCCCCCCCTGTATTATCTCTATCTGCCTTATCCTGTATCTTCTACCCCCCCCCTGTATCATCTCTATCTGCCGTATCCTGTATCTTCTATCCCCCCCCTGTATCATCTCTATCTGCCGTATCCTGTATCTTCTATCCCCCCCCTGTATCATCTCTATCTGCCATATCCTGTATCTTCTATCCCCCCCTGTATCATCTCTATCTGCCGTATCCTGTATCTTCTATCCCCCCCCTGTATCATCTCTATCTGCCGTATCCTGTATCTTCTATCCCCCCTGTATCATCTCTATCTGCTGTATCCTGTATCTTCTATCCCCCCCTGTATCATCTCTATCTGCTGTATCCTGTATCTTCTATCCCCCCTGTATCATCTCTATCTGCTGTATCCTGTATCTTCTATGCCCCCTGTATCATCTCTATCTGCCGTATCCTGTATCTTCTATCCACCCCCTGTATCATCTCTATCTGCTGTATCCTGTATCTTCTATCCCCCCTGTATCATCTCTATCTGCCGTATCCTGTATCTTCTATCCCCCCTGTATCATCTCTATCTGCCGTATCCTGTATCTTCTATCCCCCCCTGTATCATCTCTATCTGCTGTATCCTGTATCTTCTATCCCCCCTGTATAATCTCTATCTGCCGTATCCTGTATCTTCTATCCCCCCTGTATAATCTCTATCTGCCGTATCCTGTATCTTCTATCCCCCCCTGTATCATCTCTATCTGCCGTATCCTGTATCTTCTATCCCCCCCTGTATCATCTCTATCTGCTGTATCCTGTATCTTCTATCCCCCCTGTATCATCTCTATCTGCCGTATCCTGTATCTTCTATCCCCCCCTGTATCATCTCTATCTGCCGTATCCTGTATCTTCTACCCCCCCCCCTGTATCATCTCTATCTGCTGTATCCTGTATCTTCTATCCCCCCCTGTATAATCTCTATCTGCCGTATCCTGTATCTTCTATCCCCCCCGTATCATCTCTATCTGCCGTATCCTGTATCTTCTATCCCCCCCTGTATCATCTCTATCTGCCGTATCCTGTATCTTCTATCCCCCCTGTATAATCTCTATCTGCCGTATCCTGTATCTTCTACCCCCCCGTATCATCTCTATCTGCTGTATCCTGTATCTTCTATCCCCCACTGTATCATCTCTATCTGCCGTATCCTGTATCTTCTATCCCCCCCGTATCATCTCTATCTGCCGTATCCTGTATCTTCTATCCCCCCCTGTATCATCTCTATCTGCCGTATCCTGTATCTTTTATCCCCCTTGTATAATCTCTATCTGCCGTATCCTGTATCTTCTATCCCCCCCTGTATCATCTCTATCTGCCGTATCCTGTATCTTCTATCCTCCCCCCTGTATCATCTCTATCTGCCGTATCCTGTATCTTCTATCCCCCCCTGTATCATCTCTATCTGCCGTATCCTGTATCTTCTATCCCCCCCTGTATCATCTCTATCTGCCGTATCCTGTATCTTCTATCCTCCCCCCTGTATCATCTCTATCTGCCGTATCCTGTATCTTCTATCCCCCCCTGTATCATCTCTATCTGCCGTATCCTGTATCTTCTATCCCCCCCCCTGTATCATCTCTATCTGCCGTATCCTGTATCTTCTATCCCCCCTGTATCATCTCTATCTGCCGTATCCTGTATCTTATATCCTCCCCCGTATCATCTCTATCTGCCGTATCTTGTATCTTCTATCCCCCCTGTATCATCTCTATCTGCTGTATCCTGTATCTTCTATCCCCCCCCTGTATCATCTCTATCTGCCGTATCCTGTATCTTCTATCCTCCCCCGTATCATCTCTATCTGCTGTATCCTGTATCTTCTATCCCCCCCCCTGTATCATCTATATCTGCCGTATCCTGTATTTTCTACCCCCCCCCTGTATCATCTCTATCTGCCGTATCCTGTATCTTCTATCCCCCCCTGTATCATCTCTATCTGCTGTATCCTGTATCTTCTATCCCCCCTGTATCATCTCTATCTGCTGTATCCTGTATCTTCTATCCCCCCCTGTATCATCTCTATCTGCCGTATCCTGGATCTTCTATCCCCCCTGTATCATCTCTATCTGCCGTATCCTGTATCTTCTATCCCCCCCGTATAATCTCTATCTGCCGTATCCTGTATCTTCTATCCCCCCCAGTATCATCTCTATCTGCCGTATCCTGTATCTTCTATCCCCCCCCCCTGTATCATCTCTATCTGCTGTATCCTGTATCTTCTATCCCCTCCTGTATCATCTCTATCTGCCGTGTCCTGTATCTTCTACCCCCCCCCTGTATCATCTCTATCTGCCGTATCCTGTATCTTCTATCCTCCCCTGTATCATCTCTATCTGCTGTATCCTGTATCTTCTATCCTCCCCTGTATCATCTCTATCTGCCGTATCCTGTATCTTCTATCCTCCCCTGTATCATCTCTATCTGCCGTATCCTGTATCTTCTATCCCCCCCCTGTATCATCTCTATCTGCCGTATCCTGTATCTTCTATCCCCCCCGTATCATCTCTATCTGCCGTATCCTGTATCTTCTATCCCCCCCTGTATCATCTCTATCTGCCGTATCCTGTATCTTCTATCCCCCCTGTATCATCTCTATCTGCTGTATCCTGCATCTTCTATCCCCCCCTGTATCATCTCTATCTGCCGTATCCTGTATCTTCTATCCCCCCTCCTGTATCATCTCTATCTGCCGTATCCTGTATCTTCTACCCCCCCCTGTATCATCTCAATCTGCCGTATCCTGTATCTTCTATCCCCCCCCCTGTATCATCTCTATCTGCCGTATCCTGTATCTTCTATCCCCCCCTGTATCATCTCTATCTGCCGTATCCTGTATCTTCTATCCCCCCCCCTGTATCATCTCTATCTGCCGTATCCTGTATCTTCTATCACACATAGTCACCTGAACAAGAGCGTCAGAGACATTCACCTGAACGAGAATGTCAGAGACAGTCCCTGGAATGAGAGTGTCAGAGGCAGTCACCGTAATGAGAGTGTCAGAGACAGACAGTCACTGATAAAATTGTTTATAAAAAAAGGGACGGTTAGTGACAGAGATGAGACTACAGATACATATAAAATATTATTTGTTAACCCGTTCTATTTTGTTATAGCTAAAAGCAGTTATTTATTATCACTGGCAATGCAGGGAGCTACAGCTAGTGTATATATGTCCAGACCAGACGACACCAGAGTCTGGGATCAGTTCAATGCATCATGTCCAAGTCCCCTCCATTCCCTTCCCCCCACCAACCTAACACCTACACCACAACACTAACTTGGGATAGAGTCACATTTTTGAGCCCTGAAAGCTGTATGCCCAGATGGACTCCCAGCTGACAAGTCGGCCAACCGAGCAACCACCGGTCCCGGCCACCCAGGCCTCTGAATCCTCTTGTCTCCCATTCCTGGAAGAAAGGCCAAAACCATCCCCTACAGGAGTATACCCACGGAGGAGCCCATCCCCTGCAGGAGTATACCCACGGAGGAGCCCATCCCCTGCAGGAGTATACCCACGGAGGAGCCCATCCCCTGCAGGAGTATACCCACGGAGGAGCCCATCCCCTGCAGGAGTATACCCACGGAGGAGCCCTCTCTTTCCAGAGGTTAGAAACATTGATCTTAAAGGAAATCTACCATCAAAAATTTCATCTTGATAAACCATGGACACTTACTCATAGATCCAGGCACCGTGACTGTGGGAATCTTCTTACATTTGTTATCCATGGCCTCGTTCCTGATAAAATCAACTTTTAAAATATAATAATTAGCCAGAGGGGTTCTGGAACCTGATCCAAGGACAGCAAGTACCCCTTCCAGTTACCAGCCCTGCCCTGCTCCACTGCCTCCCGGACACAAAGCATAGCACTAAATGTACTGCGGCCTGGAACAGAGCAGTGCTGGGTCCCCGAAAGGAGCCGGGGCACAAACTGCACCAGCCAATTAAACAGCACCTTTGCCAAAACCTTTCTGTCCGTATTTAGAAGCGCTATGGGCCGCCAGTTCTCAATACGAGATCGGTCCTTACCCTTTGACAGGATGATCAGGGCTGACCTCCTCATTGACTTCGGCAGAGCGCCCGAGGAAAGACACTCATTGAATACCTCAGTCAAGAGAGGAACCAAGGCGTCCTTAAATGTCTTATAGAACTCAGATGTTAAGCCATCCGGAGCCGGCGATTTCTTGAGGGTGAGCCCTTCAATCTCCCGGCTGACTTCCTCCTCCCTAATCCTTTAGTGATGAGTCTACTCCTGGCTCAGAGACAGTTTCAGCCAGGAAAGCCGACATCACATCCCGATCTAGATCCTTCCTGCCCAAGAGGTGCGAGTAGAAGGATCTGACGACCTCCAGGATTAGAATAGTTGCATAATCTCTATTATTACATCTGTGGGGCTGCTCTGAAGGGGCTGGCGAGGGCTGTTACACCCTTTATGTACAGGTATATGGTGCGTTACACCCCGGCAGGTAACATGTGATCAGATTCTGTTCTGAGGAGCTCACAATTTTTACTTGTTCCATTGTAATACCTATACTATGACATTGGGGGTGCCATACACAGGACATGGTGCACCCTATAGAAGAGGTCATCTATGGGTTGTGACCTTCCATGGTCCTGACTGGCTTCTTCCTTTCCTCTTCCAGTTCCCATCCAGCAGCCATGGCCTATCTCCTGAGCGCCATCCGCAGGATCATCGACACCTTCCACCGCTACAGCTGCCGCAGCGGCCCTTGCGATAAACTGGACAAGGCGCAATTCAAGAGCCTCATCCAGACGGAGTTTGCAGAAGTGATTGAGGTAAGATCCTACATGGAGGTTCCCAGCACTTTGTGCTTCGGAGCTGCTCGTGAAGCAGAGGCGTCTTTTTTGGATTTCCATGAATTACAATGAAGGATAGACCCGGGAGGGAGTGGCTATTACTAGACAGGTCCGCTCTACTTCTTAGATCCTGTGTTTACTGCCTTCTGCCCCTCAGGGAATGATTAAAGAACAACTGTAAAGTATAAAAACTTTTGCCTGGCTCTGCATTAAGCTAAAATAAGCAATTCTCTAATTTACACTCATGAACCACCTGCAGCCACTTGCCTGCTAGCAGGGCTTTTACCTTGTCCCCCTGGCTGCTCTCCCTGCCTTTGTTATCGTGGTCGCCATGGGAATCCATATCTGTAGCTGGAGCGGAGGGTGGGTGGGATCTTGTTGGGAGGGGCCCTAGCAGAGGTGCGGCTCCCAAACTGTAGCTGCTGGGTGCAGGAGAATATCAGTCCTGATAATTACTGGCAACATGAAAAAATGATGTCACGCGCATGTGACTGAGCTCAGGCCCCACATCAGTTCTAGATCCTGCACACACAACGCATTGTATAGACAGCGACCCCTCTCTGTACAGGAAAGGGTGGTCCACAGCTTCCATAAAGTATAATGGCAGGGAGGGGGAAACACCCCTGCCAATGCATTTCCAGGCTGGTAGTTGATAATAGCGCCCTCCTCAGGTCAGGAGCTGTTGATCACCTCTCTAGAAAGGTTCTGGAATCTGAATCTTATGTAATTGCAGCTGTAGATTCTGCCTGGCAAGGCAACAGTTAAATACAATGATGTGGCTGTGCAACATCCCCCACCGGGGCCTAGCCTTTTCTCGGGCCTGGAGGCAGCCGGGGCCCGCAGTACCTGAGTGGCTGGCGGTGGCGGCCTAAGCACGCTGTTGTCACGGTGCTTGGTACGGGGGAACCGGAGGGCTGTCCTACAGCCTGGCAGGTCTCCAGCAGGGTGGTGTTGGCAAGAAATGATGAGGGAGAGGCTGCTATAGCGGATCTCCCTGGGGCAACCCTTTAGTGTCCAGAGTGTGAGTCTCTGTGTAGTGGACAGGGTGCCGGTGATGAAGGCAGCCGTATTAGCAGGGACCAGACGGAGACAGAGGTTGAACGAAAACAACTTACAGTTCTTTATTGGAACCGTCAGGAACTGCAGCAACGTGCCTTTAACAGAGTGGTGGAGTGCTGAGATGCATTTGGAGGGAGCCACAGGAGATAGATCGCCAGCCTGGATATAGAGGGTAGGCCAGGAGGCAGCTGTGTCCTAATAGGAAGCTTCAGCTTGTCCTGTGGGGCTTCAGGTATCACCTTTAGAGGTAAGATGATACCCCTTTTCCTCACTACACTAACTCTAATCTATTACTCCACTCTTCAGAGGCAGGGGCTAGGCTCTTCCTGCTCTGGTATGGGCTAGACTGAGATTACGCACTAACTGAGCTGGTCTCTTCTCTATAACTCACTGAGCTGGTCCTCTGGAACTGAGCTCTAGAAGTTCTGATCTGAGCTGAGCTCAGACTAAGCTGTTCTCTGGAACTGAGCCCAGACTAAAAGCTCTGGAACATTCCTGGCCAGGGGGTTTTGTAACTTCCCCTTGGTCAGGTGGTGGCTGCTCCTCCAATCACATCTCAGCTTACATAGGACCGGATGTAATACAGATCATTGGATGATAGAACTTACATCACACAAAAGTTAACTTCTGCCTTGCCAGGCAGGATTCACCACTGCAATATCCCCTATGTCCTATAAGGACCATGTAGTGTAATGTTGTGACATCTTGTGGGGCGTATTCGCAAACACTCCCTCGCCTTGCATCGGCGAGGGTGTTGCAGCTGTATTGTTAGCTGGAAGGTGATTGGAGAGGAGCCACCACCTGACCAGGGGGGGGGGGTATATAACCCCTGCTGGGTGAGAGGACATGGTCTTCTGGTGAGCGCACGGCAGTCCCAGAACTGATGGTTCTCAGACAAATAGCAGACTGGTGATATCTGTGATATTCCAAATCACAGAAAACCACAAAAATTGTGTAATCAGATATAGTTACCTTGCAGAAGTATACAATCTAAAATTGTCTCAAAGGGCATAATCGTCTGCTGTCCATTTGCCAATTCGTAACTCAGACATATTTCGCTTACGGGCTGGGGTGGGAGGTGGCAGGTAAATATGTTGTCCCTATGGGGTCCCCTTTAACCCCCGCCCTGACAAGAGCAGTCTACAGCTTTCCCTGTAAAAAAATAGCCTGCCCCCTATACACGCCCATTACCCTGACGCATTTCGTCCTCTGGCTCCTCAAAGGGAATAAAGTGCATCGATGCTGGTACTGGCCATCCATCGGGGTGGCATAGCATGGGCCAGACATCCAGTGGCTTGCAGGTCAAATCGGGCTTATCGTAGGCTACACCCTGGTGAAAAAACTGCTCATCTCCAGTTCTGGGGGTGGACTAGGAGATACAATATCCGGCTGGCGTTCCGTTTGTGCCAGATAGATGGTACTTCCGCCTCTTCAAGTCTAAAGCCCCACCCCCTTATGTATCTGATTGGGCGGACCCCCCTATACAGTTGCTCCTATAGGCCCAGCACGTCCACATCGGGACGCAACTGCCCCGAGTAAATATCTTTAGATCCAGAGATAATATGATAACAAGGTCCGACCATATCTCTAAATTATACCCATTATCCGTGCGATGTGTCTATATAAAGAGACCCCCTTCCAGTAGAGGAGACCTAGAATTACATTACACATAAAGTTAGAGAGAAATCGAGCGTTTACGAGGTCACACATCCAATTGCCACCAACAGCCGGATGACAATCCTGGCATATACATCTGCGTCTTTATAGGGGGTGACATAACTGGGAGGCTTTTGTAGGGGGCTGTGCTGGCCTCAAGATCAGTAAATTTAAAGGAATGGTGTAAAAACCAATTGGTCATTGAGGCCATTGGGAGAGATGGTATCCAATGTAACGATCCAACCTGCCTCCTTCTGGAGGATCATCTTGTGCCACTTGCCGCTGTGCTCAGGGTATGAAACCGCATCGCTGCCGCATCACCGTTATGGTACGCCCAGACATGGTTTGATATTGGTTTGTCTTTTTTGTGGGTCTCCAAGATGTTCCCCCACTCTTCTACGCAGCTCCCTGTAGGTCTTACCCACATACTCAGTACCACACGTACGTGTAACTTTGTACATGACACCAGTCCTCGTGCAGTCTATGTAGTCTCTAATGGTCTAACGTTTCCTGTAACGCTACTTGTGAATGTAAGGGCAGGCAATAACTCCCAGTCACCCGCCTGACTATGGCTATTCACTAGACAATCTCGAGTGGAACCTCTTTTGTGAGAAGTGATTGAGGGGCTTAGGCCTACCAGATTTTTTTAAATCTTTGTTCATCAACAGAATGGGCCAATGTCTCTCCAGGATCTTCCTGGCATCCTCCGACCCATTGTCAAAAGTGGCTATGACCTTCAGTTTATCGTCTGATTCCTTCTTTTCTTTTGGTGGACCATGTAGAAGATCAGTATGACTTTTACTTAAACTGTCCTGATAAGCCTCTGAGGAACCTATCAGGAGACCCACGCTCAAGGAATCTGTCGTTTGCCGCCGGAACTCGTTTTCTGAACTGTAGTTTCAGTGTACCCGCAGGTATCACCCCTTGGGCATTCCTTTACGTAGGGGAAATGGGTGATGACTGTCCCATCTTAATAGTGAATTGGTTGCTGTTGGTTTGCGATAAATGGACGAGTGTAGTGTACCATCCGGTAATTTCGTGATCAGCGCGTCTAGGAACGGAAGGTTTGTTTTATAAATCTCTGATGTAAAATGCCTATATGATTCTGGTTGAGTGAATTTACAAAGTTGCCAAACTCATCCGGTCCCCCACGTTTCTGTTCCTCTGGGGGTATGTGTTCTCTAAAAATACGGGCCCCTGAGTCCCTTCCACCTCTTTTGGTACTATGTCCTTTTTTTATCTTTATAGGACCCTTCACTATCTGATACTCCCGCCTCTGTTGAAGAGACCTCCGTATCAGTGGCACAGGGTTGATGTCTTTGGCTCAATATGCAATAAACCCTATTCTCTTTGAAGTCCTGAAGGTCTCTTATGAATTGTTGATGCTTTCTATCTTTTTAGAAATATTGTTATTTATTCACTGTCTGATCCCTGGATATGGCTGTTACCACCACGGGCTCCCCATCCATCACCCAGGGACTCATCCTATAGACACCTCAGGGGTTGCCCCATGGAGAACAAGTACATCAGGACAGTCCTCCGGTCCCCATACTAAGCACCGTGACACTAGCGTGCCTAGGCTGCAACCACCAGCCACTCCGGTATTCTGGGTCCCGGCTGCCTCCAGGCCTCAAGTAAAGGCCCAGTGGGGGGTGTTGCACATTTATATATTGTGCACATCCTGTGATGCTGCCATGTGTTCATCTTGTTATTCCTGTGTAGGTGTTGTATAGTGTAGTTGGACATGTTTTTATATATTGTCCTCTTTGTGATGTAGTAGATTCCTGTATGATGCAGAGATCCAGTGCTCTGTGCTCTCAGCTCTGTGTCTCCCCTGCCTTGTTGTGCACTAGATCTCTGTACAAGCAGTTACCCGGATGCTGTGACATCATGCAAAAGATGAGAAAAAAGTCTGCTCACCGATTCACAGCAAGATGGGTCAAGGTCCGTGCTGTAGATCCCTCCTGGACTGGAGAAAGTAACACAATCACTTCTGGTTTGTTGATCCAGCAAACAGGACAATGACGCTGTCCGGCTAGCGGGTGTGGATCCTCTGGACCACTGCAGACGATGACACAAGCCACTACCTGGGACCGGAGTCTAAGGGGTGCCCGGTCTACACAAGAGCCCGCCGCAAGGCGAGTTAGACAAGCTGCAAAGTGGTACCACCAGGTCGTTCCTCAGGCGTGACATGTCTGCAGTGGCGACCAAGGTTGAAGTACAGAGACTGCTGGAGCCGGGGAAGGTGAGTGAAGCCGGCCACCGGACCCTGGAGAGGCATGGGTGCACCCGCGATCCGAGCCAGGGATCGCGGGAGCACCCGTGACAGTACTCCCCCTCCCCTTTGGCCTCCCCCTCTTCTTCTTGGTCCCAAGAAATCTCTGGAGGAGAGTCCGATCCAAAATGTTCTCTTCAGGCTCCCAAGATCTATCCTCCGGCCCGAACCCCTTCCAGTCTACAAGATAGAACCGCTTACCCCTCATGATCTTCATCTTCAGAACTTCCTTAACTTCATAGACATCTGGGGAAACCGCTACAGGAGCAGGAGGAGGGGATTGCTGGGAGAAGTGATTCAAGATGATTGGCTTCAGGAGGGAGACATGGAAGGAGTTTGGGATGCGCATAGATGGAGGAAGGCGGAGCTTGTAGGCCACGGGGTTGATACGCTTCAGCACCTCAAATGGACCCAGATAGCGAGGGCCAAGCTTGTAGCTGGTAATCTTCAGCTGGACATATTTTGAAGACAGCCACACTTTATCACCTGGAGAGAAGATGGGAGGAGGCCTGCGTTTCTTGTCAGCCTGGAGCTTGGTACGAGTGGAAGCCTGCCGCAATGAAAGGCGAGTCTGCTCCCAGATGGTCTTCAGATCGCGTATCAACTATTCAACAGCAGGAACATCCGTAGGCACAGGTAGAGGAAGAGGAGGACGTGGATATTGTCCATAAACGATGAAGAAGGGAGAAGCACAAGAATTTTCAGAGTTCGGGGAATTGTATAAGAAATCCGCCCATGGCAATAAAGCGGACCAGTCGTCTTGGCGAGCAGAGACGAAATGGCGAAGGTAGCAGCCTAGAGTTTGGTTGACTCTCTCTACCTGTCCATTAGACTGCGGATGGTATGCAGAAGAGAAGTCCAGTTTCACCTGTAGCTGATTACACAGAGATCGCCAGAAGCAAGAGACAAACTGAACCCCTCGATCCGAAATGATGAGCAACGGAAGTCCATGCAGCCGAAAGATGTTGAAAAAGAATAGGCTGGCAAGGTGCGGAGCAGACGGCAGACCAGGCAATGGAACGAAATGGGACATTTTTGAGAACCGGTCGGTTACCACCCAGATGCCAGTATTCCCAGAGGACAGTGGAAGGTCTGTAATAAAGTCCATGGCCATGTGAGTCCACGGGCTGCTGGGTATCGGCAACGGCATCAGGAGACCAGCAGGTTTGAGGTGTGATGGCTTGTTATGAGCACAGGAAATACAGGAACCCACGAAATCTCGCACATCTTTGGCCAGGTCTGGCCACCAATAGTAATGGGAAATAGAACACTGTACCCCAGGGTGTCCAGCCACACGAGAGCAATATCCCCAAGTCAGAATTCTCCTACGTAGGGCAGGTCGAACATATGTCTTGCCTGGTGGAAGCTGCCAGAGGTCCACTGAAGCAGCAAGAACCAGCCGTTCCGGAGGAACAATATGACTAGGAGCAGGATCTTCTCCAACCACATCTGAAGCACGAGAAAGAGCATCGGCTTTAATGTTCTTCTCTGCAGGGCGGAAATGTATGAGAAAATCAAATCGGGTCAAGTATAAATATGGACCAGATGACGAGCTCCTTCCAGAAGATAGCGCCATTCCTCCAAAGCTAGCTTTATGGCCAAGAGTTCCCGATCTCCAATGGAATAATTCCTTTCGGGAGGTGTGAACGTCTTTGAGAAGAAACCGCATGTGAAGGTACGACCTTTTGGCCCCTTCTGGGTAAGGACGGCCCCAGCACCAATGGATGAGGCATCAACCTCTAACTGGAAAGGCTTTTCCGTGTCAAGCCTTGTGAGTACAGGCGCAGAGGCAAAAGCAGACTTCAACCTAGTGAAGGCATCTTCAGCAGCCGGAGGCCATTGTCTTGGATTAGCATTCTTCTTAGTCAATGTCACGATGGGAGCCACAAGAGAGGAGAAGTGGGGAATAAATTGTTGATAATAGTTGGCGAAGCCCAAAAATCTCTGTGTGGCACGTAACCCCACTGGGCGAGGCCACTGAAGTACAGCTGCCAACTTGGAAGGATCCATTTGAAGGCCTTTATCAGAAATTACATATCCCAGAAACGGAAGACTACTCTGGTGAAATAAGCATTTCTCGAGTTTGGCATATAAACGGTTGCGCCTGAGGACCTGTCAGACATGGATGTGGTGAGACTGTAGGTCTGGGGAAAAAACTAAAATGTAGTCCAGGTAGACTATGACACAAGAGTAGAGCAAGTCTCTGAAGATGTCATTAACAAATTCTTGGAAAACAGTTGGAGCATTGCGGGGTCCAAAGGGCATTACCAGATACTCAAAAGGTCTGTCACGGATATTGAAAGCTGTCTTCCACTCGTCGCCTTCCCGAATACGGATGAGGTTGTATGCCCCTCGGAGATGCAGCTTGGTGAAAACCTTGGCACCCCGGAGTCGGTCAAAGAGTTCAGTGATGAGAGGTAACGAGTAGTGGTTTTTTACCGTGACTTTATTGAGACCGCGGTAATCTATGCACAGACGGAGGGAACCATCCTACTTGGATACAAAGAAGAAGCCAGCACCAGTGGGAGAAGAAGACTTCCGGATGAAACCCTTTTGCAAATTCTCCTTAATATAGGCAGACATAGCCTCGGTCTCAGGCACCGACAACGGGTATACTCGTCCTCGTGGAGGAGACATACCTGGCAGCAGGTCAATGGGACAGTCATAGGGGCGGTGTGGAGGCAGGACCTCTGCTTGTTTTTCAGAAAAAACATCAGCATAGTCTCGGTAGCATGCTGGAAGATTCTTCAGAGGCTTGTCAACCCGGGTAGTTGGCAAGACAGATACTGGGTGAGGAACTTCTAGGCAATGAGACTGACAGTCCAGACCCCAATGGAGAACTTCTCCCGTCTACCAATTAAGGACGGGTGCGTGACAATCTCGTGGTCGAAGTCCAGGCACAGGGTCAGGGCAGGCGGCAGAGATGCGAAGTCAGACTCCGGTCCGGGGTCAGCAACAGGAGGTCCAAGCGGAAGGTTATGGGAACACAGCACACAGGACAGCAGCACGGAGGAACACTGGTACCAGGGAACACGGAGGAGCTCAGGTAACACTGGAACACAGAGGGACTCAGGAACGCAGGAGACACAGGAACGCAGGGGCACAGGAATCTCAAGCAAATTGCAGAATAGCTTTCTCTCAGGCTGTGAGGCACAAAGATCCGGCAAGGGCTTGCAGGAAGAGGCAGGCTTATATAGAGTTAATGAAATGGCCAGCGCTTTAAATCTTAGCGAGACGGCGCTCGCGCGCCCTAGAAGAAGGGGACGCACGCGCCAAGCCGCGGGAGCTGCAGAGGACGCCGCTGGAGCCGGGGAAGGTGAGTGAAGCCGGCAACCGGACCATATACAATTTTACAATATTCCATGTAACAGCTTAAATGCTGTGATGCGATTTTTTAAGCTGTTACATGGAATATTGTAAAGTTGGATATGGTCCTGAAATAAAGCGAGAAGAAATTTTTATTTGACAAAGTGTTTGAGCATCATTGTCCTGTTTGCTGGATCAACAAACCAGAAGTGATTGTGTTGATCTGATTCTGTGTCCTGATTGGCTGGGCTGTTTGTGCACATTCATGTGGATGCCCTCATTGCCTCAGTGCCCTTAGCTGATGTCACAACCATGAAGTCCCATTCACTGCAGGAAAAGCGGAGAGGATTTTACAGATAGGGCTGATAGATATATGAGACTGTATCTCAGAATAGGAATAAGTCGGCAGCAGGATACAGGTATCACTGCAGAGGAGAACAGGCTACTGCACTGCCCTCCACCCCCGGTTTGCATCTATATAATAAGGTTAGATTATCATATGGATACGTATGGGAATGAGGGCAGTGCAGGAGCCTGTATACAGGGATCACAGCCCGGCACAGCATGGAGGGAGAGACCGGCCCATCAGCTGTTTGAGGGCTACGGCCCACAGAGAATCCTCCTGCTGAACTCTATGGCCAATCAGCGCACAGAGGCAGCGGCACATGAAGGGTTAATCATTATGGTAATGGATCTTCCTCTTCACATGAGAAATCTTAGTGTTTTCAGGAGCTGGTTGGGTGTCTCCCGGTGGTGTTGGGTGTAGCTGACATTGGGTCTAACTGTTCAAACCGGGAATGTGGCTCATTATGAAGGGACAGTCACGACAAGACTATTTTTTAGGGTAGAAATATGAACATTGGAGAATGTTGTTTACATATTCATGGCCATATATATATGTATATATGTATGTAGGGATTTCCCCCAACAGTCCTGGTTTCTGAGGAACAGTCCAAATCCTTAGGGTCTATTCCACCGTTCTGTGTGGAGAAGGGAGCCTCAGTTTCCCACTTCACCATTGAGCAGGAGTGATGACACCAATATATTACTGCCCTCTGAGCCACACACAGAAGTGGCAAGGGGTTACCGGGCCTAGGTGGGTATTAGTTTTTGGTTATGAAGGGGGTACATGAAATGGGGGCATTATAAGAATTGGGTGCACAAAAGTTGTACATTATCCGAGGGGGGGGGGCACAATAGTGAGTATTTTAAGTGGGGGGCACATTATGGTGTTGTTTAGGGTGGTGACAAATAAGAATTGGGCATTTTACAGTTTAGGGGCATTCTATAACATGCAAGTCACAATAATTGGGGCATTATATTGTGTGGGAGTAGAGGAAGGGGCATTATACTGTGTGGATAGGCCATAAGTAGACATTACACCAAGTGGAAGTCCCTAGGGGTGGCCAAAGACAGTTTGTAGCTTGTAAGGGGAGGAAGGTATTATTGTGTGGGGACATTAGGATATGGGTTCAGGGTGGATTAAAAGACATGTTCTGAAAACTTTTAAAAAGTTCTGACTTGGAGCTAAGACTCTCAGAAATAATCCATCATCACAGCTGCCAAGTAAATGTAAATGTAAGCTACCGGTGACATCATACATGTAGAGACTCGTCTTCTAGACCAAAATAACATCTTACATATATCCATGATATGGGTAATTGACTTGAAACACAAATATCATTAATATATCCAAAAATCAGGCACTTGGGAAAGTATCGCACATTTTTGAGCCCTGGAAGCTGTACACCCAGCTGCACTCCCAGCTAGTAAGTCGGCCAACCGAGTGAACACCTCAAATCTCAAATCTTCCACCATTCTGCCTGCTGTGACTTGAAATTAAATATAAAATACAAAGAAAAAACATAACATTCAGTTAGGTGTATCCACCAACACTTTACTCCTGAAGAGCTTTTCATAATTTGGTTGTTGTTTCTGTCTCCTTAGGATTCCGGAGATCCCCACACTATTGAAGCCATACTGCGAGCACCTGCTGAAAACAATGATGGAGAGATTGACTTTAAGGAATTTTTAGAACTTGTAGCAAAAGTTGCTGTTGCTTATTTTGAAGCTCTGAGGTCCAAGAAACATCCTCAAAAACATGTGAATTAACCCCAAAACAAGATTGAACCAAGAGAGAGGGCTCAACCCTGGATCAAATCCTCAAACATAACAAAACCCAGAAAGAAGATCCAACTGAGAAAAGTGAGCCAACTCAAAGACAAGCTCTAACCCAAAAATAACCTCTAACCCAAAATCAAGACCCAAACCAGATGAAGGACCCAATACTGAAACAGGACCCAACAGAGAAACAAAACCCAATCCACAAACAAAATCAAAACGAAAAACAAGATGCAGCCCCAAAATGTGATTCATTCCAAAAATAAGACCCAACCCAAAAAACAGAACCAACCAAGGAACAAGATTCCAGACAAAAATAAGAACCAACAGAGATAAAACACTGAAGCACAAGAAGCACAAACTAAGAAAGAAGGAACAAACAAAAAACAATGTTCAGTTCTTCTGCAAGATCAGACCCAAAAACAAGACCAAACCGAGAAACAAGAACCTATCCAAAAACAAGATCCAGCTCAGAAACAAGAACAAATCGAGAAGAAAGACCCAAACCAGAAATAACACTTTATAAGGAAGGAAGACTCCACTCAGCAAACCAAGAGCATAATTCAGCTCATGAGCCTGACCCTCAAACTGGCTCCAACCCAAAAGAAGATCCAACCAAACAAGACTCAACTCATCTAACTGAAAACATGATTCAGCTGTTCAGCCGAATGTGAAAATCAAGCATGGCCTGACCCTAAAACTGGGCCAAACCCAAAAAGAAGAGAAGTCACAAAAAGAAAATCTACCTGAGAAACAGGAACAAGAATCCAATCAAATTGACCAAAAAAGAGAACCTAACCCAGAAAAACCCAACCAAAATGGAAGATCCGTCTAAGATAAAAGACTCAACTAAAAAAGGAGACCCAATTCAAAAGCAAGACCCCATCATAAAGGAGAAACCAGTCATTTTGAAAGATCCTAAAACAAGATGTGACTGTAAATAGGACTAAAAAAGAGGACGCCGCTCTGAGTGAGGACCTAAGCAAGAAAGAAGACACAGCTCAGAACCAATGCTCTGTACAAAAAGATCCAAAGCAGAAACCAGATCCAACAAAGAAGCAATGTTCAGCCCTCATGCAAGATATGACCCAGAAGCATGACTGGACATTAAAGCAGGATCCAATCCAAAAAGATGACCCAAACAAAAAGGAAGATCCAACTGAGAAAAAAGACCCAACCAAAAAAGATGACCCAACTCAGACGCAAGAAACAACCAAAACAGAAGATCAAACTGAGAAAAAAGACCCAACCAAAAAAGATGACCCAACTCAAAAGCAAGAAACAACCAAAACAGAAGATCAAACTGAGAAAAAACACCCAACGAAAAAAGATGACCCAACTCAAAAGCAAGAAACGACCAAAACAGAAGATCAAACTGAGAAACATTACCCAACCAAAACAGAAGACCCGACTCAGCAACAAGACCCAACCAAAGAAAAGACCTGATTATTCAGAAAAATAGACTAATGAAAGTGGACCCAGCTCTGAAAGGGGACCGAAGCAAAGAGAAGACCCGGGTCAGAAACAAGTGGACACTGAAGAAGGATCCAAAAAGATGACCCAAACCAAGAGGAAGACCCAACTCAGAAAAAAGACCCAACTAAAAAGAAGACTCAACCTCAGTCTAATAAAATCACTGTCACCAGTCAGTCCTTGGTGTTTGTATAATCACTGCCACCAGTCAGTCCTCAGTCTAGTATAATCACTGCCACCAGTCAGTACTCAGTATAGTATAATCACTGTCACCAGTCAGTCCTCAGTCTAGTATAATCACTTCCACCAGTCAGTACTCAGTATAGTATAATCACTGCCACCAGTCAGTCCTCAGTCTAGTATAATCACTGCCACCAGTTAGTCCTCAGTCTAGTATAATCACTGCCACCAGTCAGTCCTCAGTCTAGTATAATCACTACCACCAGTCAGTCCACAGTCTAGTATAATCACTGTCACCAGTCAGTCCTTGGTGTTTGTATAATCACTGTCACCAGTCAGTCCTCAGTCTAGTATTATCACTGTCACCAGTCAGTCCTCTGTCTAGTATAATCACTGTCATCAGTCATTCCTCAGTCTAGTATATACACTGCCACCAGTCAGTCCTCAGTCTAGTATAATCACTGTCACCAGTCAGTCCTCAGTCTAGTATAATCACTGTCACCAGTCAGTACTCAGTCTAGTATAATCACTGCCACCAGTCAGTCCTCAGTCTAGTATAATCACTGTCACCAGTCAGTCCTCAGTCTAGTATAATCACTGTCACCAGTCAGTCCTCTGTCTAGTATAATCACTGGCAACAGTCAGTCCTCTGTCTAGTATAATCACTGGCAACAGTCAGTCCTCTGTCTAGTATAATCACTACCACCAGTCAGTCATCAGTCTAGTATAATCACTACCACCAGTCAGTCCTCAGTCTAGTATAATCACTGGCACCAGTCAGTCCTCAGTCTAGTATAATCACTGGCAACAGTCAGTCCTCAGTCTAGTATAATCACTGGCACCAGTCAGTCCTCAGTCTAGTATAATCACTGCTACCAGTTAGTCCTCAGTCTAGTATAATCACTACCACCAGTCAGTCCTCAGTCTAGTATAATCACTGGCAACAGTCAGTCCTCAGTCTAGTATAATCACTGCTACCAGTTAGTCCTCAGTCTAGTATAATCACTACCACCAGTCAGTCCTCAGTCTAGTATAATCACTGCCACCAGTCAGTCCTCAGTCTAGTATAATCACTACCACCAGTCAGTCCTCAGTCTAGTATAATCATTGTCACCAGTCAGTTCTCAGTCTAGTATAATCACTGGCACCAGTCAGTCCTCAGTCTAGTATAATCACTGGCACCAGTCAGTCCTCTGTCTAGTATAATCACTACCACCAGTCAGTCATCAGTCTAGTATAATCATTGTCACCAGTCAGTTCTCAGTCTAGTATAATCACTGGCACCAGTCAGTCCTCAGTCTAGTATAATCACTGGCACCAGTCAGTCCTCTGTCTAGTATAATCACTACCACCAGTCAGTCATCAGTCTAGTATAATCATTGTCACCAGTCAGTCCTTGGTGTTTGTATAATCGCTGTCATCAGTCAGTCCTCAGTCTAGTATAATAACTGTTACCAGTCAGTCCTCAGTCTAGTATAATCACTGGCACCAGTCATTCCTCAGTCTAGTATAATCACTGCCACCAGTCAGTCCTCAGTCTAGTATAATCACTGCCACCAGTCAGTCCTCAGTCTATTATAATCACTGTTACCAGTCAGTCCTCAGACTAGTATAATCACTACCACCAGTCAGTCCTTGGTGTCTGTATAATCACTGTCACCAGTCAGTTCTCAGTCTAGTATAATCACTGTCACCAGTCAGTCCTCAGTCTAGTATAATCACTGTTACCAGTCAGTCCTCAGTCTAGTATAATCACTGCCACCAGTCAGTCCTCAGTCTAGTATAATCACTGCCACCAGTCAGTCCTCAGTCTAGTATAATCACTGCCACCAGTCAGTCCTCAGTCTATTATAATCACTGTTACCAGTCAGTCCTCAGACTAGTATAATCACTACCACCAGTCAGTTCTCAGTCTAGTATAATCACTACCACCAGTCAGTCCTCAGTCTAGTATAATCACTACCACCAGTCAGTTCTCAGTCTAGTATAATCACTACCACCAGTCAGTTCTCAGTCTAGTATAATCACTGTCACCAGTCAGTCCTCAGTCTAGTATAATCACTGTCACCAGTCAGACCTCAGACTAGTATAATCATTGTCACCAGTCAGTCCTCAGTCTAGTATCATCGCTACCACCAGTCAGTCCTCAGTCTAGTATCATCACTACCACCAGTCGGTCCTCAGTGATATATAATCACTACCATCAATTGGTCCTCAGTTTAGTATCACCACCAGTCACTCCTTGGTGTAGTGTGATCTCTACCACCAGTCAGTCCTCATTGTGAAATAATCACTGTCACCAGTCAGTCCTCAGTCTAGTATAATCACTGTCACCAGTCAGTCCTCAGTCTAGTATAATCACTGTTACCAGTCAGTCCTCAGTCTAGTATAATCACTGCCACCAGTCAGTCCTCAGTCTAGTATAATCACTACCACCAGTCAGTCCTCAGTCTAGTATCATCGCTACCATCAGTCAGTCCTCAGTCTAGTATAATCACTACCACCAGTCAGTTCTCAGTCTAGTATAATCACTACCACCAGTCAGTCCTCAGTCTAGTATCATCGCTACCACCATTCAGTCTTCAGTCTAGTTTAATCACTTCCACCAGTCAGTCCACAGTCTAGTTTAATCACTACCACCAGTCAGTCCTCAGTCTAGTTTAATCACAGTCACCAGTCAGTCCTCAGACTAGTATAATCACTGTCACCAGTCAGTCCTCAGTCTAGTATCATCGCTACCACCAGTCAGTCCTCAGTCTAGTATCATCACTACCACCAGTCATTCCTTAGTGTTATATAATCACTGCCACAAATTGGTCTTCAGTTAAGTATCACCACCAGTCACTCCTCATTGTAGTGTGAACACTACCACCAGTCAGTCCTCAGTCTAGTATCATCGCTACCATCAGTTAGTCCTCAGTCTAGTATCATCGCTACCATCAGTTAGTCCTCAGTCTAGTATCATCACTACCACCAGTCAGTCCTCAGTGTCATATAATCACTACCACCAATTGTTCCTCAGTTTAGTATCACCACCAGTCGGTCCTCAGTGTAGTATAATCTCTACCACTAAACTGTACACAGTAGCTGCCCGCTCTGTTTTTGCTTCATTAGGGCCTGATGTAGCCTCTGAACCCAGGCTGGTGCTGGCTGATATGTTCAATCCTGCACCTCTGTTTTGAGACCCCATTCCCATTGTAGTGGCAACGTCTGGAGGCAGCCGGGGCCCAGAATACTGGAGTGACTGGCGGTTCCGGCCTGGGGCACGCTGTGGTCACGGTGCTTGGTATGGGGACCGGAGGACTGTCCTACAGCCTGGCCGCTCTCCAGCAGGTGGTGTGTGCAAGAAATATGGAGGGAGAGGCTGAGGTACTGAATCTCCCTGGGGCAACCCCTGAGTGTCTGTAAAATAAGTCCCTGGGTAATGGATGGGGAGCCCGTGGTGGTAACAGCCGTATCCAGGGCCTCAGATGGAGGCAACGTTGTGCAAATCAACTTATGGATCTTTATTGAACAGGTAGGTATAATACATACGGTATACCTGCCATCTGACTGTCTTACCCTCTAGGTTTTAGGCGCAAGCCTGTGGTCAGGAGTTTGACATAAAGATGGTCTGACACAGTCTTAGCTACATCCCTGCAAAGTCTAAAGAAAGAGGTTATATGCAAACTGACTTAAGTTGTGCAAAAACAGTAATCACAGTGGCTTTACCAGCCCAATGGGTGCACAGCTTAAAGGAAACCTACCAGTTAGAATGGTAGGGGTAAGCAGTAAGTACCGAGCACCAGCTCAGGGTGAGCTCAGGGTGAGCTGGTGCCGGTACTTACTTTCATTAGTGTTATTAACTGCTGTATCGCGGTTTTAACACTTTTTAAACTTTAGAGCAGAAAAGGCTTCGGCGGTGCGTGCGCACGCCTACATAGGAAATGCCGGAAATATTGCACGCGCACGGTCACGCCCAGCGCCGAAGCCTCTTCTGCTCTAAAGTTTAAAAAGTGTTAAAACCCTGATACAGCAGTTAATAACACATATGAAAGCTCACCCTGAGCTGGTGCTCGGTACTTACTGCTTACCCCTACCATTCTAACTGGTAGGTTTCCTTTAAAACGTTACCATGACGTTACTGGAAGCAGCACTGCTACCTTGGGTTGCAAGGCACACCATGTATTGTCTACACTGGGAAAGAAGCCTTTGCTTCATCGTTTAAGTGCTAATAAAGCTGGGTGAACACTGAATTGCTGGTTTTCTTTGTTGAAACTGTTCTGTACGTTATCTGAAAGACGTTTTACATTTTTAGTTGCTCAGAAGTAGGAGTGCCGAGCTCCGGGGCATCATCCTCATCAGCCGGTGGATCTGTAGAGCCCATCCTCATGGACGGATCTAAGAACAAGTAGATGGGCCCTCGAGCTAGTGCCATTGCTCCATCTGTAGCCTCCAACTCTTCTGGAGCCGGGTCATCACCCCACTGAGAAGGAATCGCTGGGAGGTCACCCCTCACCGGAACTTCTGGATCTGCTTCATCCTCAGCGGCTTCTTTGGCCATGGAAGACCCTTGAGAGCCGCACATACTTGCCACTGGAGAGTGTTTACCTGGACCAGTCCATGGATGGCATTGGGGCCTGTGCTCATGATGGCGGTAGACGGGGCACTCACAGGGGTCACTGTTTGGGGCACTGCAGATTGGGGAACAGCTGAAAGATGCAGCCAGGAATGCTCATTGTACAGATCCTTGTAGGCCTTTCTCTTGGGATCTGGAATCCAGAGGAGGCAGTCGGGGCCCAGAATACCGGAGTGGCTGGCGGTTGCGGCCAAGGGTGCGCTGTGGTCATGGTGCTTAGTATGGGGACTGGAGGGCTGTCCTACAGCCTGGCAGGTCTCCAGCAGGTGGTGTCTGTAAGATATGTCCCTGGGTGATGGATGGGGAGCCTGTGGTGGTAACAGCTGTATCCAGGGATCAGACGGAGGCAACGTTGTGCAAATCAACTCACGGTTCTTTATTGAACAGGTAGCAGCCAACTGGCCAGAGCAATGAAACAGAAGATCTAGATTCAGATACTGGAGTGGTCGTGGAGAGTGGTCCGCAGAAATAGTGCTCCAGCCTGGCAGTAGGTGCTGGGATAATGGAGATGGAGCTGTGTCCAAACTGTGGAAGCTGCAGCTCTGGATTAGAGTCTCCTGACTTTGTTCCCGAAATTGGTTTCTGTATTAGCAATGAAGGTGTGCTCCACACTATCTCTTCACTCTCAGACTCCTGTAGTCTGGACTGCTGACAGACTCTGAAGGACAGACTCCTGAGAAGGAGCATGAGGTCTGGACTGCCTGTACGCTGGCAGGGGTATTGGAATCCCTTAAATCTGGTCTTTGATGTTGCTAAGGTAGACTGGGCATCAGTGGAGGGCAGAATGGTGGAAATGTTATGTTCTCCTGGAGGTTGTATGTTCTCCTGGAGGTTATATGTTCTCCTGGAGGTTGTATGTTTTCCTGGAGGTTATAGGTTCTCCTGGAGGTTATATGTTCTCCTGGAGGTTATATGTTCTCCTGGAGGTTGTATGTTCTCTTGGAGGTTGTATGTTATTCAGGAGGTTGTATGTTCTCCTGGAGGTTGTATGTTATTCGGGAGGTTGTGTGTTCTCCTGGAGGTTGTATGTTATTCGGGAGGTTGTATGTTCTCCTGGAGGTTGTATGTTCTCCTGGAGGTTATATGTTCTCCTGGAGGTTGTATGTTCTCCTGGAGGTTATATGTTCTCCTGTAGGTTGTATGTTATTCGGGAGGTTATATGTTCTCCTGGAGGTTGTATGTTTTCCTGGAGGTTATAGGTTCTCCTGGAGGTTATATGTTCTCCTGGAGGTTATATGTTCTCCTGGAGGTTGTATGTTCTCTTGGAGGTTGTATGTTATTCAGGAGGTTATATGTTCTCCTGGAGGTTGTATGTTATTCGGGAGGTTGTGTGTTATTCGGGAGGTTGTATGTTCTCCTGGAGGTTGTATGTTCAGCTGGAGGTTGTATGTTATTCGGGAGGTTATATGTTCTCCTTGAGGTTGTATGTTCTCCTGGAGGTTGTATGTTCTCCGGGAGGTTGTATGTTCTCCTGGAGGTTGTATGTTCTCCTGGAGGTTATATGTTCTCCGGGAGGTTATATGTTCTCCTGGAGGTTGTATGTTCTCCTGGAGGTTGTATGTTCTCCTGGAGGTTGTATGTTATTCGGCAGGTTATATGTTCTCCTAGAGGTTGTGTGTTCTCCTGTAGGTTGTATGTTATTCGAGAGGTAAAAAGTTCTCCTGGAGGTTATATGTTCTCCTGGAGGTTGTATGTTCTCCTAGAGGTTGTATGTTCTCCTGGAGTTTGTATGTTATTGGGGAGGTTGTATGTTATTGGGGAGGTTGTATGTTATTCGGGAGGTTATATGTTCTCCTGGAGGTTGTATGTTATTCGGGAGGTTGTATGTTCTCCTGGAGGTTGTATGTTATTCGGGAGGTTGTATGTTATTCGGGAGGTTGTATGTTCTCCTGGAGGTTGTATGTTCTCCTGGAGGTTGTATGTTATTCGGGAGGTTGTATGTTCTCCTGGAGGTTGTATGTTATTCGGGAGGTTGTATGTTCTCCTGGAGGTTGTATGTTATTCGGGAGGTTATATGTTCTCCTGGAGGTTGTATGTTATTCGGGAGGTTGTATGTTCTCCTGGAGGTTGTATGTTATTCGGGAGGTTGTATGTTCTCCTGGAGGTTGTATGTTATTCGGGAGGTTGTATGTTCCCCTGGAGGTTGTATGTTATTCGGGAGGTTGTATGTTCTCCTGGAGGTTATTTGTTATTCGGGAGGTTATATGTTCTCCTGGAGGTTGTATGTTATTCGGGAGGTTGTATGTTCTCCTGGAGGTTGTATGTTATTCAGGAGGTTGTATGTTATTCGGGAGGTTATATGTTCTCCTGGATTGTCTAGATGTAAGAGAAGAGCAATCAGAGTCTGTCACTCGACTACAGAATTTTTGTGATAACTATAATGATCAGTGTACATTGCTAACTCTTAGACAGTTAGAAACAGAATCTAAACCAGTCTCCGACCAGGTACCGAAACCTTTCCAGCTTGCCAACCCTGAATATTATCCGTTAATGTCTAGAACACCAGAGCTGGACAGGTTTCAGGAACTGGTGGAACAAGAACTTACATCCTTAAAAAATTCCATACATAACTCTTCTAGATATTCCAACTTAACACACAAGGAACAAAAAGCATTACAAACTCTGAGGGAAAACAAAGACCTATTAATAAGGCCTGCGGATAAGGGGGGCGCTATTATAGCAATGAATGCCACACTTTACAGAACACTCAATCAGGAATTACTAAATGATATTTCTACCTATCACAAACTCCCTAATGATCCTACCCCTGACTACAAAGTCGCCTTAAAACAACTCCTAGAAGAAGGTTTTCAAACAGGAGCAATTAGTATGAAACTAAGGGACTCACTGTATGTGGAACATCCAGTGGTCCCCATCTTTCATTCTTTCCCAAAAATCCATAAGGATTGTTTTCCTCCACCATTACGACCTATAGTAGCAGGTATTGGATCTCTAGGGGAAAAACTTGGAGAGTGGCTAGACTCTTACTTGCAGCCCCTAACAAAAATCACTCCTAGTTTCCTCAGAGACACACCCCATCTCCTACAAATACTCAATAACATGAGAAACCTTGAGGAATGCAGCCTAGCTACAAGCGATGTAGTGGCTCTCTATCCCTCTCTTCCCCATCACCTAAGTATCAGGGTATTGGAAAAACATTTAGAAATGTATAGTACCTATAGTACACAGCTGAAAACGTTTATTGTCATGGTTACTACATTCCTATTGAAAAATAATTATTTCCTATTTGACGGAGAATTTTATTTGCAGGTGAGGGGGGCCCCTATGGGAGCCAGATTTTCCCCCTCACTTGCAAATATCTACATGACAACTTGGGAAGAACGTTTTGTGTTTTCCTCGTCGAATCCCTACAAAGATAATATTAGATGGATGGGCAGATTTATTGACGATCTCATATGGTTATGGCAAGGTACCCCTGAAACATTCTAAGACATGCTAACTTGGATCAATTCCAACAACATGAACCTTAAACTTACCTTTGACATGGGGAATCCGTGCATCAACTTTCTTGATGTGAAATTACACATTGATAATGGTAACATTGTAGTAACACCTTATAGGAAACCCATAGCGGGTAATTCTATTTTACTGTCCTCATCCAGTCACCCAAAACATGTGACTAATAACATTCCATATGGAGAGTTTGTCAGACTTAAAAGAAATTGCTCCAACGATGAAATCTTCACAAGAGAAGCAGCCCTTGTCGCAGAGAGACTAAAGGAGAGAGGATATAGTAATCATTTGATTACAACATCTCTCAATAAAGTAAAGAAAAAACCCAGATCCCAACTTCTATACAAAAAACATGACAAACCTACAGATTACAAATCTCAACAAATTACCTTTTCCACACAATTTAATAATCAATTCCACAATATCAAACGGATAGTTAAAAAATACTTACCTGTACTCCTTTTAAACAAGGACTATCACGATACTATCAGTCAAGGAGTAAGATTTGTGGCCAAAAAGGGTAAAACCATAGGCTCCACCTTATCACCCAGCCTGTTCATCAGTGACAAAACAGAGAAAGATAGAAGAACGTGGCTAAATTACCCAGGGTGCCATAAATGCGGACACAAACGTTGCAAAGCATGTGAATATATCATGAAGGGGAATTCCTTTACCTCATATAGAACTTTGCACATCTACCCTATAAAAACCTACATTAATTGCAATACTTCTAATATCATCTATTTGGCGTCCTGCACTCTGTGCAGAATACAATACGTAGGCTGCACAACCTGTCCAGCTAAAGTTCGTATTAGACGACACTTGTCAGACGTAACGAACAATTCATTTAATGTTTCCTCTCTCACCAAACATTTTAGAGATGTGCATGAAGGAGATTTATCCAGTTTTAAATGGACAGGCATAGAGAAGGTCTCCAAGCCCGCCAGAGGTGGAGACCTACAGAAGAAACTTTTGAACAGAGAATCATACTGGATTTTCGTTCTAGAAACCAGACAACCACAAGGGATCAACCATAGACATGACTTGATAACTATTTATTAATATAGCATGTACCTCGTAATATGTATCGTAAACATCTATGTTTCTCCTAATGGTATTGATACATCTAAACCATGGATCACACTTGATCCGTTATTTGCAGTATGAACACATTTCCTTGTGGATAGGGTTAAATTCACTTACCCCTCCCTCCTTGTTTGCGATTTTGGTCATGTGACCATCATCGCTGGTTTTATATAAAGAGTCACTACTCTATGTGTTATATGAGATCAAGACTAAGGCTGTATAGCCGAAACGCGTCGATCGTTTATTTCTTCTATGTGAACACAACTGATGTATTGTTGCACCAATAAAGCAAGATTTTTTACCGGACAAGAGTTTGCGCTGGAAATCCTTTTTCTATTGGACTATACTTTGCCCTTGCCTTGGGCGTTTCCGTGATTGCAGCTCTCCGGCCTGTGTAAATGGAGTGAGTAGAGCCGATTTGAACTTTGTATGTTCTCCTGGAGGTTGTATGTTCTCCTGGAGGTTGTATGTTCTCCTGGAGGTTGTATGTTATTCAGGAGGTTGTATGTTCTCCTGGAGGTTATATGTTCTCCTGGAGGTTGTATGTTCTCCTGGAGGTTATATGTTCTCCTGGAGGTTATATGTTCTCCTGGAGGTTATATGTTCTCCTGGAGGTTGTATGTTCTCCTGGAGGTTGTATGTTCTCCTGGAGGTTGTATGTTCTCCTGAAGGTTGTATGTTATACGGGAGGTTGTATGTTCTCCTAGAGGTTATATGTTCTCCTTGAGGTTATTTGTTATTCGGGAGGTTATATGTTCTCCTGGAGGTTGTATGTTCTCCTGGAGGTTGTATGTTCTCCTGGAGGTTATATGTTCTCCTGGAGGTTGTATGTTCTCCTGGAGGTTATATGTTCTCCTGTAGGTTATATGTTCTCCTGGAGGTTGTACGTTCTCCTGGAGATTATATGTTCTCCTGGAGGTTATATGTTCTCCTGGAGGTTGTATGTTTTCCTGGAGGTTATATGTTCTCCTGGAGGTTATATGTTCTCCTGGAGGTTGTATGTTATTTGGGAGATTATATGTTCTCCTGGAGGTTATATGTTCTCCTGGAGGTTGTATGTTCCCCTGGAGGTTATATGTTCTCTGGGAGGTTGTATGTTCTCTTGGAGGTTATATGTTCTCCTGGAGGTTATATGTTCTCCTAGAGGTTGTATGTTCTCCGGGAGGTAATATGTTCTCCTGGAGGTTGTATGTTCTCTGGGAGGTTGTATGTTCTCCTTGAGGTTGTTTGTTCTCCTGGAGGTTGTATGTTCTCCTGGAGGTTATATGTTCTCCTGGAGGTTGTATGTTCTCTGGGAGGTTGTATGTTCTCTGGGAGGTTTTATGTTCTCCTGGAGGTTGCATGTTCTCCTGGAGGTTATATGTTCTCCTAGAGGTTGTATGTTCTCCGGGAGGTTATATGTTATCCGGGAGGTTGTATGTTCTCTGGGAGGTTTTATGTTCTCCTGGAGGTTGTATGTTCTCCTGGAGGTTATATGTTCTCCTGGAGGTTATATGTTATTCGGGAGGTTGTATGTTCCCCTGGAGGTTGTATGTTATACGGGAGGTTGTATGTTCTCCTGGAGGTTATATGTTCTCCTGGAGGTTGTATGTTATCCAGGAGGTTATATGTTCTCCTAAAGGTTTCTATGTTCTCCTGCAGGTTGTATGTTCTCCTGGAGGTTATATGTTCTCCTGGAGGTTGTATGTTATCCAGGAGGTTGTATGTTCTCCTAAAGGTTTCTATGTTCTCCTGCAGGTTGTATGTTCTCCTGGAGGTTGTATGTTCTCCTGTAGGTTATATGTTCTCCTGGAGGTTATATGTTATTCGGGAGGTTGTATGTTCCCCTGGAGGTTGTATGTTATACGGGAGGTTGTATGTTCTCCTGGAGGTTATATGTTCTCCTGGAGGTTGTATGTTATCCAGGAGGTTATATGTTCTCCTGGAGGTTATATGTTCTCCGGGAGGTTATATGTTCTCCTTGAGGTTGTATGTTCTCCGGGAGGTTATATGTTCTCCTGGAGGTTATATGTTCTCCTGGAGGTTGTATGTTCTCCTGGAGGTTATATGTTCTCCTGGAGGTTATATGTTCTCCTGGAGGTTATATGTTCTCCTGGAGGTTGTATGTTCTCCTGGAGGTTGTATGTTCTCCTGGAGGTTATATGTTCTCCTGGAGGTTGTATGTTCTCCTGGAGGTTATATGTTCTCCTGGAGGTTGTATGTTCTCCTGGAGGTTGTATGTTCTCTGGGAGGTTATATGTTCTCCTAGAGGTTGTATGTTTTCCTGGAGGTTGTATGTTCTCCTGGAGGTTATATGTTCTCCTGGAGGTTATATGTTCTCCTGGAGGTTGTATGTTATTCGGGAGGTTATATGTTCTCCTGGAGGTTGTATGTTCTCCTGGAGGTTATATGTTCTCCTGGAGGTTGTATGTTCTCTGGGAGGTTATATGTTCTCCTGGAGGTTGTATGTTCTCCTGGAGGTTATATGTTCTTCAAGTGGTTGTATGTTCTCCTGTAGGTTATATGTTCTCCTGGAGGTTGTATGTTCTCCTGGAGGTTGTATGTTCCCCTGGAGGTTGTATGTTATACGGGAGGTTATATGTTCTCCTGGAGGTTATATGTTCTCCTGGAGGTTGTATGTTCTCCTGGAGGTTGTATGTTCTCCTAGAGGTTATATGTTCTCCTTGAGGTTGTATGTTCTTCTGGAGGTTATATGTTCTCCTGGAGGTTGTACGTTCTCCGGGAGGTTATATGTTATCCGGGAGGTTATATGTTCACCTGGAGGTTGTATGTTCTCCTGGAGGTTATATGTTCTCCTAGAGGTTGTATGTTCTCCTGGAGGTTGTATGTTCTCCTGTAGGTTATATGTTATTCGGGAGGTTGTATGTTCTCCTGGAGGTTGTATGTTATGCGGGAGGTTGTATGTTCTCCTAGAGGTTATATGTTCTCCTGGAGGTTATATGTTATTCGGGAGGTTGTATGTTCCCCTGGAGGTTGTATGTTATACGGGAGGTTGTATGTTCTCCTGGAGGTTATATGTTCTCCTGGAGGTTGTATGTTATCCAGGAGGTTATATGTTCTCCTGGAGGTTGTATGTTCTCCTGGAGGTTATATGTTCTCCTGGAGGTTGTATGTTCTCCTGGAGGTTGTATTTTCTCCTGGAGGTTGTATGTTCTCCTGGAGGTTATATGTTCTCCTGGAGGTTGTATGTTCTCCTGAAGGTTATATGTTCTCCTGGAGGTTGTATGTTCTCTGTGAGGTTGTATGTTCTCTGGGAGGTTATATGTTATCCTGGAGGTTGTATGTTCTCCTGGAGGTTGTATTTTCTCCTGGAGGTTATATGTTCTCCTGGAGGTTGTATGTTCTCCTGGAGGTTGTATGTTATACGGGAGGTTATATGTTCTCCTGGAGGTTGTATGTTATACGGGAGGTTATATGTTCTCCTGGAGGTTGTATGTTCTCCTGGAGGTTGTATGTTCTCTGGGAGGTTATATGTTCTCCTGGAGGTTATATGTTCTCCTGGAGGTTGTATGTTCTCCTGGAGGTTGTATGTTATACGGGAGGTTATATGTTCTCCTGGAGGTTGTATGTTCTCCTGGAGGTTGTATGTTATACGGGAGGTTATATGTTCTCCTGGAGGTTGTATGTTATACGGGAGGTTATATGTTCTCCTGGAGGTTGTATGTTCTCCTGGAGGTTGTATGTTCTCTGGGAGGTTATATGTTCTCCTGGAGGTTATATGTTCTCCTGGAGGTTGTATGTTCTCCTGGAGGTTATATGTTCTCCTGGAGGTTGTATGTTATACGGGAGGTTATATGTTCTCCTGGAGGTTGTATGTTCTCCTGGAGGTTGTATGTTCTCCTGGAGGTTGTATGTTCTCCTGGAGGTTATATGTTCTCCTGGAGGTTATATGTTCTCCTGGAGGTTGTATGTTCTCTGGGAGGTTAATTGTTCTCAAGAAGGTTATATGTTCTCCTGGAGGTTGTATGTTCTCCTGGAGGTTATATGTTCTCCTAGAGGTTGTATGTTCTCCTGGAGGTTGTGTGTTCTCCTGGAGGTTGTATGTTCTCCTGGAGGTTATATGTTCTCCTGGAGGTTGTATGTTCTCCTGGAGGTTATATGTTCTCCTGGAGGTTGTATGTTCTCTGGGAGGTTAATTGTTCTCCTGGAGGTTGTATGTTCTCCTAGAGGTTATATGTTCTCCTGGAGGTTGTATGTTCTCCTGGAGGTTATATGTTCTCCTGGAGGTTGTACGTTCTCCGGGAGGTTATATGTTATCCGGGAGGTTATATGTTCACCTGGAGGTTGTATGTTCTCCTGGAGGTTATATGTTCTCCTAGAGGTTGTATGTTCTCCTGGAGGTTGTATGTTCTCCTGGAGGTTATATGTTCTCCTGTAGGTTGTATGTTCTCCTAGAGGTTGTATGTTCTCCTGGAGGTTATATGTTCTCCTGGAGGTTGTATGTTCTCCTGGAGGTTGTATGTTCTCCTGGAGGTTATATGTTCTCCTAGAGGTTGTATGTTCTCCTGGAGGTTATATGTTCTCCTGGAGGTTGTATGTTCTCCTGGAGGTTGTATGTTCTCCTGGAGGTTGTATGTTATACGGGAGGTTATATGTTCTCCTGTAGGTTGTATGTTATTCGGGAGGTTATATGTTCTCCTGGAGGTTGTATGTTCTCCTGGCGGTTGTATGTTCTCCTGGAGGTTGTATGTTCTCCTGGAGGTTATATGTTCTCCTAGAGGTTGTATGTTCTCCTGGAGGTTGTATGTTATACGGGAGGTTGTATGTTCTCCTGGAGGTTGTATGTTATTCGGGAGGTTGTATGTTCTCCTAGAGGTTATATGTTCTCCTGTAGGTTGTATGTTATTCGGGAGGTTATATGTTCTCCTGGAGGTTGTATGTTCTCCTGGAGGTTGTATGTTCTCCTGGAGGTTATATCTTCTCCTACAGGATGTGTGGGTGTGTGAGTTTAGGAATATCTCATAACTGCAGTGGTTCCCTCTGGTGGATGAGCCTCACAATTACATCACAACATTAGGAAATCCTTGATGCCCCCTGCTGGACTTTGTGCAGCCTCTTCCCATCTCCAGGTCTGCGTCCACTTTCAGTGATCTATCGGACCCTTCTGGTCATCACCACTAGGTGGCAGCAGATACTTGGATTCCCTGTGATCTGCAGTGACACAAGGTCTGGGGCGCTCAATGGATGATGCACAAGAACAACAAGTCACCGAAAATCACTTGCCTTTGACCTCTCTTGGAATCTCGTGTCCCCATATTTCATGTATTACTACATACATCACATGGAAAGTGTGATCCGCGACCCTTAGTAAATAAGCCCCATTGTTCTAACAAAACTATTCTAACTATTCTTGTTTTTTGTAGTGTCTTTTCTTTGTCTCTGTGTTTTGCACTTCGGCACAGGAGGGAAACGTTGACAAGTTGTCCCTAACTGCCTGTGGTAGGTGCGGTAATCAGGCAGGGACAGCTGGAAGAGGTTTAATGCCAGGATCCGCAGTCATCTGACCGCTCCCGGATCCTGGGTTACATTATAATAAGCCAAAAAGTAGGAAGACTATTCCAGATCTTATGAACCGGGAGAAGTGGTTGGAGGACCTGGAGGACCAACCAGAGGCCGTAGCTGCTGCTGCGCCTCTTGTGGGCCGACACCATAAGGTAAGAATGAGGCTCCCGGATTGTTTCTTATGTGGCTGGGAGAATTTGGGAACTTTCTGGGAGTCATGTTTGCTGTATTTTTAGGTAAATCCTCCTCCCTCCCAGCAGAGATGATGGGTGTAGTGATTCCTCTTTTGCAGAGAAACCCCCATTCCCAATCCTTGGGGTCCCTTTCTAGATCACATTGTGCTGGTGGAGTCTTATCTCCTTTCTCTCCAAGGTAAATGCTCTGCTGAGAAGTTTCCCGTGGATATCCCCGATACAATGTGTGAGTGGTGTGAACCTTCCATGAAGATCATCATTAATGGGGATTGTCCATACCTCCCAACATTTGTGAAAGGGAAAGAGGGACAAAATGGCGGCACGCGTAGTGATCCCCCTAGGCCACACCCCCAATCCCTCCCTGGCACGCCCCAAATTTTAACCATATAACAATAATAAAATTTATCTCAATAATAATAATTTTTTTTTCCTGTTTGGGATTCGAACCTAGAACCTGCAGTGTCCATGGATGATAATGACACAGCACCTCTAGCAACTGAGCTAAGAGCCCAGAAATGAGCTAGATGAGGAATTTTGGTAACTAAGAACTGAAGGGGGGAAGGAAAGACAGCAATCCTAGACAATTATGATTAAGCGGTGCTCGCAGCTGGGGATCTAGTGCTCAGAGTCCCATTATCAGCATAAGAGATGGAGGAAGCCACAGCACCCGGTACAGTTCAGTTCCAGCATACTTCAGTTCAAACATGCTTGAGAAAGATTCAACTGGAAATGAAACATTGGAATTTTTATGCTTGGATGATGTTATAATAAAGACTACTTGGAACTGAACCATACCGGGTGCTGTGGCTTCCTCCATCTCTTATGGTAACTAAGAACTGTTACTGCTACTGTTACACTGTGACACAGACTAATGCACTGATATATAGAGAGGGATCTTCTCAGAGATTATTATTGTAATTATTGAGACAATTATATCTATAATTATTAATATAATTATAGAGATGATTATTATTATTTTTACTATTATTAATAATTGTCTCCATAATAATAAAATAATACAATTCAGAATAATAATAGTCTCCATAATTACAATAATAATCTCTGAGAAGATCCCTCTCTATATATCAGTGCATTAAGTCTGTGTCACAGTGTAACAGTAGCAGATAACATTTCCTAGTTACAAAAAATCCTTAGTTATGTAATCACTGGGCTCATAGCTCAGTGGGTAGAGGCTCCTATCTCTAATGCAGAGGGCCTGGGGTCTGAATCCCAGACTGGGCAAAAATGTATTTAATTTAACTAAAAAAAGAGCTAGGAGACCATGTATGGACAGATGCTGATCTGAACCTGATGACGTGGTCCCTGCTCTCCGCTAACCCGACACATCTCTCAAAAGGATTCCCTGCCCAATGTCTGTAGAAACCATTTAGTAATATTAGTTCAGGCTTTGAAAGTATTTACAGAGCCGGGAGGGAAAATCCATGACAATCTGACAGCTGCCCGTGACGCGGGGCAGAGGTAAGAAAAACGGGACTGTCCCGGCAAAATCGGGACGATTGGGAGCTATGATTCTGATGATGAGTCTGATTCTGGCCCTGGCAGCTAATCCTGATGGCTCAGAGATAGATGCAAGGATGGAGCAGACCCCAATCGTCTCTCCATGTTACTCTTCTATCCCCTAAGAACTCGGTCCCTTCTCCTGCTGTCAAGGACCGCGGCCATTGTGTTCTGTAAAGCCCGAGGAGAACATCGCCTACAGGTTGTCTCTATGTCTCTACTGCGGTGACTGAAGTAAATTGTCCCACCAGACCCCCGGCAGAGTCACCCGGACAATCAGGTCTCTTCTGAGTCGGTTACTGAGATTCTGTTCTCGCTTTCTCTGTGTGTTGGGGATAAGTCTGTGTCTGGACCTGATAGATTGCGAGTCCATAACTAATCTCAGTGATTAAATGGAGAGGGGGTAGAATTCCCCCAGATTTCTAGGCAGGTCGGATCAATACAGTAAAAGTATTTGGTGCTGAATAACCTTCCCTCTGGTGTCATTTTGGGTCTCCCATGATCAGCGTCACATCACCCGGTCTTTGATTGGAGAGCTGGATACCTAAGTGTTCATCTCTTTGCACTTCATTACTTGTGTCTGAGTGTGGAGGATAAGACCCTGAGAACAGCTGGGATTTTGCTTCTGCATTTTGATAAAATATCTGTCAGGATTGATCTCCATCCAGGATCGGAGTATCCCAGGGGAGGATATTCGAGTTGTCTCCCCCAGAAGATGACACCAGGTATAGATCCAGGAGAGTCTCCAGAAGGGGACACATCCGCCCCTCTAATAATTAAAGTAATAATGTGATAATGTGATTTTAAAACCTTAAGGAACATTGTTATACATTGTGCTGTAGTCGGGATCTGGTACAGATTTGGTATTGAGCCTGAAGTGTGGGGTGAGCCACAGAATATAACAGTGGCCTCTGCTATCAGTGTATGAGCCGTTAGACCTGTGGGGATACTGCACAAGGCTGGGTCCGAGACCACCACCGAGAGAGACAGAGGGGCTGATGGAGGGTAAGAGATGAGCCCCTCTGCCCCCCCCCCCCCCCCCAGAATGCCCAGACTTGCACTTGTTGTAGTCAGTGGATAGGACACAAGTTACAACAAAGTAGTGAGAAAGTTCTGATCCGGAGGCACCGATCCAGGAGGAGATTACTGTGTGACAGCAGCCATTGTCCTGAGTGTAAGCTCAGGGGACTACATGTCATGTGTGATACTGTCTGCTGTGTATCTAATCCTACCTCGTGTGATACTGTCTGCTGTGTATCTAATCCTACCACGTGTGTCTGTGTGGTACAGTCTGTACATAATCCTATGCTGTATACCTAATACTATATTGTCCTCTATTTGGACACTTCCAGACATCGCAGTGCAGAACTCCGGAGCCGTGCAGAGATCCAGGACAATGGATAACATTCTGTCTGGACATGTCATGTAATACTCTTACAGCCTCACATACACGATAGATCATCCTCCACTGCCAGATCCTCACATCCACCCACAATTATACATCAACCACACGACACGGAGGAGAACGGAGAGCGATATACCATCCTCCATACACCCCACAGGCAGCAGCGTAGTACAAGCACCAGGACCACATCTGGGGGTAACACATGGGACATCGGGGCAGAGGGGAGAACAGGGACCGGATTATGGAAAAGTTTTGTCAACAGAAGGGAACCAGTTACAAGTTTAGGGGTCTCTAAAAATGTAGGAATTTAGGGGCCCTGGTCTGTCGATCTCCTGCTTCTTACAGGAGGCAGATTACATGAAGTTGATGTCAGGGAGGCAAAGTTCTTGGAGGACGTTTCCTCAGGTCTCTTTGTAACGTTCCTGGTGGACCTGCACGGAGGACAGATACAAGAAGTCAGACCTTTTATGCCTCATTGTTTTCTGCTGCGTTTCTTTGGAAAATTCTGTGACTATTGATGACCTCTCCCTAGGAAAAGTATTGATGGTGTCCAACTAGAAGCATCACACACATCCGTAGTTTTCTGGATTCCACCATAATTGGGGTCTAATGGATCACAGTGTAACCGCTCTGTCCGTGCAATGCATCTGAGGAGGCGCCGATTGTGTCCTTATGTCTCTCTTGTACATTGTTAGTGTGAACACCGGCTTGGGTTTGCTGATTTTGTATTGAATTGCACCACACACTAATCTCCTTATGCAGCTCTGCTCCGGCTCATCAACAGTTAACCCGCTGTGACAGACAGAGCTTTGCTCCAATCATTGCTGGGGCCAGGACTCTGGTATCACATAAATCATCTGCTCATAGTTCAGCACTGACTATAGATTTGTTGTGACATTAGCTCGTCCTGTCCTGTCTTCTTCTCTGTGTTTTGCACTTTTTGGACAGGGAGGTGCAGCGTGTCACACGAGGACACCCTCCCTGCTCCGCACTCTGCCGCCTCTGCCTCACCTGAGTATCTGACTATCCCAAGGGGAGGATATTCAAGTTGTCTCCCCCAGAAGATGACACCATGTATAGATCCAGGGGAGACCACAGAAGGGACACATCCGCCCCTCTAACTCTCGTATGGAGGCAGGTTTCCTCCTTGTAGAAGAAGGATGAGGAGCCAGACCATGTGTAGATGATCATGAACTTCCACATCCACTTTCTCTGGATTCCAGATCAGGTAGTGGCTGAGAACTGGTTCTGTAAGAGTAAACTCTGCGGGGCCTACAGTCCGGATCAGAGAAAGGGAGGAGGGACAGAAGACATTTATCACCCCAGAAGGACAGGTTGAAGACCTGGTGACGCCCTTTGGGTTGTGTCATGCTCCTACACTCTTCCAACAATTTCTTAATGACATTTTTGGAGATCTCCTGGGTTGTGGTTTACTTGGATGATATCCTAATATTTCCTCCTCTTTACTAAACCGTCCAAGTGTTTGTTTGGAGTATAAAATAATAAATCACTCTCCTTGGTTACATCCTCGCCCCTGAACCTTGTTGTGTGGCTCCACCCAAAGTCACGGCTATCAAGAACTAGGAACGTTGCACCGGTCTCAAAGACCTTCAAAGTTTTTTGGTCTTTTCTACTATCAGAAATTTGTTAAAAATGCATCTGTGGCTGAGACATTGGGGCTCATTTACTAAGGGTCCGCGGAGCGCATTTTCGTCGGGTCTCACAGCGATTTCCGCTTTGCGCCGCATTTAACAGGGGATTGTGTCACATGTGATCGGATTTTGGCGCATCCGTGCCGGCTTGCACGCGACACAAATCGTGGGGCAGACCATCGGACAACGCGCGGGATTTAACATTTAGAATTGTGTCGCAATACACGCACTTACATGCACCAGGAAGGAGAAGGTGAACTCCGGGGACCCCTGCGGGGAAGCGACGGATGCAGGAACTCTAGTGCACAATCTTCATGCATCGTACCACACTTCATTCTCGTCAGACTGTCCGGATCGGGGATCGCGACAGGAGCAGGTAAGTAAATTTGCCCCATTGAATGATCTTGCAAGACAAACAAAAGTGTTGATGTGACCAACAGGACCCCAGAAGCTGAAGTAGCATTTGTACAGTATAAGAAAAGCCCCGGTCCCAATTCAGAAAGGTTTAAATGGTCCATTTCTATTGGTTTATGCTTCTGGTGTAGGGCACTGAATCCCTGACTTCTGGGCTTCGATGTGGGTAATTGGGAACTATTGGCTATGAAATTGGAGTTGAGGGGAGTAAACACAGAGGGGCACATTTACTAAGCTCCAATTGGAATGCATAAAAAGTGCGTCCCTCCGACTAGAATGGGATATGCGCCCATTCACTAATTGTGTCGCACGCGTGATAAATGTGGCGCATGAGTTGCGCCACAAAATTTTTGCATAAAAAGTGCACAGCGAGGCTAATTGCCCAGCTGGTATCTATCATGGCTGGGCGTCCTGAGCAGTCCACAGCAGCACCAGATGCTCCCATTGGCATTTTTATGGAGCTACTCCGGCAGCAGTGTCCCCAGGTGTACGACTATGCCATCCGCGGAGCACGGGAGCTGGAGGCGGCGAATCGGCAAGCCCCCCCAACATCTGTGGCCCCAGGATCTGCTGCTCCGGCCGCTGCTCCGGCCGCTGCTCCAGTATATGGATACTGGGGGCTCTGGTGCTGAAGATGAGGAGGACCCTGGCCGTGCAAAGAAGGCACGTTTCACGGAACGTGAAACGGAAATATTGGTTGAGGAGGTATTGTTACATTTTTTTAACTTATTTATACTGTTGGTGTTCTGTTCTACTCTTTACCCACCGTTGAAGAGTGTTTTTAATGAAGGTTTTTTTTTTTTTTTGTGGCTTTTGTCTTTTCAAGGTTACCCAAAATTATGAACATCTTTTTGGGAGGCTGGCAGATTCTATTCCCCTGTCAGCCAAACACCACATTTGGCAGGGGATCACAGTGCGGATCAATGGCCTAGGTAAAAATTGCATTTTGAATAGTATTTGAATTTTTTTATGGTCACTTGGATTGTAAATCTTGAAGGTGAGTGGCCTTTTTATAATGTTTTTTTTTTTTTTTTTTCTTTTTGTTTTCAACTTTGCAGGAGTGGAATATCGTTCTGTTCCTGAGGTCCGCAAGAAGTGGTATGACTGCAGGAGGAGGCTGAAGGCCAAGCTGGCGAAGCACAAACAGTCAGCTCGGAGGACGGGTGGTGGCCCTAGTGTGGCCATGCGGATGTCGTGGGTGGAGCAAAAGATTAATCAAACAATACACCCCGATCTTACTGAAGGGATCGGGGATTTTGACACGGATGATCTTGATGTTGGTATGTACGTTTTATTTTATGTCTCTAATACTAATGTTTGGTTTCACTTTCCAAAAATATTTTGCAATCCTTTTTGGAAGCGGCTACTGGGGCGTGGAGTAGCCAGACATGAGGCTACACATTGCGGCTACTCCCCGCCCCAGTAGCCTCTTTACTCCTCCTAACCTGACATCATCGGCACGTAGCTCCTCGTAGCTGCGCGCCCTCGTCCGATAAGCCAGAGTACTCCGCATGCGCAGTAGCTTTGGCTTTGTTCCCCAGAGTGCAGGCATTGTCATATCTGAAGGTTCGTGGCACGGGACAGGTGTCTGCTATGCTCACCAAATAATACCAACAACGATGCCACTGCCACCAATGTATTTTATGGGATTAGGCATATATGTTTGCCTGCCCCCCCGGGCAACAAGCAAGGCCCCCCCCCCCCCCCCGGGCAACGAGCAAGGGCCCACCTGCCCCCCCTTTTATTTTCACCCCCCCCCCCTCCTTCTCTTTGTCTTACATGACCGGGCCTGCTGTGGAGTACTTTGGATTTTGTGGACTCCAGCGAGGACCTGTAAATAAATATTGATTAAAATGGCTGACGAGGGTGTGTCTGGTTTTCTTTCTATAAAATTTATTTGTACAATGATGTGTTTGTCATTCTGTAAAATTAGCCATAGTAGTGGTGCTGTTTATTTGACAGTGCTCATGACTAAGGCCTGAACTTACTGTAAAATGGTCATTTTTGTTTTGCACAAATTTACAGTAACGGATATTAAATTACCCCGGTACCCACCGCCACCAGGGGTGCCGGGAAGAGCCAGGTGCAGGGGCGGCCGCAGGCTGTTATTGTTGCACTGGAATAGCCCCCTAACAGTGGGCTTTCCCAGATCAGTAATGGCGGCTGCTGCTGCTTTTTGTATCTTGCTGGTTTTATAAATTGTTTGGAATACACGTCTTTTTTTTTTCATTTAAATTTAATATATTGATGTGGGGCTCACCCGATTTTTAACATCAGCCAGATACAAAAAAGCAGCAGCAGCCTGCCATTACTGATCTGGGATAGGCCACTGTTAGGGGGCTATTCCAACTCAACAATAACAGCCTGCGGCCGCCCCTGCACCTGGCTCTTCCCGGCACCCCTGGTGGCGGTGGGTACCGGGGTAGTTTAATATCCGTTACTGTAAATTTGGCCAAAACAAAAATGGCCATTTTACAGTAAGTTCAGGCCTTAGTCATGAGCACTGTCAAATAAACAGCACCACTACTATGGCTAATTATACAGAACGACACAAACACATCATTGTAAAAATATCTTTTATTGAAAAAAAGCCAGACACACCCTCGTCAGCCATTTTAATCCAGATTTATTTACAGGTCCTCGTCGGAGTCCACTGACTACAAAGTAGTCCACAGCAGGCCCGGTCCTTGAAGACAGCAAAAAACACACACAAAAACAAGGGGGTAAGGGGCCATGCTCGTGCACTAGGGGGTTGGTGGCCATGCTTGTTGCCCAGGGGGCTGTTGGCCATGCTCGTTGCCTAAAGGGTTGTGGAACATATATGTCTAATCATATAAAATACATTGCCAGCAGTGTAATTGTTCATAGTATAAGTTGGTGAGCATAGCTAGGTTGAAATTCAAATTACTGTGCCTATAGGATACAATGGTGGCAGTGGGAATCGTGTTTGGTATTAGTTGAGCATAGCATACTCCCCTGTCCCGTGCCCCAAACCTTCACATAAGACAAGCTATGAGGAGCTGCGCACCGATGATGTCTGGTTAGGAGGAGCAGTGAGGCTACTGGGGCGTTGAGTAGTCATGACATCTTGCCTCATGTCCGGCTACTCAACGCCCCAGTAGCCGCTTATCAAAAAATACACAATAGGGCCATAAAGATTTTATAACAAAAAATACTGCACGTGAGGATTAGCTCAAAAAAGTGCTTTCAACATGTACTATACATCCACCTACCACCTGTTCTACCTTTCTAGGTATATTCGTGGTGGTAGCTTCCAAGTGTGGCTATCAATTTTAATTTAAGGTTACAGCACTCTATAGTTTTTGAATTGTAATTTACTTTGTTTTATCAACAGGGAGGGCTGCTCCACCCGCGGCACCACAGGCTGCACCACCACCAGCAAATGAGGCTGCACCCGGACCTCCATGTGCTTCGCCAGCCACTCCTCCTGCAGTCGTATCACTTGGTGGGTCCAGTGGGGATGAGGCTCCTGAAGTGGTGCCCGCTGAAGATAGGCCCATCACACTTGGCATATTTTCCAACTATATGGATAAAAGCCTTGAAGCGATGGGCCTAATTCAGCGGGAACTCCAAAGGCATGGCCGGATGATGGAGGAGGGGTTCCAGCTTATTAGTGGAGATTTAAGAGCTCTCATCAATATTCTGGGACTCCTCATCCACCAAGGAACTGTGGCTCAGGGGGGGAGTGTGAGTGTCCCTCCATTCTCCCCACCCCAGGTCCCCACTGGTGGGGATCCAGTGACACAGGCCAGCCCTGCCCCCAAATCCCAGATTCAGCTTCCAACTGATCAGGATTCGGGGTGCAGTTACGCACCATCGCTGGCAGGTGCACTGGATCCCTCTCCAGTGGTCCTGGGCCCTTCCCCTGAAGCCACGTTCCTACTTTCGGTCAAGGAGGAACTTAGATCCTCGGCTTCCAATCCACCGGGCACATCTGGGAGTTCTGTGGTGACGCGGCGGCAGGCAAAAAGGGGGAAGGGGCCTGTCCGTCGTTCATCACGTTCTTCCAAACCGTAATTTTGTTTTTTTTTTTTTTTTTTTTTTTAACTTTATTTATTTTGGTTAACTTGATTTTGATCAAAAATGACAAATAAATTTTTGATCTACTTTGTCTTCCTCTGAGCTGAAATTATTTTACTAAAGAATGAAAAGCATGGATCCATTTTGACATTGCATTTACTTTAATGCAATTCGAAATATACAGACATTAAGGTATCCAAAAAAAAATAGTAACTGGCAGATCACTTTAAAAGTAAATCTCAGTGATTTGCCTGCGCCTTAGTTGTCCCGCTCTATTTGTGGGTTCAGCAGACACATCCCCCTGATGCTCTATATGCTCAGTTAAATCTGTTGCAAGGTCAATTTCTAGCCTGTTGGCTGTTGCAATGTTATGTAACATGCAACAGGCTATAATGACCTTGCACACAATGGGGGGTTTGTAGAGCATAGCCCCCCCGGAAAAATCCAGGCAGCGGAACCGACTCTTGAGAATTCCAAAGGTCCTCTCAATGGCACTTCTGGTTCTTCGATGTGCGTGGTTGAAGCTCCTCTCCTTAGGGGTGGTTGGCCGCAAATATGGTGTCATCAACCATGGCAATAATTTGTAGCCATTATCACCTAAAAACAGGACAAAGTAAAGCTAATTAGCTTAATTTTAAAACTGAGGCAGCATTCACACAAACATCTGCCTGCCGGGCGTCCGTGTGCTCCGTGTAATGGAGAGGAGGAGGGGTGACCGCTCTCCATAGCAATGCATGGGGGCTGCACGTAACACAGGGAAACATAGGACATGTGTTAGCTCCCCCCCCCCCCCCCCCATGTACGGTGTTGCATGTGTGCTGCACCATATTGCTCTGTGCGGCCATTGCCATCTATGGGGACATATGTATGGGCGTAAGTTTGCAGCTGTACATATGTCCCCCATACAGTAGTGTGAATGGAGCCTTAGTCCGAGCTTAGACTGACATTTTTGGATTATCCTCACAATATCAGTTTTTTCCTTGGAATCTGCTTGGTTTATCAGTGACAATAATGCAAGTTATTTGCATTTGGGGATGTCTTCTTTTTCCACAATATTTTTAACAAAACATGATGGTAGTTAAAGGGGTTTGCCAACAAACGAAAGTTAAGCCGTATCCATGAGATAGTGCCTAACTTCATGATCAGTGCTGAGACCCCCACAGACAGCAAAAATGACTAATGGAGCAGATGGCCGTGCATGCCCATTCCGCTCCATTAATCTCTATGGAGCTGACAGAGATTGGTGAGCGCTGTGCTCGGCAAGATCACTCGCCTCCATAGAGATTACTTGAGCAAAACAGTCATGTTCAGCCATCTGCTCCATTAGTCTGACTGAGCGGCGAGGGCTCCATTGGTTATGCAATATGTGGGGGTCTCAGCACTGATCAGGGAGTTAGGTCCTATCCCGTGGATAGGGCTAAACTTTATTTTGTGGGAAAACCCCTTTAGATTGTGAGGTTTACCAGTTCAGTCACATGTCCATGGACAAAGTAGGTGTTTGTAACTGATACCCCTCAGTATGTATTTGGAAATTAGGCTTAACCCCGCACTTTTTTTTTCTCTCTCTCTTAACGCCGGTTTCGTCAAATTAATTTCATATGCTGAGAATGTGTTTTGTTTAAATTATTTTGCCTTTTTTTTTTAAATTCATTTGTTTGTGTTAACATTTTAGTTTACATTGTGTAAACTTTTGAAAAAAAAAGGCAAAAATGTAAACAATACTCTTCTCAGTTTCAGAAAAACATAATTAAAGACACACCTTATGGAGCATGACCACATTTTAAGTGTTTAGTAATTGAAAGAGCATTCACATTCACTTACCAAGCAGAAAGGCGTCCCTGTACAATTCACTCTGGAGCCGGCGATTGAGGCCACAGTGCTCAAAGATAAAGGAATCGTGTGTCGAGCCAGGGTACTTTGCGACCACATTCGTTATGAGGTTATTGTGGTCCACGGTGACCTGCACATTAATAGATCTAAACATTTTTCGATTGCGGTACCGATATTCATCGGCCGCAGGAGGCACCAACGCCACATGTGTGCAGTCGATTAGCCCGATCACGTTGGGCATCCCCGCTACTTGCACAAACTCCGCTTGCGTCCTCCGGATGGCATCAGCAGTTTTGGGGAAGGCGATGTACTGTGTACAGAGCTTAAACAGCTCATCCACTACCTCGTGGAAAAAACGGCTGAAGGTTGGTTGCGAAAAACCAAAACGCTCAGCAATGCAGTGCTGGAAGGACGCGTTAGCCATATAATAGATGGCCGAGACCATCTTGGTGAGTCCAGGCACTGCATGTGACCGTCCTGTTTTTGCCCCGATAGCTACTTCAAGCTTCTCATAGAGGCTTAGGATTGAAGCTCTATCCAGCCGAAACTGCTGATACACCTCCGCGTCCGTAAAATCTGCAAAGGACACACGAGGACGGAACACTCGAGGACGCCTCCTCTGCCTCCGTCTGCGCTGTCTAGCCATGATCCTGTCATTTTGAATGGCCACGTAGACGATGGGAAGCATATCCATTGTCCTAGAATTAAGAATATGGAATATTATTTTTTTATGCTCATATTGGCAGATTGGTCAGATAAGGTATGTTACTTTGTGAGTAATTTAAACTTACACTAAAAATTTGTTTAATCCCAATTTGTGGTAAATAATAAACACATTTTTAGTTTTTCCGGGGCCTCTCTAACAATTTGTATACATTTTTTTAATATTTGAATTTAAAAGTGTGACTTACCTTTGCAAATGCTTTTTTGACGAGTGTTTGTCTTCTTATTACCACCAATCTCCACTCCTGTTTTACAAATTGTATTGTTATTTTTTCAAAAATCAATCCTTTTTTGAAATTTATATGTGAACATTTACTTACCTTTTTGCTAAATTTCAATGGATTTATTGTGCACAATCAACAGTCAACTTTTCCAATCTCCTTCAGAACCCTCGACTCCTAACTCTCTCCATTTTGTTTGTTTTTTGGAAACCATTTTATATTTTTTCCCTAAATTGTGTCGCACACACCTTTACCTTGTTGCCACAAGCATAATAGCAATCAGTTTACTCATGCGACACTTTTGTGTCGCGGTTTGAATAGTGTCGCACTTCTATTCTGTGTTTGCGCGCTTTGATATGCGCGCCCCCGTTTGTGACGCACGCTATTTAAATTGTGGCGCACGGCTGGTTAGATTGTGTCGCGCGCTTCGGCCATTTTCCAGATTCACTCCTTGGTTTTGTGGCGCATGCACGGCGGATTTTGGCGCGAAATATTGAAAATCTGACGCCAGCAGCAGCGTCATAAATAGAAGCCACACCTGCAACTACAGCAGATACCGTGCACAGCAGCCAGGGAACAATACTGAGAATTGTAAGTACCCAAAAACAACACAAAATACACCCAAAACAAGGCAAAAAAAGGGGAAAAAGCCCCAAAAGAGAGATAAGAAGGGTGGATATACAGGGCAATGTAAAGGACAGTGAAGAAACACAAGCTAATGGCACAGCACATGTTGCAGGGGGATCGCATCGTCAGAATTACATGAGCTTAACATCATAACTTCTAATCCCTTCACGTAGATCTATATTGTCGTGAACGAGGAGGGAACAACCTTTCGAAAAGCAAGATGGCCACATCCTCAGGTAAAGCGCTCAATACATTTTAGATAACTCCAAAATAAACCTAGAAATGCAATGTTCACACAGAGTTTTCAATTAGGGTGTTTTCTATTCAAAATCACATTATTACATAAAAGAAAATGTCAAAATGATTTTTACAGCAAAAAAGGTTTTTATGTGTCATCACCAAAATATAAACATTTACATCAAAGTATATGGTCATGGGCGCATGCGTCACTAGCTACGCTTTGAAGTGCAGTGCTAGCGCAATGGGGGCGCACCCTGGGCTGGACACATTTGCAAATGCATTGAAAGGCATCTCCTGGTTAAGCAATCACGTGCGTTACACTGGACACACTAATGTTTTTTTTTAGTGAGGCCCAAAACCATGCACTTTTAAACGCAGGACTAGCGCTGTCACCGTGTGATTCCGTTTTTGGACAATACACATGCATTTAGTTGAAGCCCTTAGCGCTCTGCACGGTAGCTGTACTGCACTGAGATGATGCCGGTTCTGCTCTGCACAGGAGCCAAACCGCCATCGGGGGTTGCGGGATGTCAGCGTTAATCTACCGCTGACATCCACAGCTAACACCCGCGGTCGGAGTGGGCTCCGATCGTGGGTGTTTATTCCGTAAAATGACGCAACCGCACCATTTAACATGCCTTCCGGGGTTCTTTACCCCACGATCGGTGCCCCAGCGATGTTTTTGGGGGCGCCAATCGCTGCTATGGCACCACTGGGGTCCGATAGGGGCCCCAGAGAAGCCTGAAGGCAGGGCCTTTAAGATGGCGTCTGTGACGTCATCTTAAAGGCAAAGTGTCAGCCTATGCATCTGCATAGGCTGACACTGCTAATACCCTGCAATACATGAGTATTGCAGAGTATTATCATGAAGAAGCAATCAGATGATTGCTTGGTCATGTCCCGTGGTGGATCAAGAAAAAAAAAAAGGTAAAGAAAATGTTTTTCGTGCAAAAATAATTTAACAAATCAATAAAAATGGCCATAAGCCCAAAAAAATATAAAGATACAAATTACGCTCAAAAAAGTCAAAACAGTCCGTCACAATCCATAGAATAAAACAAAATAAATATTGGACCCATATGATGAACGCCGTAAATCAAAAAATTACAAACCCGCCAAAAATTCTGATTTTACCTATTATATCCCACTAAAAATGCAATAAAAAGTGAACAACAAAACATATGTACTCCACAATGATACTGTTGCAAAGTACAACATGTCCCGCAAAAAACAAGCCAACAACCAGCTCTGTAGCCAAAAACGTAACAATGTTATGCCACTTGGAAGACGGCGATGCAAAAATGAGAGATTTTACAACACATTAGCATTTTTTTTTCCAAATTAATTAAAAATTAAGAAAAAATATTCATGTCTGGTATCCCCGTAATCGTATCGACCCATAGAATAAAGATAACAGGATTATTAGGCTATACGGTGAACACCAATTTTTTTTATTTAACTAATCCAGTACAGAATTGATTCTTTTCTACTTATGACCTCAAAACAAGTTCAAAATTTGCTACAATAGGTGATACCAACCCCAAAATGGTGACACTGGAAAAAGCATCTCATCTTGCCAAAAAAATGCCGTCACATGGCCCCAAATAACGTAAAAGCGAAAATTTTATAGCCTTCAAAAGGGGGCAACGAGAAAACTCAAATCCAGGCAGCTGCAGGGTGCTCCTTCCCTTCTGCGTCTCGCTGTGCCCCCATAACACAAGTAATGTCCACATGTGGGGGGTCGCTGCACTCAGGAGAAATTGTTGAACACATTTTATGGTGGCTTTTTGCTTTTTATCTTTTTGAAATGTGTAAATTTTAGGCCTAAATGAACATATAAGCAACAAAAATTGACCATTCTAAATTTCACACCCATTTGGATTCAATTACTAGGAAGATCTCAAGGAGTTCACAATCTTCGTAAATGCTGCTTCTGATATCATGAGGGGTGCAGATTTGAAAATGGGTTTGTTATATATGTGGTTTAGATGCTAAAAATATTACAATTCAGTGAAAACACTATTTATCCTCCAAATTGCCAAATTATCATAAAATATATATATTTGTAAGCTGCGCAACATCAAAAATAATTATCAAGACATTTTTTTTATTTATGCCAATGTAAATAAGACGATTGGAAATGTTATTCTGCAACTTATTTAGGTTGAAAATCATCTGCATGAAAATGCAATGATTCAAAATTTTGTCAAGGTCACATTTATCCCAAAACTCAAGTTTGTGACATTTTTTTGGGGAATGAAAGCAAAAAATAACAGCCAACATTTACCAATAAAATGAAGTACAAGATGTGTGGAATCGTTTAGATTAGTAAAAGTGTTCAAAAGTTATAACTATATAAATCAAACCATATCACAATCCCATAAATTGGGCTGAGCCTTAGGCTAGATTCACACTGCTGTTGGCCGCCCGTACCGTAGCGGGCAACGGCCGTGTACGGGGAGAGGAGGAGGAGGAGGTGAGCGTAGCTCCCCCCCGCCCCTCTACATAGGAAGTAATGGCGCACGGCGCCGTACTACGGAGAAAGATAGGACAGGTCCTATCTTTTTCTTGGGTACGAAGCGGTACGGTGCCGCACGTGTGCTGAACCGTACCGCTCCCGTAGTGCGCCATGCGCCCATTGCCGTCTATGGGGGACGTATATCGGCCGTATATACGTCCCCCATACAGTCGTGTGAATGTAGCCTTAAGCTGTAAAATGGCTGCGTCCTTAAGGGGTTAATACACAATGCAAAGACTATGAAAACACACCATGAGAAGAAGGCCGAAGACGCCAGACATGTGATAGGCAACACAAATTCCGAGCACAACAAGATCAGGGTAAACCCAATGCAAATCTTTGAAACAAATCTATCATAAATAAGTTTTGAATTTCATATTGGTAAAAATATCAAATATCTTGCGTTCTTGTATTTTACAGATGAAAGCCAGGCAGGCACCAGCAGCGGCAAGAGGAAGCAGAAGAAGAGCGCCCCTTTTGATCGAGCAGAGCTCGTCGCTTTGATAACCATCTGCGACGAGCGGGGCTACGACCTGCTCCGTGAGACTGGCAGCTATAAAGCAAAGACCAAAATCATGGAGCAGGTCCAAGCCCATCTGCTCGAGAAATACGGCCGGTACCATTCCGTCCGACAGTTGCAGAAGCGGTTCTCGGACATAAAGGTCCGTGAGGAGCGTTTTTTGGAGCGTGTCCGAAGCCGGAACCGCTCTGCAAAAGGTTAGAAGATACAACTTGGTTCTCTAAGTAATGACATGTCTGTGCATTTTTTGATGATTTCTCTTTTTCTTTCTAGCCGGACGGGAGAGGGCACCGGCCGTAGAAGGGGCCTCTTCTTCTGCTTCTGTTGCTGCTGCTGTTGTGGTGGATGTTGGGGACGACTCTCCCCCTCCACCAAGCCCTGTGCCACCTGGCCAAGAGGTAAAGACTGGCATACTTTTAGGAATCTAAGATGTTGAAAATGTAATATATACTAATTCATTTGTAATTAGTATTAATTTATATATATATTTTTTTTTTTACAGGATCTTGCTGTGGCTCCGGAGGAGGAGATGGTTACCCTGGTGCTGGAACCGGTGGAAGACCCACATGAAGAGGTCCAGCCACCAGAGGTAGCCACCACAGCAGTGGCCGAGGGTCTTCAGATGTCCATCGGTGAGCAGCTCCTCCATGAAATGGAGCTGCTCAACCGAAACATGGACATTCTGATGGCCCATTTCGAAAGGTTGTTCCACCCTCCTCGTTCTTAATTTTGTGTCTTTTTTTGTTTAAAAGATTTTGTTAAAAAAACATTTAAAAATTTAAAAAAAAAAATGAAAAAAATGAAAAAATTTCAAAAAAAATTTCAAAAAGTTTGGAAAAAAAAAAAAAAAAAAAAAAAAATGTTTGAACCAAAAAAAAAAAAAAAAAAAATTTTACCATGATTATCCCCCAAAACAGGCAACGGTGTTTGTAAAGTTGTCTTTTTACCATGATTATCCCCCAAAACAGGCAACGGTGTTTGTAAAGTTGTCTTTTTACCATGATTATCCCCCAAAACAGGCAACGGTGTTTGTAAAGTTGCTGTAAATCAATAGCATGAGATGTATTTATTAAGGTATCAGTATTTTTCTTTGATGTCTGAATATAAACAAATGTAATGTGATTTTAAAACAGTGCTTGAATAAATTATTAATTTTTGCATAAAAATGACTGTTTATTACGTTAACTTCCATAAAAAAACAGGGGCAGCAACACACTGGTGGGGGGGGGGGGTGTTTGTTGACATAAACACTGGTGGGGGGGGGGGTGTTTGTTGACATAAACACTGTTGGGGGTTTATGGTGACATAAACACTGGGGGGGGGTGGTGACATAAACACTGGTGGGGGGGGGATGGTGACATAAACACTGGTGGGGGGGTATGGTGACATAAACACTGGTGGGGGGGGGTGTTTGTTGACATAAACACTGTTGGGGGTTTATGGTGACATAAACACTGGGGGGGGGGGGGTGACATAAACACTGGTGGGGGGGTATGGTGAGATAAACACTGGTGGGGGGGGGTATGGTGACATAAACACTGGTGGGGGGGTATGGTGACATAAACACTGGTGGGGGGGGGTGTTTGTTGACATAAACACTGTTGGGGGTTTATGGTGACATAAACACTGGGGGGGGGTGACATAAACACTGGTGGGGGGGGTATGGTGAGATAAACACTGGTGTGGGGGGTATGGTGACATAAACACTGGTGGGGGGGTATGGTGACATAAACACTGGGGGGGGGGGAGTGCAGGGTCACACAGACACTTTGGCTAAAGATAACTTACATGATGTGGGCAGCTTGGTGTATTTTGCTGGGTTCACACCATATTCTTGGTCTAGGCTCAGCGTATATGTCACTAAAGCCCCTGACGTGTGACCTTTGTGTATACATTGGCAAATAGTTGCAGACGGCGGCCGGCCTTTTGCCTCCATCTGATGCTAAAACTTTAAATCAAGGACTAAACTTTTGCAAAAGTTAACAAATAATTTTTATTTATATTGCTTCAGTAAATTCCGTAAAGCTTTACAAATAAATATACATCTTTCCACTATGTAGCCTCCACAAGAGCAATGTATGCTGGGTGCCATGGTGGCTCATTAGTTAGCATTACAGCCTTGCAGCCTTGTGGACCTCGATTCGAGTGACATCCAGGTCAACGTCTGCACAGAGTTTGCATTTCTCTCCATGTTTGTGTTGGTTTCCTCCAGGTCCTCCGGTTTCATCCCACGCTCAAACACATACTTGCAGGTTTTTTAGATTGGGAGCCCCATTGGGGACAGGGAACATTCTGATAAGGACTGATTATTAATTCTTATGTGCTCATCGGAGGCAAGGGATGCCTATGTTAATCAAAAGCATTGTTTTGCATCCTTATTCACTTTTGTCAATCACTTGTATCACTCATCATGAGATAGGAGCAGGGTGGAATACACATACATCACACCATACCCCTTTAAATGGGCCAGGAGGAGAGAGCATACCTGCAGACCTATCCCTTTAAGTGGGGCTTGAGAAGAGAGCATACCTGCACACCTATCCCTTTCAAACCAGGAACGGAAAGCCATAATCCCGCCTCCAAAAAATACATTCTCAGGAACCAGAAGTGAAGCAAGATCTCATTTACAATTTATCGAGCTACATTTTAAGTCCTCAACAAAGTGCCTTACTGTCTAAAGGTTTAGGTTTTTCACCCAGCAATAATTTCAATATATTTCATACTATCCTAGATGTAAATAAATTTATTAGAAATTTAACTCTGCGAAAACATTTTTTTGAATGTCCAGAGGGTGATAAGACCTATTCTAAGGACTGTGGTAATACCGGGATGCTAAGCCTAAACAAAGATATGAACACTTTTGAAGACCAATATCACCTCTCGACATTGCGCCAACTTCAGTCTGAAGAATATGATATAGTGGACTTGAACCAATCTTTCCGAACTTCCAACTCTTTGTTCTACCCCATTAACTCAAGATCCACCACAATGGACATTTTCCAAGAACAGGTGGAACGAGATTTGATTGAACTAAAAGAAGTTACCACTCAGCACCAGAAATATAATATTTCAAACCAGGAACGGAAAGCCATAAAAGAAATTAAAATGAACTCTGATCTTCTAGTCCGCTCTGCAGACAAGGGGGGTGCGATAGTTCTCCTTAATGCCGGACTGTATAAAAAATTAAATTTAGAGATGTTGAGTGATGAAAAAACGTATCTAAAATTACAATCAAATCCTACTATTGAATTTCAAATGTTGTTAAGGAAACTGTTGGATGAGGGATTAAATATGGGTGCAATATCCCAGAAAATATCAGATTACCTGTATGTCAAATTTCCCGTTACCCCAGTCTTTCACTCATTGCCGAAGATACATAAGGAGGTCTTCCCCCCTCCCCTCCGCCCCATTGTGGCGGGTATCGGATCTCTGAGTGAAAGATTGGGGGAGTGGGTTGACCACCACCTTCAGCCACTGGTTGCTTCCCTTCCTGGCCTATTGAAAGATACTAAACATACTATTTCTTTACTTGATGGTATACCATGGAGACGGAGCTCCATGTGGCTGTCGTGTGACGTGGTAGCATTATACCCATCTTTAGACCATGAAATTGCATTACAATGCCTGACTTACTGGTTGGATAAATATAGCATGTATTCACTTGCAGTAAAAGAGTTTATAGTAGAAGCAGTTAACTTTCTCTTGAAAAGAAATTATTTTTCATTTGATGACAGCTATTTTTTACAGAGATGCGGTGCATCGATGGGGGGCAGATGTTCTCCATCATTAGCAAATCTGTACATGGCCAGATGGGAAGAACTTTATCTGTTTTCTGGGGCAAATCCTTTTCTCTCCCATATCAGGTGGTACGGCCGTTATATTGACGACCAGCTCCTGATATGGGAGGGAACTGTATTGGATGCAGAAAATTTTGTCAAATATCTGAATTCTAACTACATGAATTTAAAATTCACATTTAATTTACAGGCTAAAACTATCAATTTCTTGGATATCAGCTTAACTGGTACCAATACTGTAGTTCAAATTTCCCCATATGTCAAACCAACGGCATCTAATACCACCCTACTAGCTAGCTCATGCCACCCCAATCATGTTATAAAGAATATCCCTACAGGAGAACTTATCCGCACTAAAAGGAATTGTTCCACATCCTCCCTGTATAAAACAGAGGAGAAAAAGGTTTGGGACAAATTAAAGAAGAGAAAATATCCGGAGTGGATGTTAAAAAGGGCTTCTCATATAGTCCATAATATCCCCCGTTCAGATTTGATTAACATGAATAAAAACAAAAAATCCAAACACAAAAAACAACAACCAATAGTGTTTACTACAACCTACAGTGTTCAGTACAAAGAAATTGAAAAAATTATATATAAAAATCTACCCATCCTGCATACTGATCACGTACTGTCCAAAATTATGCACAACAATATAAAATGTGTAGCTAAAAAGGCTCCGAATCTCAGTAACTTACTGTCACCAAGCCTATATCAATCAAGTCCAGGCCATACCACATGGCTCAGCACTAAAGGCTTCTTCAAATGTGGAGCAGACCGTTGTAAGTGCTGCAGGTATGCGATCCAAAGCAAATTTTTCTCCTCGTACTCTAACGATGCACAACAAGAAATAAAACAATTCATAAACTGTAATACATCATTTGTAATTTATCAGATACAATGCATTTCATGTGGATTAGATTACATAGGCTGTACTACGAACAATCTTAAAACCCGCATTCGTCGACATTTCTCTGATGTCAGTTCAGACAGTGCGGTTAACATTTCCGCAGTATCTAGACATGTTAGGGAACATCATGCCGGAGACTGCAGTGTCCTCAGATGCAGGGGTATTGAAAAAGTAATGAAACCTAAGCGAGGGGGAGATCTTAGGAGGATCCTTTTAAATCGAGAAACGTACTGGATTTTCTCTCTAAAAACTAGGGTCCCTTTTGGATTAAATAAGAAACAAGATTTGATTCATTTTTGCTAAAAATTGCTAACTTATAAAATATATAATAAATATAAAATATTGTTTCTAATATCCTATAATGCTCCCCACGTAATACCACCTCTCTTTTTTGCTTCTTTGATAGAAAAACAATGTAAAGTTACACTTTTTCTTGCAGGTACTAAGGTGATAATTACCACCTGTTTTTCCTTGTTTTTAAACATGTAAAGTTTCTTCTATGTATGTTTACACTTTATGTTTACACTTTATGTTTACACTTTACGCTTTACGCTTTATACAAAAAATCATGGAAAGGGTTAAAAAAACCTTACCCAGAGATCCATGGGATTGAAAGGGCAGGGTTAAATAGCCAGACTGCAGAAAGTTGTGCAGAAGCTATGAATAAGGTTTAATCACCGAAACGCGTAAGCTTTGATGCTATTTTTTATTCCTTATGCTGTGTCATGTATCATTGTACCCTTTTTAATGGATTTCAAATAAAATTTTGCTACTTTTTATCCTAAAACTGACGTCTGATGTCCAGCTGGAAATAGTTCTTTTTCCTATCCCTTTAAGTGGGGCTTGAGGAGAGAGCATACCTGCACACCTATCCCTTTAAGTGGGGCTTGAGGAGAGAGCATACCTGCACACCTATCTCTTTAAGTGGGGCTTGAGGAGAGAGCATACCTGCAGACCTATCCCTTTAAGTGGGGCTTGAGGAGAGAGCATACCTGCAGACCTATCCCTTTAAGTGGGGCTTGAGGAGAGAGCATACCTGCACACCTATCCCTTTAAGTGGGGCTTGAGGAGAGAGCATACCTGCACACCTATCTCTTTAAGTGGGGCTTGAGGAGAGAGCATACCTGCACACCTATCCCTTTAAGTGGGGCTTGAGGAGAGAGCATACCTGCACACCTATCCCTTTAAGTGGGGCTTGAGGAGAGAGCATACCTGCAGACCTATCCCTTTAAGTGGGGCTTGAGGAGAGAGCATACCTGCACACCTATCCCTTTAAGTGGGGCTTGAGGAGAGAGCATACCTGCACACCTATCCCTTTAAGTGGGGCTTGAGGAGAGAGCATACCTGCACACCTATCCCTTTAAGTGGGGCTTGAGGAGAGAGCATACCTGCAAACCTATCCCTTTAAGTGGGGCTTGAGGAGAGAGCATACCTGCACACCTATCCCTTTAAGTGGGGCTTGAGGAGGGAACATAGCTGCACACCTATCCCTTTAAGTGGGGCTTGAGGAGGGAACATAGCTGCAGACCTATCCCTTTAACTGGGGCTTCTTTTTTTTCAAAAGCCACATTCTCCAAGTAGGATCCTAAGCAAAAGAAAATTGCCCTGACATTCACCTCCTTCAGCCCGGTGTATATGAGTGCACGTCTTGCGACACAATTCGGTTTTTTAAATTCGGGGGCTTGTCCGAATCATTCGGGTATTTCGAAAACCACGCCCCCTTGTTTTGGCGCACGGAACTCGGCGCCCGTGCGACACAATTTAGACCCGTGCGCCAGAATCCCGGGGCTATTCAGGGAACTTCGGCGCAAATCGGAAATATTCGGGAAACACGTCGGGAAAACGCGAATCGGGCCCTTAGTAAATGACCCCCAGAGTCGTGTGACTACTGACCATAACATCTACCATATTTGAATAGCGCTGAGTGACATTCTGGGCATTATGCTTCCCTTAGTTCTGGGAGGAAAAATGTCGTTTTTTTTACCAGTAATACCCCACAGAATGCTCCGGAAAATCCTGTCCATGATGTGGTGTTGGTCGAGATTGATTATGATCGAGCCACTTTTGATAACTCTCAGGACCCAGCACCTAGTAACACTCCCAGGGATAACATGTTTGTCCCCCTTGTCTCCGCCTCCTACAAGAAGTTCATTGTTCTGGCGGGACACCATGGGATTGCCGGAACCAAATATCTGTTGGTTAAATCTTCCTGGTGGCCATCATGGTCTCTCAAGACTTTGCGGAAGCTTGTGGGGTGTGTGACAGGAGTGAGGTGCCCCGAGATTACTACAGGGATTCCTATAACTTGCAATTCAGTTTGAACTCTAAATTTTGGAGAGGATTCGGTGGGCATTTGGAAATCTCTGTCATTTACACTTATTCTGCAGCTCCTCAACTAAGGTATCGTCGTTCTCCTGTACTTACAAGTTCAATTCCAAGAGCTGTGTATCTCATCCTGTCCTGTGTGATACTGTCTCTAACTAATCCTATATTGTCCTCGACCAAGGACCCTGCAGGAGGTCACCTCTCAGCACCAGCAGACATCGCAGTGCAGGACTCCGGAGCCGTGTAGAGATCCAGGACAATGGATAACATTCTGTCTGGACATGTCATGTAATACTCTTACAGCCTCACATACACGATAGATCATCCTCCACTGCCAGATCCTCACATCCACCCACAATTATACATCAACCACACGACACGGAGGAGAACGGAGAGCGATGTACCATCCTCCATCCACCCACAATTATACATCAACCACACGACGTGCAGGAGAACGTAGAGCGATATACCATCCTCCATACACCCCACAGGCAGCATCGTAGTACAAGCACCAGGACCACATCTGGGGGTAACACATGGGACATCGGGGCAGAGAGGAGAATAGGGACCGGATTATGGAAACGTTTTGTAGACAGAAGGGAACCAGTTACAAGTTTAGGGACCTCTAAATGTCCTGGAATCCTCTTATCCTCTTGGATACCAGAGGTCAGACCTTTTATGACTATCGATGACCTCTCCTTAGGAAAAGTATTGATGGCGTCCGACTAGAAGCATCACAAACACAGGGATTAGATATACTTAGGGCCACGTGCGAGGTCTGGACCTATAGTGTTACTAACAATTTACAAACTTTGCATTTCTACAACAAGGACGTCCTCCGACCTATGTCAATGAGGATTCTGCTAAAATGTAACTTTTATTAATCATTTATTTCAACCATAAGGAATATTTTCCCAGTGTGTAGAGACAAACAAAAGAAAAACTAAAAGTTGGAACGGTGGGAAAAGAAGGTGATTTTTCCTTCGGAGCAAAGAGAGGAACGTGAGGAGTTTGAGATGAGTTAACGTTTTAAGTGTGGAATAGGGAGTTAGGAACCCACAGGTAGGTATTGAAGGGTTCGCTATGTTGCACACAGGTAGGTATTGAAGGGTTCGCTATGTTGCACACAGGTAGGTATTGAGGGGTTCGCTATGTTGCACACAGGTAGGTATTGAAGGGTTCGCTATGTTGCACACAGGTAGGTATTGAGGGGTTCGCTATGTTGCACACAGGTAGGTATTGAGGGGTTCGCTATGTTGCACACAGGTAGGTATTGAGGGGTTCGCTTTGTTGCACACAGGTAGGTATTGAAGGGTTCGCTATGTTGCACACAGGTAGGTATTGAAGGGTTCGCTATGTTGCACACAGGTAGGTATAGAAAGGTTCGCTGTGCTGCGTGCGCTCTTTTTAGTATGGTTAGAGGCTACACAGTGATAGATTAGATAGCAAGTCCTGGCCACATCTGTATCAGGGGGAATATGGACTATTAGGAGTGTAATCCACGCTCTCAGACTACCCTCTCACTCCGGGGGGTATTTCCATATAATTTCCCAGGCTGCAGTCACTTGCTATGTGTGCGCAGTGTTTTATAGTGCTATCTTAGCCAGACGTGATAACATGCCATACCCTAAAGGTGGATCTATGCTAAACACTAGCTTTCTGTTTGGAGACACACATTGCGTTCGCTCCCTTGGGTGTTTTTCCAGTTATTGCTACTATTCAATGCCTCGATTTTCTGACATTGCTAATAACTATCTAATCCATGAACACCACTCAATCTAAAATCAACACACATTCAGACAGCCCCCCCGACATGTTTCGCCATGAGATGGCGTCTTCAGGGGGTAACGGGGCTGATCTGAGGCTTACCCCCTGAAGAATGTGTGTCTCCAAACAGAAAGCTAGTGTTTAGCATAGATCCACCTTTAGGGTATGGCATGTTATCACGTCTGGCTAAGATAGCACTATAAAACACTGCGCACACATAGCAAGTGACTGCAGCCTGGGAAATTATATGGAAATACCCCCCGGAGTGAGAGGGTAGTCTGAGAGCGTGGATTTACACTCCTAATAGTCCATATTCCCCCTGATACAGATGTGGCCAAGACTTGCTATCTAATCTATCACTGTGTAGCCTCTAACAATACTAAAAAGAGTGCCCGCAGCACAGCGAACCTTTCTATACCTACCTGTGTGCAACAAAGCGAACCCCTCAATACCTACCTGTGTGCAACATAGCGAAACCCCTCAATACCTACCTGTGTGCAACATAGCGAAACCCCTCAATACCTACCTGTGGGTTCCTAACTCCCTATTCCACACTTAAAACGTTAACTCATCTCAAACTCCTCACGTTCCTCTCCTTGCTCCGAAGGAAAAATCTACTTCTTTTCCCACCGTTCCAACTTTTAGTTTTTCTTTTGTTTCTACACACTGGGAAAATATTCCTTAAGGTTGAAATAAATGATAAATAAAAGTTACATTTTATCAGAATCCTCATTGACATAGGTCGGAGGACGTCCTTGTTTGCAGAAATGCAAAGTTTGTAAATCGACTAGAAGCATCACACACATCAGTAGTTTTCTGGATTTCACCATAATTGGGGTCTAATGGATCACAGTGTAACCGCTCTGTCCGTGCAATGCATCTGAGGAGGCGCCGATTGTGTCCTTACGTCTCTCTTGTACATTGTCAGTGTGAACACGGGCTTGGGATTGCTGATTTTGTATTGAATGGCACCACACACTAATCTCCTTATGCAGCTCTGCTCCGGCTCATCAACAGTTAACCCGCTGTGACAGACAGAGCTTTGCTCCAATCATTCCTGGGGCCAGGACTCTGGTATCACATAAATCATCTGCTCATAGTTCAGCACTGACTATAGATTTGTTGTGACATTAGCTCGTCCTGTCCTGTCTTCTTCTCTGTGTTTTGCACTTTAGCGCATGAAGGGAATGTCACCTAGTTGTCCTCTTACTGTTTAGGGTATGTGAGGCAAACAGGTAGGGAAAGCTGGGCTCTGGGTTTAGCATCAGGACCCACAAGCTGTGTCATTACTCCGTTCCCAGACCCTGCGTTACAGTAACAACTGATAATTGACAACAACGGATCCACAACAGGTTCTCCGGTGACCCGAGAGTCTCAGCTGTCAGGACATGGTGGTCCTCCATGTTGGAGTAGTGTCCTCCATCCTGCAGCAGGTGGGCTCCATGGAGGAGAGGGTCAGAGGGTCTTCTTGTAGGGATCACAGGTAGAAGCTGATGACTCTGTCATGATTCACTGCTGCGGGGATTAGACTGCAGCAGGGGATGGAGGTTCTTCATTGTGATCAGAGGGCAGTGACTTACAGATCTGATATTGAATTATTCAGGCAGGGCGTGACCCCATGGCCCGGCTGATAGCTAGGTCCCTACAGGACGGGGAGGTGCAGGGTGTCACCTGGGTCCTCCGGTGTTTATAACATGAGGACACCCTCCCTGCTCAGCACTCTGCTGCCTCTGCCTCACCTGCTCCACGTAGACCTGCAGATACCTGCACAGGTAAGTCGCTCATGTCCCGGTCCTGGGGTGGGGGGTGCTGCAGTCATATCATCTATAGACGCTGAGGGATCTGCACCAAACTGCAGCAGCAGACGGGGAGACAACTGGTTATTCTTTTCCATAGTAAAATCTCGATAATAACTGATCATGAAAATCCCCTGTAATCACTGAGCAGTGCCGAGACCCTCTGCGTCCTCTGCACCCCGACCCCCAACTTACCTCCATCTTATCTCTATATCCGACCTTAACTGAGACCCTCTACATGCTCTGCCCCCCGACCCCCAACTTACCTCCATTTTATCTCTATATCCGACCTTAACTGAGACCCTCTACATGCTCTGCCCCCCGACCCCCAACTTACCTCCATCTTATCTCTTATCCGACCTTAAACCAGGACTTCTGCATCCTCTGCCCCCCCGACAGCCCCCATATTATCTCTTATCTGACCTTAACCGAGACCCTCAGCATCCTCTGCCCCCCGACAGCCCCCATATTATCTCTTATCTGACCTTAACTGAGACCCTCTACATCCTCTGCCTCACGACCCCCCATATTATCTCTTATCCGACCTTAACTGAGACCCTCTGCGTCCTCTGCGTTCTAGCGAAAAGGATAATTTGAACTTTTAGTTTTATATATTTTTTTACTGTATTTCTAGACTCCCTGGGGTACTTTAACCCTAGGGAGTCTGATCACTTATACAATATACTGCAGCAGGATTGCAGTGTACTGTACATTGACTGGATGTGTGGACCCTGTGTTAGGGTTCAAGCTGTCATAGCAACACATCAGAGGGGGCGCCACCCAGATCCCAGATGGGGGCACCCATGTGTTACCATCACTTGAGTGCCGCCATCGCGTTTCTTGTACTTGCCTGACATTTGATGCAGTTTTGTGACATGTAGGAAAGGGAATAAGAAGGCATAAACCACCTGCAGCGACATCGGCCGTTATGGTGGGTAATAATGAATGACGATGCAGAACTCATGTTACTACTTACATAATGCGGGTGGATTATTACACCATATTTTCTGATGCATCAACAGCACAAGCGCACGGTGGAAGGGTTTCTCCCGATTGATGATGGGTTTCGACCCAAGTTCTTGGGTTTCTATCCCCTCCTGTATCATCTCTATCTGCCGTATCCTGTATCTTCTATCCCCCCCCCTGTGTCATCTCTATCTGCTGTATCCTGTATCCTCTATCCCCCCCAGTATCATCTCTATCTGCCGTATCCTGTATCTTCTATCCCCCCCCCGTATCATCTCTATCTGCCGTATCCTGTATCTTCTATCCCCCCCCCGTATCATCTCTATCTGCTGTATCCTGTATCTTCTATCCCCCCCTGTATCATCTCTATCTGCTGTATCCTGTATCTTCTATCCCCCCCCCCGTATCATCTCTATCTGCCGTATCCTGTATCTTCTACCCCCCCCTGTATCATCTCTATCTGCTGTATCCTGTATCTTCTATCCCCCCTGTATCATCTCTATCTGCCGTATCCTGTATCTTCTATCCCCCCCTGTATCATCTCTATCTGCTGTATCCTGTATCTTCTATCCCCCCCCCCGTATCATCTCTATCTGCTGTATCCTGTATCTTCTATCCCCCCCCGTATCATCTCTATCTGCCGTATCCTGTATCTTCTATCCCCCCCTGTATCATCTCTATCTGCTGTATCCTGCATCTTCTATCCCCCCCTGTATCATCTCTATCTGCTGTATCCTGTATCTTCTATCCCCCCCCCCCGTATCATCTCTATCTGCTGTATCCTGTATCTTCTATCCCCCCCTGTATCATCTCTATCTGCTGTATCCTGTATCTTCTATCCCCCCCTGTATCATCTCTATCTGCCGTATCCTGTATCTTCTATCCCCCCCCCCCGTATCATCTCTATCTGCTGTATCCTGTATCTTCTATCCCCCCCTGTATCATCTCTATCTGCTGTATCCTGTATCTTCTATCCCCCCCCCCGTATCATCTCTATCTGCCGTATCCTGTATCTTCTACCCCCCCTGTATCATCTCTATCTGCTGTATCCTGTATCTTCTATCCCCCCTGTATCATCTCTATCTGCCGTATCCTGTATCTTCTATCCCCCCCTGTATCATCTCTATCTGCTGTATCCTTTATCTTCTATCCCCCCCCTGTGTCATCTCTATCTGATGTATCCTGTATCTTCTATCCCCCCCCCCCGTATCATCTCTATCTGCTGTATCCTGTATCTTCTATCCCCCCCCCGTATCATCTCTATCTGCCGTATCCTGTATCTTCTATCCCCCCCTGTATCATCTCTATCTGCTGTATCCTGTATCTTCTATCCCCCCCCCCGTATCATCTCTATCTGCCGTATCCTGTATCTTCTACCCCCCCCTGTATCATCTCTATCTGCTGTATCCTGTATCTTCTATCCCCCCCTGTATCATCTCTATCTGCTGTATCCTGTATCTTCTATCCCCCCCTGTATCATCTCTATCTGCTGTATCCTGTATCTTCTATCTCCCCCTGTATCATCTCTATCTGCCGTATCCTGTATCTTCTATCCCCCCTGTATCATCTCTATCTGCCGTATCCTGTATCTTCTACCCCCCCCTGTATCATCTCTATCTGCTGTATCCTGTATCTTCTATCCCCCCTGTATCATCTCTATCTGCTGTATCCTGTATCTTCTATCCCCCCCTGTATCATCTCTATCTGCCGTATCCTGTATCTTCTATCCCCCCTGTATCATCTCTATCTGCCGTATCCTGTATCTTCTACCCCCCCCTGTATCATCTCTATCTGCTGTATCCTGTATCTTCTATCCCCCCTGTATCATCTCTATCTGCTGTATACTGTATCTTCTATCCCCCCCTGTATCATCTCTATCTGCCGTATCCTGTATCTTCTATCCCCCCCGTATCATCTCTATCTGCCGTATCCTGTATCTTCTATCCCCCCCCCCTGTATCATCTCTATCTGCCGTATCCTGTATCTTCTATCCCCCCCTGTATCATCTCTATCTGCCGTATCCTGTATCTTCTATCCCCCCCTGTATCATCTCTATCTGCCGTATCCTGTATCTTCTATCCCCCCCCTGTATCATCTCTATCTGCCGTATCCTGTATCTTCTATCCCCCCCTGTATCATCTCTATCTGCCGTATCCTGTATCTTCTATCCCCCCCTGTATCATCTCTATCTGCCGTATCCTGTATCTTCTACCCCCCCCGGTATCATCTCTATCTGCTGTATCCTGTATCTTCTATCCCCCCCTGTATCATCTCTATCTGCCGTATCCTGTATCTTCTATCCCCCCCGTATCATCTCTATCTGCCGTATCCTGTATCTTCTATCCCCCCCGTATCATCTCTATCTGCCGTATCCTGTATCTTCTATCCCCCCTGTATCATCTCTATCTGCCGTATCCTGTATCTTTTATCCCCCCCTGTATCATCTCTATCTGCCGTATCCTGTATCTTCTATCCCCCCCTGTATCATCTCTATCTGCTGTATCCTGTATCTTCTATCCCCCCCTGTATCATCTCTATCTGCCGTATCCTGTATCTTCTATCCCCCCCCTGTATCATCTCTATCTGCCGTATCCTGTATCTTCTATCCCCCCCTGTATCATCTCTATCTGCCGTATCCTGTATCTTCTATCCCCCCCCTGTATCATCTCTATCTGCCGTATCCTGTATCCTTTATCCCCCCCTGTATCATCTCTATCTGCCGTATCCTGTATCTTCTATCCCCCCCTGTATCATCTCTATCTGCCGTATCCTGTATCTTCTATCCCCCCCCTGTATCATCTCTATCTGCCGTATCCTGTATCTTCTATCCCCCCCTGTATCATCTCTATCTGCTGTATCCTGTATCTTCTATCCCCCCCTGTATCATCTCTATCTGCCGTATCCTGTATCTTCTATCCCCCCCTGTATCATCTCTATCTGCTGTATCCTGTATCCTTTATCCCCCCCTGTATCATCTCTATCTGCCGTATCCTGTATCTTCTATCCCCCTCTGTATCATCTCTATCTGCCGTATCCTGTATCTTCTATCCCCCCCCTGTATCATCTCTATCTGCCGTATCCTGTATCTTCTATCCCCCCCTGTATCATCTCTATCTGCTGTATCCTGTATCTTCTATCCCCCCCTGTATCATCTCTATCTGCCGTATCCTGTATCTTCTATCCCCCCCTGTATCATCTCTATCTGCCGTATCCTGTATCTTCTATCCCCCCCTGTATCATCTCTATCTGCTGTATCCTGTATCTTCTATCCCCCCCTGTATAATCTCTATCTGCCGTATCCTGTATCTTCTATCCCCCCCTGTATCATCTCTATCTGCTGTATCCTGTATCTTCTATCCTCCCCCTGTATCATCTCTATCTGCCGTATCCTGTATCTTCTATCCCCCCTGTATCATCTCTATCTGCCATATCCTGTATCTTCTATCCCCCCAGTATCATCTCTATCTGCCGTATCCTGTATCTTCTATCCCCCCCTGTATCATCTCTATCTGCCGTATCCTGTATCTTCTATCCCCCCTGTATCATCTCTATCTGCTGTATCCTGTATCTTCTATCCCCCCCTGTATCATCTCTATCTGCCATATCCTGTATCTTCTACCCCCCCCTGTATCATCTCTATCTGCTGTATCCTGGATCTTCTTTCCCCCCCTGTATCATCTCTATCTGCTGTATCCTGTATCTTCTATCCCCCCTGTATCATCTCTATCTGCCATATCCTGTATCTTCTATCCCCCCCCTGTATCATCTCTATCTGCCGTATCCTGTATCTTCTATCCCCCCTGTATCATCTCTATCTGCTGTATCCTGTATCCTCTATCCCCCCCTGTATAATCTCTATCTGCCGTATCCTGTATCTTCTATCCCCCCCTGTATCATCTCTATCTGCCGTATCCTGTATCTTCTATCCCCCCCTGTATCATCTCTATCTGCCGTATCCTGTATCTTCTATCCCCCCCTGTATAATCTCTATCTGCCGTATCCTGTATCTTCTATCCCCCCCCTGTATCATCTCTATCTGCCGTATCCTGTATCCTCTATCCCCCCCTGTATCATCTCTATCTGCCGTATCCTGTATCTTCTATCCCCCCCTGTATCATCTCTATCTGCTGTATCCTGTATCTTCTATCCCCCCCTGTATCATCTCTATCTGCCGTATCCTGTATCTTCTATCCCCCCTGTATCATCTCTATCTGCCGTATCCTGTATCTTCTATCCCACCCTGTATAATCTCTATCTGCCGTATCCTGTATCTTCTATCCCCCCCTGTATCATCTCTATCTGCTGTATCCTGTATATTCTATCCTCCCCCTGTATCATCTCTATCTGCTGTATCCTGTATCTTCTATCCCCCCTGTATAATCTCTATCTGCTGTATCCTGTATCTTCTATCCCCCCCTGTATCATCTCTATCTGCTGTATCCTGTATATTCTATCCTCCCCCTGTATCATCTCTATCTGCTGTATCCTGTATCCTCTATCCCCCCCTGTATAATCTCTATCTGCCGTATCCTGTATCTTCTATCCCCCCCTGTATCATCTCTATCTGCTGTATCCTGTATCTTCTATCCCCCCCTGTATAATCTCTATCTGCCGTATCCTGTATCTTCTATCCCCCTGTATCATCTCTATCTGCTGTATCCTGTATCTTCTATCCCTCCTGTATAATCTCTATCTACCGTATCCTGTATCTTCTATCCCCCTGTATCATCTCTATCTGCCGTATCCTGTATCTTCTATCCCCCCCTGTATCATCTCTATCTGCTGTATCCTGTATCTTCTATCCCCCCCTGTATCATCTCTATCTGCCGTATCCTGTATCTTCTATCCCTCCCAGTATCATCTCTATCTGCTGTATCCTGTATCTTCTATCCCCCCCTGTATCATCTCTATCTGCCGTATCCTGTATCTTCTATCCCCCCCTGTATCATCTCTATCTGCCGTATCCTGTATCTTCTATCCCCCCCTGTATCATCTCTATCTGCTGTATCCTGTATCTTCTATCCCCCCTGTATCATCTCTATCTGCTGTATCCTGTATCTTCTATCCCCCCTGTATCATCTCTATCTGCTGTATCCTGTATCTTCTATCCCCCCTGTATCATCTCTATCTGCCATATCCTGTATCTTCTATCCCCCCCTTTATCATCTCTATCTGCCGTATCCTGTATCTTCTATCCCCCCCTGTATCATCTCTTTCTGCTGTATCCTGTATCTTCTATCCTCCCCCTGTATCATCTCTATCTGCCGTATCCTGTATCTTCTATCCTCCCCCTGTATCATCTCTATCTGCCGTATCCTGTATCTTCTATCCCCCCCTGTATCATCTCTATCTGCCGTATCCTGTATCTTCTATCCCCCCTGTATCATCTCTATCTGCTGTATCCTGTATCTTCTATCCCCCCCGTATAATCTCTATCTGCTGTATCCTGTATCTCCTATCCCCCCTGTATCATCTCTATCTGCTATATCCTGTATCTTCTATCCCCCCCGTATAATCTCTATCTGCCGTATCCTGTATCTTCTATCCCCCCCGTATAATCTCTATCTGCCGTATCCAGTATCCTCTATCCCCCCTGTATCATCTCTATCTGCTGTATCCTGTATCTTCTATCCCCCCCTGTATCATCTCTATCTGCCGTATCCTGTATCTTCTATCCCCCCCTGTATCATCTCTATCTGCCGTATCCTGTATCTTCTATCCCCACCTGTATCATCTGTATCTGCCGTATCCTGTATCTTCTACCCCCCCCTGTATCATCTCTATCTGCCGTATCCTGTATCTTCTATCCCCCCCTGTATCATCTCTATCTGCTGTATCCTGTATCTTCTATCCCCCCCTGTATCATCTCTATCTGCCGTATCCTGTATCTTCTATGCCCCCTGTATCATCTCTATCTGCTGTATCCTGTATCTTCTATCCCCCCCTGTATCATCTCTATCTGCCGTATCCTGTATCTTCTATCCCCCCCTGTATCATCTCTATCTGCTGTATCCTGTATCTTCTATCCCCCCCTGTATCATCTCTATCTGCCGTATCCTGTATCTTCTATCCCCCACCTGTATCATCTCTATCTGCCGTATCCTGTATCTTCTATCCCCCCCTGTATCATCTCTATCTGCTGTATCCTGTATCTTCTATCCCCCCCTGTATCATCTCTATCTGCCGTATCCTGTATCTTCTATCCCCCACCTGTATCATCTCTATCTGCCGTATCCTGTATCTTCTATCCCCCCTCTGTATCATCTCTATCTGCCGTATCCTGTATCTTCTATCCCCCCCTGTATCATCTCTATCTGCTGTATCCTGTATCTTCTATCCCCCCCTGTATAATCTCTATCTGCCGTATCCTGTATCTTCTATCCCCCCCTGTATCATCTCTATCTGCTGTATCCTGTATCTTCTATCCTCCCCCTGTATTATCTCTATCTGCCGTATCCTGTATCTTCTATCCCCCCTGTATCATCTCTATCTGCCATATCCTGTATCTTCTATCCCCCCAGTATCATCTCTATCTGCCGTATCCTGTATCTTCTATCCCCCCCTGTATCATCTCTATCTGCCGTATCCTGTATCTTCTATCCCCCCTGTATCATCTCTATCTGCTGTATCCTGTATCTTCTATCCCCCCCTGTATCATCTCTATCTGCCATATCCTGTATCTTCTACCCCCCCCTGTATCATCTCTATCTGCTGTTTCCTGGATCTTCTTTCCCCCCCTGTATCATCTCTATCTGCTGTATCCTGTATCTTCTATCCCCCCTGTATCATCTCTATCTGCCATATCCTGTATCTTCTATCCCCCCCCTGTATCATCTCTATCTGCCGTATCCTGTATCTTCTATCCCCCCTGTATCATCTCTATCTGCTGTATCCTGTATCCTCTATCCCCCCCTGTATAATCTCTATCTGCCGTATCCTGTATCTTCTATCCCCCCCTGTATCATCTCTATCTGCCGTATCCTGTATCTTCTATCCCCCCCTGTATCATCTCTATCTGCCGTATCCTGTATCTTCTATCCCCCCCTGTATAATCTCTATCTGCCGTATCCTGTATCTTCTATCCCCCCCCTGTATCATCTCTATCTGCCGTATCCTGTATCCTCTATCCCCCCCTGTATCATCTCTATCTGCCGTATCCTGTATCTTCTATCCCCCCCTGTATCATCTCTATCTGCTGTATCCTGTATCTTCTATCCCCCCCTGTATCATCTCTATCTGCCGTATCCTGTATCTTCTATCCCCCCTGTATCATCTCTATCTGCCGTATCCTGTATCTTCTATCCCACCCTGTATAATCTCTATCTGCCGTATCCTGTATCTTCTATCCCCCCCTGTATCATCTCTATCTGCTGTATCCTGTATATTCTATCCTCCCCCTGTATCATCTCTATCTGCTGTATCCTGTATCCTCTATCCCCCCCTGTATAATCTCTATCTGCCGTATCCTGTATCTTCTATCCCCCCCTGTATCATCTCTATCTGCTGTATCCTGTATCTTCTATCCCCCCCTGTATAATCTCTATCTGCCGTATCCTGTATCTTCTATCCCCCTGTATCATCTCTATCTGCTGTATCCTGTATCTTCTATCCCTCCTGTATAATCTCTATCTACCGTATCCTGTATCTTCTATCCCCCTGTATCATCTCTATCTGCCGTATCCTGTATCTTCTATCCCCCCCTGTATCATCTCTATCTGCTGTATCCTGTATCTTCTATCCCCCCCTGTATCATCTCTATCTGCCGTATCCTGTATCTTCTATCCCTCCCAGTATCATCTCTATCTGCTGTATCCTGTATCTTCTATCCCCCCCTGTATCATCTCTATCTGCCGTATCCTGTATCTTCTATCCCCCCCTGTATCATCTCTATCTGCCGTATCCTGTATCTTCTATCCCCCCCTGTATCATCTCTATCTGCTGTATCCTGTATCTTCTATCCCCCCTGTATCATCTCTATCTGCTGTATCCTGTATCTTCTATCCCCCCTGTATCATCTCTATCTGCTGTATCCTGTATCTTCTATCCCCCCTGTATCATCTCTATCTGCCATATCCTGTATCTTCTATCCCCCCCTTTATCATCTCTATCTGCCGTATCCTGTATCTTCTATCCCCCCCTGTATCATCTCTTTCTGCTGTATCCTGTATCTTCTATCCTCCCCCTGTATCATCTCTATCTGCCGTATCCTGTATCTTCTATCCTCCCCCTGTATCATCTCTATCTGCCGTATCCTGTATCTTCTATCCCCCCCTGTATCATCTCTATCTGCCGTATCCTGTATCTTCTATCCCCCCTGTATCATCTCTATCTGCTGTATCCTGTATCTTCTATCCCCCCCGTATAATCTCTATCTGCTGTATCCTGTATCTCCTATCCCCCCTGTATCATCTCTATCTGCTATATCCTGTATCTTCTATCCCCCCCGTATAATCTCTATCTGCCGTATCCTGTATCTTCTATCCCCCCCGTATAATCTCTATCTGCCGTATCCAGTATCCTCTATCCCCCCTGTATCATCTCTATCTGCTGTATCCTGTATCTTCTATCCCCCCCTGTATCATCTCTATCTGCCGTATCCTGTATCTTCTATCCCCCCCTGTATCATCTCTATCTGCCGTATCCTGTATCTTCTATCCCCACCTGTATCATCTGTATCTGCCGTATCCTGTATCTTCTACCCCCCCCTGTATCATCTCTATCTGCCGTATCCTGTATCTTCTATCCCCCCCTGTATCATCTCTATCTGCTGTATCCTGTATCTTCTATCCCCCCCTGTATCATCTCTATCTGCCGTATCCTGTATCTTCTATGCCCCCTGTATCATCTCTATCTGCTGTATCCTGTATCTTCTATCCCCCCCTGTATCATCTCTATCTGCCGTATCCTGTATCTTCTATCCCCCCCTGTATCATCTCTATCTGCTGTATCCTGTATCTTCTATCCCCCCCTGTATCATCTCTATCTGCCGTATCCTGTATCTTCTATACCCCCCTGTATAATCTCTATCTGCTGTATCCTGTATCTTCTATCCCCCCTGTATCATCTCTATCTGCCGTATCCTGTATCTTCTACCCCCCTCTGTATCATCTCTATCTGCCGTATCCTGTATCTTCTACCCCCCCCCCTGTATCATCTCTATCTGCCGTATCCTGTATCTTCTATACCCCCCTGTATAATCTCTATCTGCCGTATCCTGTATCTTCTATCCCCCCCTGTATCATCTCTATCTGCTGTATCCTGTATCTTCTATCCCCCCCTGTATCATCTCTATCTGCTGTATCCTTTATCTTCTACCCCCCCTGTATCATCTCTATCTGCTGTATCCTGTATCTTCTATCCCCCCCTGTATCATCTCTATCTGCTGTATCCTGTATCTTCTATCCCTCCTGTATAATCTCTATCTGCCGTATCCTGTATCTTCTATCCCCCCCTGTATCATCTCTATCTGCCGTATCCTGTATCTTCTATCCCCCCCTGTATCATCTCTATCTGCTGTATCCTGTATCTTCTATCCCCCCCTGTATCATCTCTATCTGCCGTATCTTGTATCTTCTATCCCCACCTGTATCATCTCTATCTGCCGTATCCTGTATCTTCTATCCCCCCCTGTATCATCTCTATCTGCTGTATCCTGTATCTTCTATCCCCCCCCTGTATCATCTCTATCTGCCGTATCCTGTATCTTCTATCCCCACCTGTATCATCTCTATCAGCCGTATCCTGTATCTTCTATCCCCCCCTGTATCATCTCTATCTGCTGTATCCTGTATCTTCTATCCCCACCTGTATCATCTCTATCTGCCGTATCCTGTATCTTCTATCCCCCCCTGTATCATCTCTATCTGCTGTATCCTGTATCTTCTATCCCCCCCTGTATCATCTCTATCTGCCGTATCCTGTATCTTCTATCCCCACCTGTATCATCTCTATCAGCCGTATCCTGTATCTTCTATCCCCTCCTGTATCATCTCTATCTGCTGTATCCTGTATCTTCTATCCCCCCCTGTATCATCTCTATCTGCCGTATCCTGTATCTTCTACCCCCCCCTGTATCATCTCTATCTGCCGTATCCTGTATCTTCTATCCCCACCTGTATCATCTCTATCTGCCGTATCCTGTATCTTCTATCCTCCCCCTGTATCTTCTCTATCTGCCGTATCCTGTATCTTCTATCCCCCCCTGTATCATCTCTATCTGCCGTATCCTGTATCTTCTATCCCCCCTGTATCATCTCTATCTGCTGTATCCTGTATCTTCTATCCCCCCCTGTATCATCTCTATCTGCCGTATCCTGTATCTTCTATCCCCCCCTGTATCATCTCTATCTGCTGTATCCTGTATCTTCTATCCCCACCTGTATCATCTCTATCTGCCGTATCCTGTATCTTCTATCCCCACCTGTATCATCTCTATCTGCCGTATCCTGTATCTTCTATGCCCCTGTATCATCTCTATCTGCTGTATCCTGTATCTTCTATCCCCCCCCAGTATCATCTCTATCTGCCGTATCCTGTATCTTCTATCCCCCCCCTGTATCATCTCTATCTGCTGTATCCTGTATCTTCTATCCCCCCAGTATCATCTCTATCTGCTGTATCCTGTATCTTCTATCCCCCCAGTATCATCTCTATCTGCCGTATCCTGTATCTTCTATCCCCCCATGTATCATCTCTATCTGCCGTGTCCTGTATCTTCTATCCCCCCCCTGTATCATCTCTATCTGCTGTATCCTGTATCTTCTATCCCCCCCTGTATCATCTCTATCTGCCGTGTCCTGTATCTTCTATCCCCCCCCTGTATCATCTCTATCTGCCGTATCCTGTATCTTCTATCCCCCCCCCTGTATCATCTATATCTGCCGTATCCTGTATTTTCTATCCCCCCCTGTATCATCTCTATCTGCCTTATCCTGTATCTTCTATCCCCCCCTGTATCATCTCTATCTGCCGTATCCTGTATCTTCTATCCCCCCCCGTATCATCTCTATCTGCTGTATCCTGTATCTTCTATCCCCCCCCCTGTATCATCTCTATCTGCCGTATCCTGTATCTTCTATCCCCCCCTGTATCATCTCTATCTGCTGTATCCTGTATCTTCTATCCCCCCCTGTATCATCTCTATCTGCTGTATCCTGTATCTTCTATCCCCCCCTCCTGTATCATCTCTATCTGCCGTATCCTGTATCTTCTATCCCCTCCCTTATAATCTCTATCTGCCGTATCCTGTATCTTCTATCCCCCCCCTGTATCATCTCTATCTGCCGTATCCTGTATCTTCTATCCCCCCCCCTGTATCATCTATTTCTGCCGTATCCTGTATTTTCTATCCCCCCCCTGTATCATCTCTATCTGCCGTATCCTGTATCTTCTATCCCCCCCTCTGTATCATCTCTATCTGCCGTATCCTGCATCTTCTATCCCCCCCCTGTATCATCTCTATCTGCTGTATCCTGTATCTTCTATCCCCCCCTGTATCATCTCTATCTGCCGTATCCTGTATCTTCTACCCCCCCCTGTATCAACTCTATCTGCCGTATCCTGTATCTTCTATCCCCCCCTGTATCATCTCTATCTGCCGTATCCTGTATCTTCTATCCCCCCTGTATCATCTCTATCTGCTGTATCCTGTATCTTCTATCCCCCCCAGTATCATCTCTATCTGCCGTATCCTGTATCTTCTATCCCCCCCTGTATCATCTCTATCTGCTGTATCCTGTATCTTCTATCCCCTCCTGTATCATCTCTATCTGCCGTATCCTGTATCTTCTATCCCCCCCCTGTATCATCTCTATCTGCCGTATCCTGTATCTTCTATCCCCCCCCTGTATCATCTCTATCTGCCGTATCCTGTATCTTCTATCCCCCCCCTGTATCATCTCTATCTGCCGTATCCTGTATCTTCTATCCCCCCCCCTGTATCATCTATATCTGCCGTATCCTGTATTTTCTATCCCCCCCTGTATCATCTCTATCTGCCTTATCCTGTATCTTCTATCCCCCCCTGTATCATCTCTATCTGCCGTATCCTGTATCTTCTATCCCCCCCTGTATCATCTCTATCTGCCGTATCCTGTATCTTCTATCCCCCCCACCTGTATCATCTCTATCTGCCGTATTCTGTATCTTCTATCCCCCCCTGTATCATCTCTATCTGCCGTATCCTGTATCTTCTATCCCCCCATGTATAATCTCTATCTGCCGTATCCTGTATCTTCTATCCCCCCCAGTATCATCTCTATCTGCCGTATCCTGTATCTTCTATCCCCCACCTGTATCATCTCTATCTGCCGTATCCTGTATCTTCTATCCCCCCCAGTATCATCTCTATCTGCCGTATGCTGTATCTTCTATCCCCCACCTGTATCATCTCTATCTGCTGTATCCTGTATCTTCTATCCCCCCCTGTATCATCTCTATCTGCCGCATCCTGTATCTTCTATCCCCCACCCTGTATCATCTCTATCTGCCGTATCCTGTATCTTCTATCCCCCCCCCCTGTATCATCTCTATCTGCTGTATCCTGTATCCTCTATCCCCCCAGTATCATCTCTATCTGCTGTATCCTGTATCTTTTATCCCCCCCCTTTATCATCTCTATCTGCTGTATCCTGTATCTTCTATCCCCCACCTGTATCATCTCTATCTGCTGTATCCTGTATCTTCTATCCCCCCTGTATCATCTCTATCTGCTGTATCCTATATCTTCTATCCCCCCCTGTATCATCTCTATCTGCCGTATCCTGTATCTTCTATCCCCCCCTGTATCATCTCTATCTGCCGTATCCTGTATCTTCTACCCCCCCCGGTATCATCTCTATCTGCTGTATCCTGTATCTTCTATCCCCCCCTGTATCATCTCTATCTGCCGTATCCTGTATCTTCTATCCCCCCACCTGTATAATCTCTATCTGCCGTATCCTGTATCTTCTATCCCCCCCTGTATCATCTCTATCTGCCGTATCCTGTATCTTCTATCCCCCCCTGTATAATCTCTATCTGCCGTATCCTGTATCTTCTACCCCCCCCTGTATCATCTCTATCTGCTGTATCCTGTATCTTCTATCCTCCCCCTGTATCATCTCTATCTGCCGTATCCTGTATCCTCTATCCCCCCCTGTATCATCTCTATCTGCCGTATCCTGTATCTTCTATCCTCCCCCCCTGTATCATCTCTATCTGCCATATCCTGTATCTTCTACCCCCCCCTGTATCATCTCTATCTGCCGTATCCTGTATCTTCTATCCCCCCCTGTATCATCTCTATCTGCCGTATCCTGTATCTTCTATCCCCCCCTGTATCATCTCTATCTGCCGTATCCTGTATCTTCTATCCTCCCCCTGTATCTTCTCTATCTGCCGTATCCTGTATCTTCTATCCCCCCCTGTATAATCTCTATCTGCCGTATCCTGTATCTTCTATCCCCCCTGTATAATCTCTATCTGCTGTATCCTGTATCTTCTATCCCCTCCTGTATCATCTCTATCTGCCGTATCCTGTATCTTCTATCCCCCCCAGTATCATCTCTATCTGCCGTATCCTGTATCTTCTATCCCCCCCTGTATCATCTCTATCTGCTGTATCCTGTATCTTCTATCCCCCCCTGTATCATCTCTATCTGCCGTATCCTGTATCTTCTATCCCCCCCTGTATCATCTCTATCTGCTGTATCCTGTATCTTCTATCCCCCCTGTATAATCTCTATCTGCTGTATCCTGTATCTTCTATCCCCTCCTGTATCATCTCTATCTGCCGTATCCTGTATCTTCTATCCCCCCCTGTATCATCTCTATCTGCTGTATCCTGTATCTTCTATCCCCCCCTGTATCATCTCTATCTGCCGTATCCTGTATCTTCTATCCCCCACCTGTATCATCTCTATCTGCTGTAGCCTGTATCTTCTATCCCCCCCCCTGTATCATCTCTATCTGCCGTATCCTGTATCTTCTATCCCCCCCTGTATCATCTCTATCTGCCGTATAATGTATGTGCTATCCCCCCCTGTATCATCTCTATCTGCTGTATCCTGTATCTTCTATCCCCCCCTGTATCATCTCTATCTGCTGTATCTTCTATCCCCCCCTGTATCATCTCTATCTGCCGTATCCTGTATCTTCTATCCCCCCCTGTATCATCTCTATCTGCTGTATCCTGTATCTTCTATCCCCCCCTGTATCATCTCTATCTGCCGTATCCTGTATCTTCTATCCCCCCCTGTATCATCTCTATCTGCTGTATCCTGTATCTTCTATCCCCCCTGTATAATCTCTATCTGCTGTATCCTGTATCTTCTATCCCCTCCTGTATCATCTCTATCTGCCGTATCCTGTATCTTCTATCCCCCCCTGTATCAGCTCTATCTGCTGTATCCTGTATCTTCTATCCCCCCCTGTATCATCTCTATCTGCCGTATCCTGTATCTTCTATCCCCCACCTGTATCATCTCTATCTGCTGTAGCCTGTATCTTCTATCCCCCCCCTGTATCATCTCTATCTGCCGTATCCTGTATCTTCTATCCCCCCCTGTATCATCTCTATCTGCCGTATAATGTATGTGCTATCCCCCCCTGTATCATCTCTATCTGCTGTATCCTGTATCTTCTATCCCCCCCTGTATCATCTCTATCTGCTGTATCTTCTATCCCCCCCTGTATCATCTCTATCTGCCGTATCCTGTATCTTCTATCCCCCCTTGTATCATCTCTATCTGCCGTATCCTGTATCTTCTATCCCCCCCTGTATCATCTCTATCTGCTGTATCCTGTATCTTCTATCCCCCCTGTATCATCTCTATCTGCCGTATCCTGCATCTTCTATCCCCCCCTGTATTATCTCGATCTGCCGTATCCTGTATCTTCTATCCCCCCCTGTATCATCTCTATCTGCCGTATCCTGTATCTTCTATCCCCCCCTGTATCATCTCTATCTGCTGTATCCTGTATCTTCTATCCCCCCCTCCTGTATCATCTCTATCTGCCGTATCCTGTATCTTCTATCCCCTCCTGTATAATCTCTATCTGCCGTATCCTGTATCTTCTATCCCCCCCCTGTATCATCTCTATCTGCCGTATCCTGTATCTTCTATCCCCCCCCCTGTATCATCTATTTCTGCCGTATCCTGTATTTTCTATCCCCCCCCTGTATCATCTCTATCTGCCGTATCCTGTATCTTCTATCCCCCCCTCTGTATCATCTCTATCTGCCGTATCCTGCATCTTCTATCCCCCCCTGTATCATCTCTATCTGCTGTATCCTGTATCTTCTATCCCTCCCCCTGTATCATCTCTATCTGCCGTATCCTGTATCTTCTATCCTCCCCCTGTATCTTCTCTATCTGCCGTATCCTGTATCTTCTATCCCCCCCTGTATTATCTCTATCTGCCGTATCCTGTATCCTCTATGCCCCCCTGTATCATCTCTATCTGCCGTATTCTGTATCTTCTATCCCCCCCCAGTATCATCTCTATCTGCCGTATCCTGTATCTTCTATCCCCCCCCGTATCATCTCTATCTGCTGTATCCTGTATCTTCTATCCCCCCCCCTGTATCATCTCTATCTGCCGTATCCTGTATCTTCTATCCCCCCCTGTATCATCTCTATCTGCCGTATCCTGTATCTTCTATCCCCCCCTGTATCATCTCTATCTGCCGTATCCTGTATCTTCTATCCCCCCTGTATCATCTCTATCTGCCGTATCCTGTATCTTCTATCCCCCCCTGTATCATCTCTATCTGCCGTATCCTGTATCTTCTATCCCCCCCCTGTATCATCTCTATCTGCCGTATCCTGTATCTTCTATCCCCCCCTGTATCATCTCTATCTGCTGTAACCTGTATCTTCTATCCCCCCTGAATCATCTCTATCTGCCGTATCCTGTATCTTCTATCCCCCCTTAATCATCTCTATCTGCTGTATCCTGTATCTTCTTTCCCCCCCTGTATCATCTCTATCTGCCGTATCCTGTATCTTCTATCCCCACTGTATAATCTCTATCTGCGGTATCCTGTATCTTCTATCCCCCCCTGTATCATCTCTATCTGCCGTATCCTGTATCCTCTATCCCCCCCTGTATCATCTCTATCTGCCGTATCCTGTATCTTCTATCCCCCCCCCTGTATCATCTCTATCTGCTGTATCCTGTATCTTCTTTCCCCCCCTGTATCATCTCTATCTGCCGTATCCTGTATCTTCTATCCCCCCCCCCTGTATAATCTCTATCTGCTGTATCCTGTATCTTCTTTCCCCCCCTGTATCATCTCTATCTGCCGTATCCTGTATCCTCTATCCCCCCCTGTATCATCTCTATCTGCCGTATCCTGTATCTTCTATCCCCCCCCCTGTATCATCTCTATCTGCTGTATCCTGTATCTTCTATGCCCCCCCCTGTATCATCTCTATCTGCCATATCCTGTATCTTCTATCCCCCCTGTATCATCTCTATCTGCCGTATCCTGTATCTTCTATCCCCCCTGTATCATCTCTATCTGCCGTATCCTGTATCTTCTATCCCCCCCCCTGTATCATCTCTATCTGCTGTATCCTGTATCTTCTATGCCCCCCCCTGTATCATCTCTATCTGCCGTATCCTGTATCTTCTATCCCCCCTGTATCATCTCTATCTGCCGTATCCTGTATCTTCTATCCCCTCCTGTATCATCTCTATCTGCTGTATCCTGTATCTTCTATCCCCCCCTGTATCATCTCTATCTGCCGTATCCTGTATCTTCTATCCCCCCCTGTATCATCTCTATCTGCCGTATCCTGTATCTTCTATCCCCCCCTTTATCATCTCTATCTGCTGTATCCTGTATCTTCTATCCCCCCCCTGTATCATCTCTATCTGCTGTATCCTGTATCTTCTATCCCCCCCCTGTATCATCTCTATCTGCTGTATCCTGTATCTTCTATCCCCCCCTGTATCATCTCTATCTGCTGTATCCTGTATCTTCTATCCCCCCCTGTATCATCTCTATCTGCTGTATCCTGTATCTTCTACCCCCCCTGTATCATCTCTATCTGCTGTATCCTGTATCTTCTATCCCCCCCTGTATCATCTCTATCTGCTGTATCCTGTATCTTCTATCCCCCCTGAATCATCTCTATCTGCCGTATCCTGTATCTTCTATCCCCCCCAGTATCATCTCTATCTGCCGTATCCTGTATCTTCTATCCCCCCTGTATCATCTCTATCTGCTGTATCCTGTATCTTCTATCCCCCCCTGTATCATCTCTATCTGCCGTATCCTGTATCTTCTACCCCCCCCTGTATCAACTCTATCTGCCGTATCCTGTATCTTCTATCCCCCCCTGTATCATCTCTATCTGCCGTATCCTGTATCTTCTATCCCCCCAGTATCATCTCTATCTGCCGTATCCTGTATCTTCTATCCCCCCCTGTATCATCTCTATCTGCTGTATCCTGTATCTTCTATCCCCTCCTGTATCATCTCTATCTGCCGTATCCTGTATCTTCTATCCCCCCCCCTGTATCATCTCTATCTGCCGTATCCTGTATCTTCTATCCCCCCCCTGTATCATCTCTATCTGCCGTATCCTGTATCTTCTATCCCCCCCCTGTATCATCTCTATCTGCCGTATCCTGTATCTTCTATCCCCCCCCCTGTATCATCTATATCTGCCGTATCCTGTATTTTCTATCCCCCCCTGTATCATCTCTATCTGCCTTATCCTGTATCTTCTATCCCCCCCTGTATCATCTCTATCTGCCGTATCCTGTATCTTCTATCCCCCCCTGTATCATCTCTATCTGCCGTATCCTGTATCTTCTATCCCCCCCACCTGTATCATCTCTATCTGCCGTATTCTGTATCTTCTATCCCCCCCTGTATCATCTCTATCTGCCGTATCCTGTATCTTCTATCCCCCCATGTATAATCTCTATCTGCCGTATCCTGTATCTTCTATCCCCCCCAGTATCATCTCTATCTGCCGTATCCTGTATCTTCTATCCCCCACCTGTATCATCTCTATCTGCCGTATCCTGTATCTTCTATCCCCCCCAGTATCATCTCTATCTGCCGTATCCTGTATCTTCTATCCCCCACCTGTATCATCTCTATCTGCTGTATCCTGTATCTTCTATCCCCCCCTGTATCATCTCTATCTGCCGCATCCTGTATCTTCTATCCCCCACCCTGTATCATCTCTATCTGCCGTATCCTGTATCTTCTATCCCCCCCCCCCCTGTATCATCTCTATCTGCTGTATCCTGTATCCTCTATCCCCCCAGTATCATCTCTATCTGCTGTATCCTGTATCTTCTATCCCCCCCCTTTATCATCTCTATCTGCTGTATCCTGTATCTTCTATCCCCCACCTGTATCATCTCTATCTGCTGTATCCTGTATCTTCTATCCCCCCTGTATCATCTCTATCTGCTGTATCCTATATCTTCTATCCCCCCCTGTATCATCTCTATCTGCCGTATCCTGTATCTTCTATCCCCCCCTGTATCATCTCTATCTGCCGTATCCTGTATCTTCTACCCCCCCCGGTATCATCTCTATCTGCTGTATCCTGTATCTTCTATCCCCCCCCTGTATCATCTCTATCTGCTGTATCCTGTATCTTCTATCCCCCCCTGTATCATCTCTATCTGCCGTATCCTGTATCTTCTATCCCCCCACCTGTATAATCTCTATCTGCCGTATCCTGTATCTTCTATCCCCCCCTGTATCATCTCTATCTGCCGTATCCTGTATCTTCTATCCCCCCCTGTATAATCTCTATCTGCCGTATCCTGTATCTTCTACCCCCCCCTGTATCATCTCTATCTGCTGTATCCTGTATCTTCTATCCTCCCCCTGTATCATCTCTATCTGCCGTATCCTGTATCCTCTATCCCCCCCTGTATCATCTCTATCTGCCGTATCCTGTATCTTCTATCCTCCCCCCCTGTATCATCTCTATCTGCCATATCCTGTATCTTCTACCCCCCCCTGTATCATCTCTATCTGCCGTATCCTGTATCTTCTATCCCCCCCTGTATCATCTCTATCTGCCGTATCCTGTATCTTCTATCCCCCCCTGTATCATCTCTATCTGCCGTATCCTGTATCTTCTATCCTCCCCCTGTATCTTCTCTATCTGCCGTATCCTGTATCTTCTATCCCCCCCTGTATAATCTCTATCTGCCGTATCCTGTATCTTCTATCCCCCCTGTATAATCTCTATCTGCCGTATCCTGTATCTTCTATCCCCCCCTGTATCATCTCTATCTGCTGTATCCTGTATCTTCTATCCCCCCCTGTATCATCTCTATCTGCTGTATCCTGTATCTTCTATCCCCCCCTGTATCATCTCTATCTGCTGTATCCTGTATCTTCTATCCCCCCCTGTATCATCTCTATCTGCTGTATCCTGTATCTTCTATCCCCCCCTGTATCATCTCTATCTGCCGTATCCTGTATCTTCTATCCCCCCCTGTATCATCTCTATCTGCTGTATCCTGTATCTTCTATCCCCTCCTGTATCATCTCTATCTGCCGTATCCTGTATCTTCTACCCCCCCAGTATCATCTCTATCTGCCGTATCCTGTATCTTCTATCCCCCCCTGTATCATCTCTATCTGCTGTATCCTGTATCTTCTATCCCCCCCTGTATCATCTCTATCTGCCGTATCCTGTATCTTCTATCCCCCCCTGTATCATCTCTATCTGCTGTATCCTGTATCTTCTATCCCCCCTGTATAATCTCTATCTGCTGTATCCTGTATCTTCTATCCCCTCCTGTATCATCTCTATCTGCCGTATCCTGTATCTTCTATCCCCCCCTGTATCATCTCTATCTGCTGTATCCTGTATCTTCTATCCCCCCCTGTATCATCTCTATCTGCCGTATCCTGTATCTTCTATCCCCCCCTGTATCATCTCTATCTGCCGTATCCTGTATCTTCTATCCCCCACCTGTATCATCTCTATCTGCTGTAGCCTGTATCTTCTATCCCCCCCCTGTATCATCTCTATCTGCCGTATCCTGTATCTTCTATCCCCCCCTGTATCATCTCTATCTGCCGTATAATGTATGTGCTATCCCCCCCTGTATCATCTCTATCTGCTGTATCCTGTATCTTCTATCCCCCCCTGTATCATCTCTATCTGCTGTATCCTGTATCTTCTATCCCCCCCTGTATCATCTCTATCTGCCGTATCCTGTATCTTCTATCCCCCCTGTATAATCTCTATCTGCCGTATCCTGTATCTTCTATCCCCCCCTGTATCATCTCTAACTGCCATATCCTGTATTTTCTACCCCCCCCCTGTATCATCTCTATCTGCCGTATCCTGTATCTTCTATCCCCCCCTGTATCATCTGTATCTGCCGTATTCTGTATCTTCTATCCCCCCCAGTATCATCTCTATCTGCTGTATCCTGTATCTTCTATCCCCCCCTGTATCATCTCTATCTGCCGTATCCTGTATCTTCTATCCCTCCCCCTGTATCATCTCTATCTGCCGTATCCTGTATCTTCTATCCTCCCCCTGTATCTTCTCTATCTGCCGTATCCTGTATCTTCTATCCCCCCCTGTATTATCTCTATCTGCCGTATCCTGTATCCTCTATGCCCCCCTGTATCATCTCTATCTGCCGTATTCTGTATCTTCTATCCCCCCCCAGTATCATCTCTATCTGCCGTATCCTGTATCTTCTATCCCCCCCCGTATCATCTCTATCTGCTGTATCCTGTATCTTCTATCCCCCCCCCTGTATCATCTCTATCTGCCGTATCCTGTATCTTCTATCCCCCCCTGTATCATCTCTATCTGCCGTATCCTGTATCTTCTATACCCCCCTGTATCATCTCTATCTGCCGTATCCTGTATCTTCTATCCCCCCTGTATCATCTCTATCTGCCGTATCCTGTATCTTCTATCCCCCCCTGTATCATCTCTATCTGCCGTATCCTGTATCTTCTATCCCCCCCCTGTATCATCTCTATCTGCCGTATCCTGTATCTTCTATCCCCCCCTGTATCATCTCTATCTGCTGTAACCTGTATCTTCTATCCCCCCTGAATCATCTCTATCTGCCGTATCCTGTATCTTCTATCCCCCCCAGTATCATCTCTATCTGCCGTATCCTGTATCTTCTATCCCCCCTGTATCATCTCTATCTGCCGTATCCTGTATCTTCTATCCCCCCCTGTATCATCTCTATCTGCCGTATCCTGTATGTGCTATCCCCCCCTGTATCATCTCTATCTGCTGTATCCTGTATCCTCTATCCCCCCCTGTATTATCTCTATCTGCCGTATCCTGTATCTTCTATCCCCCCTGTATCATCTCTATCTGCTGTATCCTGTATCTTCTATCCCCCCTTAATCATCTCTATCTGCCGTATCCTGTATCTTCTATCCCCCCCAGTATCATCTCTATCTGCCGTATCCTGTATCTTCTATCCCCCCTGTATCATCTCTATCTGCCGTATCCTGTATCTTCTATCCCCCCCTGTATCATCTCTATCTGCCGTATCCTGTATGTGCTATCCCCCCCTGTATCATCTCTATCTGCTGTATCCTGTATCTTCTATCCCCCCTGTATCATCTCTATCTGCCGTATCCTGTATCTTCTATCCCCCCCTGTATCATCTCTTTCTGCCGTATCCTGTATCTTCTATCCCCCCCTGTATCATCTCTATCTGCCGTATCCTGTATCTTCTATCCCCCCCTGTATCATCTCTATCTGCCGTATCCTGTATCTTCTATCCCCCCCTGTATCATCTCTATCTGCTGTATCCTGTATCCTCTATCCCCCCCTGTATCATCTCTATCTGCCGTATCCTGTATCTTCTATCCCCCCCTGTATCATCTCTATCTGCCGTATCCTGTATCTTCTATCCCCCCCTGTATCATCTCTATCTGCTGTATCCTGTATCTTATATCCCCCCCTGTATCATCTCTATCTGCCGTATCCTGTATCTTCTATCCCCCCCTGTATCATCTCTATCTGCTGTATCCTGTATCTTCTATCCCCCCCCTGTATCATCTCTATCTGCCGTATCCTGTATCTTCTATCCCCCCTGTATCATCTCTCTCTGCTGTATCCTGTATCTTCTATCCCCCCTGTATCATCTCTATCTGCTGTATCCTGTATCTTCTATCCCCCCCTCCTGTATCATCTCTATCTGCCGTATCCTGTATCTTCCATCCTCCCCCTGTATCATCTCTATCTGCTGTATCTTCTATCCCCCCCTGTATCATCTCTATCTGCCGTATCCTGTATCTTTTATCCCCCCCTGTATCATCTCTATCTGCCGTATCCTGTATCTTCTATCCCCCCCTGTATCATCTCTATCTGCCGTATCCTGTATCTTCTATCCCCCCCAGTATCATCTCTATCTGCTGTATCCTGTATCTTCTACCCCCCCCTGTATCATCTCTATCTGCCGTATCCTGTATCTTCTATCCCCCCCTGTATCATCTCTATCTGCCGTATCCTGTATCTTCTATCCCCCCCTGTATCATCTCTATCTGCTGTATCCTGTATCTTCTATCCCCCCCTGTATCATCTCTATCTGCCGTATCCTGTATCTTCTATCCCCCCCTGTATCATCTCTATCTGCTGTATCCTGTATCTTCTATCCCCCCTGTATCATCTCTATCTCCTGTATCCTGTATCTTCTTTCCCCCCCTGTATCATCTCTATCTGCTGTATCCTGTATCTTCTTTCGCCCCCTGTATCATCTCTATCTGCCGTATCCTGTATCCTCTATCCCCCCCTGTATCATCTCTATCTGCCGTATCCTGTATCTTCTATCCCCCCCCCTGTATCATCTCTATCTGCTGTATCCTGTATCTTCTTTCCCCCCCTGTATCATCTCTATCTGCTGTATCCTGTATCTTCTATCCCCCCCTGTATCATCTCTATCTGCCGTATCCTGTATCTTCTATCCCCCCCTGTATCATCTCTATCTGCCGTATCCTGTATCTTCTATCCCCCCCTGTATCATCTCTATCTGCCGTATCCTGTATCTTCTATCCTCCCCCTGTATCATCTCTATCTGCCGTATCCTGTATCTTCTATCCCCCCCTGTATCATCTCTATCTGCCGTATCCTGTATCTTCTATCCTCCCCCTGTATCATCTCTATCTGCCGTATCCTGTATCTTCTATCCCCCCCTGTATCATCTCTATCTGCTGTATCCTGTATCTTCTATCCCCCCCTGTATCATCTCTATCTGCCGTATCCTGTATCTTCTATCCTCCCCCTGTATCATCTCTATCTGCCGTATCCTGTATCTTCTATCCCCCCCTGTATCATCTCTATCTGCTGTATCCTGTATCTTCTTTCCCCCCCTGTATCATCTCTATCTGCCGTATCCTGTATCTTCTATCCCCACTGTATAATCTCTATCTGCGGTATCCTGTATCTTCTATCCCCCCCAGTATCATCTCTATCTGCCGTATCCTGTATCCTCTATCCCCCCCTGTATCATCTCTATCTGCCGTATCCTGTATCTTCTATCCCCCCCCCTGTATCATCTCTATCTGCTGTATCCTGTATCTTATATGCCCCCCCCCTGTATCATCTCTATCTGCCGTATCCTGTATCTTCTATCCCCCCCTGTATCATCTCTATCTGCTGTATCCTGTATCTTCTATCCCCCCCTGTATCATCTCTATCTGCTGTATCCTGTATCTTCTATCCCCCCCCTGTATCATCTCTATCTGCTGTATCCTGTACCTTCTATCCCCCCCTGTATCATCTCTATCTGCTGTATCCTGTATCTTCTATCCCCCCCTGTATCATCTCTATCTGCTGTATCCTGTATCTTCTACCCCCCCTGTATCATCTCTATCTGCTGTATCCTGTATCTTCTATCCCCCCCTGTATCATCTCTATCTGCTGTATCCTGTATCTTCTATCCCCCCTGAATCATCTCTATCTGCCGTATCCTGTATCTTCTATCCCCCCCAGTATCATCTCTATCTGCCGTATCCTGTATCTTCTATCCCCCCTGTATCATCTCTATCTGCTGTATCCTGTATCCTCTATCCCCCCTGTATCATCTCTATCTGCCGTATCCTGTATCTTCTATCCCCCCCTGTATCATCTCTATCTGCCGTATCCTGTATCTTCTATCCCCCCCTGTATCATCTCTATCTGCCGTATCCTGTATCTTCTATCCCCCCCTGTATCATCTCTATCTGCTGTATCCTGTATCTTCTATCCCCCCCCTGTATCATCTCTATCTGCCGTATCCTGTATCTTCTATCCCCCCCTGTATCATCTCTATCTGCTGTATCCTGTATCTTCTATCCCCCCTGTATCATCTCTATCTGCTGTATCCTGTATCTTCTATCCCCCCCTCCTGTATCATCTCTATCTGCCGTATCCTGTATCTTCCATCCTCCCCCTGTATCATCTCTATCTGCTGTATCTTCTATCCCCCCCTGTATCATCTCTATCTGCCGTATCCTGTATCTTTTATCCCCCCCTGTATCATCTCTATCTGCCGTATCCTGTATCTTCTATCCCCCCCTGTATCATCTCTATCTGCCGTATCCTGTATCTTCTATCCCCCCCAGTATCATCTCTATCTGCTGTATCCTGTATCTTCTACCCCCCCCTGTATCATCTCTATCTGCCGTATCCTGTATCTTCTATCCCCCCCTGTATCATCTCTATCTGCTGTATCCTGTATCTTCTATCCCCCCCTGTATCATCTCTATCTGCCGTATCCTGTATCTTCTATCCCCCCCTGTATCACCTCTATCTGCTGTATCCTGTATCTTCTATCCCCCCTGTATCATCTCTATCTCCTGTATCCTGTATCTTCTTTCCCCCCTGTATCATCTCTATCTGCTGTATCCTGTATCCTCTATCCCCCCCTGTATCATCTCTATCTGCCGTATCCTGTATCTTCTATCCCCCCCCCTGTATCATCTCTATCTGCTGTATCCTGTATCTTCTTTCCCCCCCTGTATCATCTCTATCTGCCGTATCCTGTATCTTCTATCCCCCCCTGTATTATCTCTATCTGCCGTATCCTGTATCTTCTATCCCCCCCTGTATCATCTCTATCTGCTGTATCCTGTATCTTCTATCCTCCCCCTGTATCATCTCTATCTGCCGTATCCTGTATCTTCTATCCCCCCCAGTATCATCTCTATCTGCCGTATCCTGTATCTTCTATCCCCCACCTGTATCATCTCTATCTGCCGTATCCTGTATCTTCTATCCCCCCCAGTATCATCTCTATCTGCCGTATCCTGTATCTTCTATCCCCCACCTGTATCATCTCTATCTGCTGTATCCTGTATCTTCTATCCCCCCCTGTATCATCTCTATCTGCCGCATCCTGTATCTTCTATCCCACACCCTGTATCATCTCTATCTGCCGTATCCTGTATCTTCTATCCCCCCCCCTGTATCATCTCTATCTGCTGTATCCTGTATCCTCTATCCCCCCAGTATCATCTCTATCTGCCGTATTCTGTATCTTCTATCCCCCCCAGTATCATCTCTATCTGCTGTATCCTGTATCCTCTATCCCCCCTGTATCATCTCTATCTGCCGTATTCTGTATCTTCTATCCCCCCCCAGTATCATCTCTATCTGCCGTATCCTGTATCTTCTATCCCCCCCCGTATCATCTCTATCTGCTGTATCCTGTATCTTCTATCCCCCCCCCTGTATCATCTCTATCTGCCGTATCCTGTATCTTCTATCCCCCCCTGTATCATCTCTATCTGCCGTATCCTGTATCTTCTATACCCCCCTGTATCATCTCTATCTGCCGTATCCTGTATCTTCTATCCCCCCTGTATCATCTCTATCTGCCGTATCCTGTATCTTCTATCCCCCCCTGTATCATCTCTATCTGCCGTATCCTGTATCTTCTATCCCCCCCCTGTATCATCTCTATCTGCCGTATCCTGTATCTTCTATCCCCCCCTGTATCATCTCTATCTGCTGTAACCTGTATCTTCTATCCCCCCTGAATCATCTCTATCTGCCGTATCCTGTATCTTCTATCCCCCCCAGTATCATCTCTATCTGCCGTATCCTGTATCTTCTATCCCCCCTGTATCATCTCTATCTGCCGTATCCTGTATCTTCTATCCCCCCCTGTATCATCTCTATCTGCCGTATCCTGTATGTGCTATCCCCCCCTGTATCATCTCTATCTGCTGTATCCTGTATCCTCTATCCCCCCCTGTATTATCTCTATCTGCCGTATCCTGTATCTTCTATCCCCCCCTGTATCATCTCTATCTGCTGTATCCTGTATCTTCTATCCCCCCTTAATCATCTCTATCTGCCGTATCCTGTATCTTCTATCCCCCCCAGTATCATCTCTATCTGCCGTATCCTGTATCTTCTATCCCCCCTGTATCATCTCTATCTGCCGTATCCTGTATCTTCTATCCCCCCCTGTATCATCTCTATCTGCCGTATCCTGTATGTGCTATCCCCCCCTGTATCATCTCTATCTGCTGTATCCTGTATCTTCTATCCCCCCTGTATCATCTCTATCTGCCGTATCCTGTATCTTCTATCCCCCCCTGTATCATCTCTTTCTGCCGTATCCTGTATCTTCTATCCCCCCCTGTATCATCTCTATCTGCCGTATCCTGTATCTTCTATCCCCCCCTGTATCATCTCTATCTGCCGTATCCTGTATCTTCTATCCCCCCCTGTATCATCTCTATCTGCTGTATCCTGTATCCTCTATCCCCCCCTGTATCATCTCTATCTGCCGTATCCTGTATCTTCTATCCCCCCCTGTATCATCTCTATCTGCCGTATCCTGTATCTTCTATCCCCCCCTGTATCATCTCTATCTGCTGTATCCTGTATCTTATATCCCCCCCTGTATCATCTCTATCTGCCGTATCCTGTATCTTCTATCCCCCCCTGTATCATCTCTATCTGCTGTATCCTGTATCTTCTATCCCCCCCCTGTATCATCTCTATCTGCCGTATCCTGTATCTTCTATCCCCCCCTGTATCATCTCTATCTGCTGTATCCTGTATCTTCTTTCCCCCCTGTATCATCTCTATCTGCTGTATCCTGTATCTTCTTTCCCCCCCTGTATCATCTCTATCTGCCGTATCCTGTATCTTCTATCCCCACTGTATAATCTCTATCTGCGGTATCCTGTATCTTCTATCCCCCCCAGTATCATCTCTATCTGCCGTATCCTGTATCCTCTATCCCCCCCTGTATCATCTCTATCTGCCGTATCCTGTATCTTCTATCCCCCCCCCTGTATCATCTCTATCTGCTGTATCCTGTATCTTATATGCCCCCCCCTGTATCATCTCTATCTGCCGTATCCTGTATCTTCTATCCCCCCCTGTATCATCTCTATCTGCTGTATCCTGTATCTTCTATCCCCCCCTGTATCATCTCTATCTGCTGTATCCTGTATCTTCTATCCCCCCCCTGTATCATCTCTATCTGCTGTATCCTGTACCTTCTATCCCCCCCTGTATCATCTCTATCTGCTGTATCCTGTATCTTCTATCCCCCCCTGTATCATCTCTATCTGCTGTATCCTGTATCTTCTACCCCCCCTGTATCATCTCTATCTGCTGTATCCTGTATCTTCTATCCCCCCCTGTATCATCTCTATCTGCTGTATCCTGTATCTTCTATCCCCCCTGAATCATCTCTATCTGCCGTATCCTGTATCTTCTATCCCCCCAGTATCATCTCTATCTGCCGTATCCTGTATCTTCTATCCCCCCTGTATCATCTCTATCTGCTGTATCCTGTATCCTCTATCCCCCCCTGTATCATCTCTATCTGCCGTATCCTGTATCTTCTATCCCCCCCTGTATCATCTCTATCTGCCGTATCCTGTATCTTCTATCCCCCCCTGTATCATCTCTATCTGCCGTATCCTGTATCTTCTATCCCCCCCTGTATCATCTCTATCTGCTGTATCCTGTATCTTCTATCCCCCCCCTGTATCATCTCTATCTGCCGTATCCTGTATCTTCTATCCCCCCCTGTATCATCTCTATCTGCTGTATCCTGTATCTTCTATCCCCCCTGTATCATCTCTATCTGCTGTATCCTGTATCTTCTATCCCCCCCTCCTGTATCATCTCTATCTGCCGTATCCTGTATCTTCCATCCTCCCCCTGTATCATCTCTATCTGCTGTATCTTCTATCCCCCCCTGTATCATCTCTATCTGCCGTATCCTGTATCTTTTATCCCCCCCTGTATCATCTCTATCTGCCGTATCCTGTATCTTCTATCCCCCCCTGTATCATCTCTATCTGCCGTATCCTGTATCTTCTATCCCCCCCAGTATCATCTCTATCTGCTGTATCCTGTATCTTCTACCCCCCCCTGTATCATCTCTATCTGCCGTATCCTGTATCTTCTATCCCCCCCTGTATCATCTCTATCTGCTGTATCCTGTATCTTCTATCCCCCCCTGTATCATCTCTATCTGCCGTATCCTGTATCTTCTATCCCCCCCTGTATCACCTCTATCTGCTGTATCCTGTATCTTCTATCCCCCCTGTATCATCTCTATCTCCTGTATCCTGTATCTTCTTTCCCCCCCTGTATCATCTCTATCTGCTGTATCCTGTATCCTCTATCCCCCCCTGTATCATCTCTATCTGCCGTATCCTGTATCTTCTATCCCCCCCCCTGTATCATCTCTATCTGCTGTATCCTGTATCTTCTTTCCCCCCCTGTATCATCTCTATCTGCCGTATCCTGTATCTTCTATCCCCCCCTGTATTATCTCTATCTGCCGTATCCTGTATCTTCTATCCCCCCCTGTATCATCTCTATCTGCTGTATCCTGTATCTTCTATCCTCCCCCTGTATCATCTCTATCTGCCGTATCCTGTATCTTCTATCCCCCCCAGTATCATCTCTATCTGCCGTATCCTGTATCTTCTATCCCCCACCTGTATCATCTCTATCTGCCGTATCCTGTATCTTCTATCCCCCCCAGTATCATCTCTATCTGCCGTATCCTGTATCTTCTATCCCCCACCTGTATCATCTCTATCTGCTGTATCCTGTATCTTCTATCCCCCCCTGTATCATCTCTATCTGCCGCATCCTGTATCTTCTATCCCACACCCTGTATCATCTCTATCTGCCGTATCCTGTATCTTCTATCCCCCCCCCCTGTATCATCTCTATCTGCTGTATCCTGTATCCTCTATCCCCCCAGTATCATCTCTATCTGCTGTATCCTGTATCTTCTATCCCCCCCCTTTATCATCTCTATCTGCTGTATCCTGTATCTTCTATCCCCCACCTGTATCATCTCTATCTGCTGTATCCTGTATCTTCTATCCCCCCTGTATCATCTCTATCTGCTGTATCCTATATCTTCTATCCCCCCCTGTATCATCTCTATCTGCCGTATCCTGTATCTTCTATCCCCCCCTGTATCATCTCTATCTGCCGTATCCTGTATCTTCTACCCCCCCGGTATCATCTCTATCTGCTGTATCCTGTATCTTCTATCCCCCCCCTGTATCATCTCTATCTGCTGTATCCTGTATCTTCTATCCCCCCCTGTATCATCTCTATCTGCCGTATCCTGTATCTTCTATCCCCCCACCTGTATAATCTCTATCTGCCGTATCCTGTATCTTCTATCCCCCCCTGTATCATCTCTATCTGCCGTATCCTGTATCTTCTATCCCCCCCTGTATAATCTCTATCTGCCGTATCCTGTATCTTCTACCCCGCCCTGTATCATCTCTATCTGCTGTATCCTGTATCTTCTATCCTCCCCCTGTATCATCTCTATCTGCCGTATCCTGTATCCTCTATCCCCCCCTGTATCATCTCTATCTGCCGTATCCTGTATCTTCTATCCTCCCCCCCTGTATCATCTCTATCTGCCATATCCTGTATCTTCTACCCCCCCCTGTATCATCTCTATCTGCCGTATCCTGTATCTTCTATCCCCCCCTGTATCATCTCTATCTGCCGTATCCTGTATCTTCTATCCCCCCCTGTATCATCTCTATCTGCCGTATCCTGTATCTTCTATCCTCCCCCTGTATCTTCTCTATCTGCCGTATCCTGTATCTTCTATCCCCCCCTGTATAATCTCTATCTGCCGTATCCTGTATCTTCTATCCCCCCTGTATAATCTCTATCTGCTGTATCCTGTATCTTCTATCCCCTCCTGTATCATCTCTATCTGCCGTATCCTGTATCTTCTACCCCCCCAGTATCATCTCTATCTGCCGTATCCTGTATCTTCTATCCCCCCCCTGTATCATCTCTATCTGCCGTATCCTGTATCTTCTATCCCCCCCTGTATCATCTCTATCTGCCGTATAATGTATGTGCTATCCCCCCCTGTATCATCTCTATCTGCTGTATCCTGTATCTTCTATCCCCCCCTGTATCATCTCTATCTGCTGTATCCTGTATCTTCTATCCCCCCCTGTATCATCTCTATCTGCCGTATCCTGTATCTTCTATCCCCCCTGTATAATCTCTATCTGCCGTATCCTGTATCTTCTATCCCCCCCTGTATCATCTCTAACTGCCATATCCTGTATTTTCTACCCCCCCCTGTATCATCTCTATCTGCCGTATCCTGTATCTTCTATCCCCCCCTGTATCATCTCTATCTGCCGTATTCTGTATCTTCTATCCCCCCCAGTATCATCTCTATCTGCTGTATCCTGTATCTTCTATCCCCCCCTGTATCATCTCTATCTGCCGTATCCTGTATCTTCTATCCCTCCCCCTGTATCATCTCTATCTGCCGTATCCTGTATCTTCTATCCTCCCCCTGTATCTTCTCTATCTGCCGTATCCTGTATCTTCTATCCCCCCCTGTATTATCTCTATCTGCCGTATCCTGTATCCTCTATGCCCCCCTGTATCATCTCTATCTGCCGTATTCTGTATCTTCTATCCCCCCCCAGTATCATCTCTATCTGCCGTATCCTGTATCTTCTATCCCCCCCCGTATCATCTCTATCTGCTGTATCCTGTATCTTCTATCCCCCCCCCTGTATCATCTCTATCTGCCGTATCCTGTATCTTCTATCCCCCCCTGTATCATCTCTATCTGCCGTATCCTGTATCTTCTATCCCCCCCTGTATCATCTCTATCTGCCGTATCCTGTATCTTCTATCCCCCCCTGTATCATCTCTATCTGCCGTATCCTGTATCTTCTATCCCCCCCTGTATCATCTCTATCTGCCGTATCCTGTATCTTCTATCCCCCCCCTGTATCATCTCTATCTGCCGTATCCTGTATCTTCTATCCCCCCCTGTATCATCTCTATCTGCTGTAACCTGTATCTTCTATCCCCCCTGAATCATCTCTATCTGCCGTATCCTGTATCTTCTATCCCCCCCAGTATCATCTCTATCTGCCGTATCCTGTATCTTCTATCCCCCCTGTATCATCTCTATCTGCCGTATCCTGTATCTTCTATCCCCCCCAGTATCATCTCTATCTGCCGTATCCTGTATCTTCTATCCCCCCCTGTATCATCTCTATCTGCCGTATCCTGTATCTTCTATCCCCCCCTGTATCATCTCTATCTGCTGTAACCTGTATCTTCTATCCCCCCTGAATCATCTCTATCTGCCGTATCCTGTATCTTCTATCCCCCCCAGTATCATCTCTATCTGCCGTATCCTGTATCTTCTATCCCCCCCTGTATCATCTCTATCTGCCGTATCCTGTATGTACTATCCCCCCCTGTATCATCTCTATCTGCTGTATCCTGTATCCTCTATCCCCCCCTGTATTATCTCTATCTGCCGTATCCTGTATCTTCTATCCCCCCCTGTATCATCTCTATCTGCTGTATCCTGTATCTTCTATCCCCCCTTAATCATCTCTATCTGCCGTATCCTGTATCTTCTATCCCCCCCAGTATCATCTCTATCTGCCGTATCCTGTATCTTCTATCCCCCCTGTATTATCTCTATCTGCCGTATCCTGTATCTTCTATCCCCCCCTGTATCATCTCTATCTGCCGTATCCTGTATGTGCTATCCCCCCCTGTATCATCTCTATCTGCTGTATCCTGTATCTTCTATCCCCCCTGTATCATCTCTATCTGCCGTATCCTGTATCTTCTATCCCCCCCTGTATCATCTCTTTCTGCCGTATCCTGTATCTTCTATCCCCCCCTGTATCATCTCTATCTGCCGTATCCTGTATCTTCTATCCCCCCCTGTATCATCTCTATCTGCCGTATCCTGTATCTTCTATCCCCCCCTGTATCATCTCTATCTGCTGTATCCTGTATCCTCTATCCCCCCCTGTATCATCTCTATCTGCCGTATCCTGTATCTTCTATCCCCCCCTGTATCATCTCTATCTGCCGTATCCTGTATCTTCTATCCCCCCCTGTATCATCTCTATCTGCTGTATCCTGTATCTTATATCCCCCCCTGTATCATCTCTATCTGCCGTATCCTGTATCTTCTATCCCCCCCTGTATCATCTCTATCTGCTGTATCCTGTATCTTCTATCCCCCCCCCTGTATCACCTCTATCTGCCGTATCCTGTATCTTCTATCCCCCCCTGTATCATCTCTCTCTGCTGTATCCTGTATCTTCTATCCCCCCTGTATCATCTCTATCTGCTGTATCCTGTATCTTCTATCCCCCCCTCCTGTATCATCTCTATCTGCCGTATCCTGTATCTTCCATCCTCCCCCTGTATCATCTCTATCTGCTGTATCTTCTATCCCCCCCTGTATCATCTCTATCTGCCGTATCCTGTATCTTTTATCCCCCCCTGTATCATCTCTATCTGCCGTATCCTGTATCTTCTATCCCCCCCTGTATCATCTCTATCTGCCGTATCCTGTATCTTCTATCCCCCCCAGTATCATCTCTATCTGCTGTATCCTGTATCTTCTACCCCCCCCTGTATCATCTCTATCTGCCGTATCCTGTATCTTCCATCCTCCCCCTGTATCATCTCTATCTGCTGTATCTTCTATCCCCCCCTGTATCATCTCTATCTGCCGTATCCTGTATCTTCTATCCCCCCCAGTATCATCTCTATCTGCCGTATCCTGTATCTTCTATCCCCCCTGTATCATCTCTATCTGCCGTATCCTGTATCTTCTATCCCCCCCTGTATCATCTCTATCTGCCGTATCCTGTATGTACTATCCCCCCCTGTATCATCTCTATCTGCCGTATCCTGTATCTTCTATCCCCCCCTGTATCATCTCTATCTGCCGTATCCTGTATCTTCTATCCCCCCCTGTATCATCTCTATCTGCTGTATCCTGTATCTTCTATCCCCCCCTGTATCATCTCTATCTGCCGTATCCTGTATCTTCTATCCCCCCCTGTATCATCTCTATCTGCTGTATCCTGTATCTTCTATCCCCCCCTGTATCATCTCTATCTCCTGTATCCTGTATCTTCTTTCCCCCCCTGTATCATCTCTATCTGCTGTATCCTGTATCTTCTTTCGCCCCCTGTATCATCTCTATCTGCCGTATCCTGTATCCTCTATCCCCCCCTGTATCATCTCTATCTGCCGTATCCTGTATCTTCTATCCCCCCCCCTGTATCATCTCTATCTGCTGTATCCTGTATCTTCTTTCCCCCCCTGTATCATCTCTATCTGCTGTATCCTGTATCTTCTATCCCCCCCTGTATCATCTCTATCTGCCGTATCCTGTATCTTCTATCCCCCCCTGTATCATCTCTATCTGCCGTATCCTGTATCTTCTATCCCCCCCTGTATCATCTCTATCTGCCGTATCCTGTATCTTCTATCCTCCCCCTGTATCATCTCTATCTGCCGTATCCTGTATCTTCTATGCCGTATCCTGTATCTTCTATCCCCCCCTGTATCATCTCTATCTGCTGTATCCTGTATCTTCTATCCTCCCCCTGTATCATCTCTATCTGCCGTATCCTGTATCTTCTATCCCCCCCTGTATCATCTCTATCTGCTGTATCCTGTATCTTCTATCCCCCCCTGTATCATCTCTATCTGCCGTATCCTGTATCTTCTATCCCCCCCTGTATCATCTCTATCTGCCGTATCCTGTATCTTCTATCCCCCCCTGTATCATCTCTATCTGCCGTATCCTGTATCTTCTATCCTCCCCCTGTATCATCTCTATCTGCCGTATCCTGTATCTTCTATCCCCCCCTGTATCATCTCTATCTGCCGTATCCTGTATCTTCTATCCTCCCCCTGTATCATCTCTATCTGCCGTATCCTGTATCTTCTATCCCCCCCTGTATCATCTCTATCTGCTGTATCCTGTATCTTCTATCCCCCCCTGTATCATCTCTATCTGCCGTATCCTGTATCTTCTATCCTCCCCCTGTATCATCTCTATCTGCCGTATCCTGTATCTTCTATCCCCCCCCTGTATCATCTCTATCTGCTGTATCCTGTATCTTCTTTCTCCCCCTGTATCATCTCTATCTGCCGTATCCTGTATCTTCTATCCCCACTGTATAATCTCTATCTGCGGTATCCTGTATCTTCTATCCCCCCCTGTATCATCTCTATCTGCCGTATCCTGTATCCTCTCTCCCCCCCTGTATCATCTCTATCTGCCGTATCCTGTATCTTCTATCCCCCCCCCTGTATCATCTCTATCTGCTGTATCCTGTATCTTCTTTCCCCCCCTGTATCATCTCTATCTGCCGTATCCTGTATCTTCTATCCCCCCCCCTGTATCATCTCTATCTGCTGTATCCTGTATCTTCTTTCCCCCCCTGTATCATCTCTATCTGCCGTATCCTGTATCCTCTATCCCCCCCTGTATCATCTCTATCTGCCGTATCCTGTATCTTCTATCCCCCCCCCCTGTATCATCTCTATCTGCTGTATCCTGTATCTTCTATGCCCCCCCCTGTATCATCTCTATCTGCCGTATCCTGTATCTTCTATCCCCCCCTGTATCATCTCTATCTGCTGTATCCTGTATCTTCTATCCCCCCCTGTATCATCTCTATCTGCTGTATCCTGTATCTTCTATCCCCCCCCTGTATCATCTCTATCTGCTGTATCCTGTATCTTCTACCCCCCCTGTATCATCTCTATCTGCTGTATCCTGTATCTTCTATCCCCCCCTGTATCATCTCTATCTGCCGTGTCCTGTATCTTCTATCCCCCCCTGTATCATCTCTATCTGCTGTATCCTGTATCTTCTATCCCCCCCTGTATCATCTCTATCTGCTGTATCCTGTATCTTCTATCCCCCCCTGTATCATCTCTATCTGCCGTATCCTGTATCTTCTATCCCCCCCTGTATCATCTCTATCTGCTGTATCCTGTATCTTCTATCCCCCACCTGTATCATCTCTATCTGCTGTATCCTGTATCTTCTATCCCCCCCCTGTATCATCTCTATCTGCCGTATCCTGTATCTTCTATCCCCCCCCTGTATCATCTCTATCTGCCGTATCCTGTATCTTCTATCCCCCCCCCTGTATCATCTCTATCTGCCGTGTCCTGTATCTTCTATCCCCCCCTGTATCATCTCTATCTGCTGTATCCTGTATCTTCTATCCCCCCCCTGTATTATCTCTATCTGCCTTATCCTGTATCTTCTACCCCCCCCCTGTATCATCTCTATCTGCCGTATCCTGTATCTTCTATCCCCCCCCTGTATCATCTCTATCTGCCGTATCCTGTATCTTCTATCCCCCCCCTGTATCATCTCTATCTGCCATATCCTGTATCTTCTATCCCCCCCTGTATCATCTCTATCTGCCGTATCCTGTATCTTCTATCCCCCCCCTGTATCATCTCTATCTGCCGTATCCTGTATCTTCTATCCCCCCTGTATCATCTCTATCTGCTGTATCCTGTATCTTCTATCCCCCCCTGTATCATCTCTATCTGCTGTATCCTGTATCTTCTATCCCCCCTGTATCATCTCTATCTGCTGTATCCTGTATCTTCTATGCCCCCTGTATCATCTCTATCTGCCGTATCCTGTATCTTCTATCCACCCCCTGTATCATCTCTATCTGCTGTATCCTGTATCTTCTATCCCCCCTGTATCATCTCTATCTGCCGTATCCTGTATCTTCTATCCCCCCTGTATCATCTCTATCTGCCGTATCCTGTATCTTCTATCCCCCCCTGTATCATCTCTATCTGCTGTATCCTGTATCTTCTATCCCCCCTGTATAATCTCTATCTGCCGTATCCTGTATCTTCTATCCCCCCTGTATAATCTCTATCTGCCGTATCCTGTATCTTCTATCCCCCCCTGTATCATCTCTATCTGCCGTATCCTGTATCTTCTATCCCCCCCTGTATCATCTCTATCTGCTGTATCCTGTATCTTCTATCCCCCCTGTATCATCTCTATCTGCCGTATCCTGTATCTTCTATCCCCCCCTGTATCATCTCTATCTGCCGTATCCTGTATCTTCTACCCCCCCCCTGTATCATCTCTATCTGCTGTATCCTGTATCTTCTATCCCCCCCTGTATAATCTCTATCTGCCGTATCCTGTATCTTCTATCCCCCCCGTATCATCTCTATCTGCCGTATCCTGTATCTTCTATCCCCCCCTGTATCATCTCTATCTGCCGTATCCTGTATCTTCTATCCCCCCTGTATAATCTCTATCTGCCGTATCCTGTATCTTCTACCCCCCCGTATCATCTCTATCTGCTGTATCCTGTATCTTCTATCCCCCACTGTATCATCTCTATCTGCCGTATCCTGTATCTTCTATCCCCCCCGTATCATCTCTATCTGCCGTATCCTGTATCTTCTATCCCCCCCTGTATCATCTCTATCTGCCGTATCCTGTATCTTTTATCCCCCTTGTATAATCTCTATCTGCCGTATCCTGTATCTTCTATCCCCCCCTGTATCATCTCTATCTGCCGTATCCTGTATCTTCTATCCTCCCCCCTGTATCATCTCTATCTGCCGTATCCTGTATCTTCTATCCCCCCCTGTATCATCTCTATCTGCCGTATCCTGTATCTTCTACCCCCCCCTGTATCATCTCTATCTGCCGTATCCTGTATCTTCTATCCCCCCCTGTATCATCTCTATCTGCCGTATCCTGTATCTTCTATCCCCCCACCTGTATAATCTCTATCTGCCGTATCCTGTATCTTCTATCCCCCCCCTGTATCATCTCTATCTGCCGTATCCTGTATCTTCTATCCCCCCTGTATCATCTCTATCTGCCGTATCCTGTATCTTATATCCTCCCCCGTATCATCTCTATCTGCCGTATCTTGTATCTTCTATCCCCCCTGTATCATCTCTATCTGCTGTATCCTGTATCTTCTATCCCCCCCCTGTATCATCTCTATCTGCCGTATCCTGTATCTTCTATCCTCCCCCGTATCATCTCTATCTGCTGTATCCTGTATCTTCTATCCCCCCCCCTGTATCATCTATATCTGCCGTATCCTGTATTTTCTACCCCCCCCCTGTATCATCTCTATCTGCCGTATCCTGTATCTTCTATCCCCCCCTGTATCATCTCTATCTGCTGTATCCTGTATCTTCTATCCCCCCTGTATCATCTCTATCTGCTGTATCCTGTATCTTCTATCCCCCCCTGTATCATCTCTATCTGCCGTATCCTGGATCTTCTATCCCCCCCTGTATCATCTCTATCTGCCGTATCCTGTATCTTCTATCCCCCCCGTATAATCTCTATCTGCCGTATCCTGTATCTTCTATCCCCCCCAGTATCATCTCTATCTGCCGTATCCTGTATCTTCTATCCCCCCCCCCCTGTATCATCTCTATCTGCTGTATCCTGTATCTTCTATCCCCTCCTGTATCATCTCTATCTGCCGTGTCCTGTATCTTCTACCCCCCCCCTGTATCATCTCTATCTGCCGTATCCTGTATCTTCTATCCTCCCCTGTATCATCTCTATCTGCTGTATCCTGTATCTTCTATCCTCCCCTGTATCATCTCTATCTGCCGTATCCTGTATCTTCTATCCTCCCCTGTATCATCTCTATCTGCCGTATCCTGTATCTTCTATCCCCCCCCTGTATCATCTCTATCTGCCGTATCCTGTATCTTCTATCCCCCCCGTATCATCTCTATCTGCCGTATCCTGTATCTTCTATCCCCCCCTGTATCATCTCTATCTGCCGTATCCTGTATCTTCTATCCCCCCTGTATCATCTCTATCTGCTGTATCCTGCATCTTCTATCCCCCCCTGTATCATCTCTATCTGCCGTATCCTGTATCTTCTATCCCCCCTCCTGTATCATCTCTATCTGCCGTATCCTGTATCTTCTACCCCCCCCTGTATCATCTCAATCTGCCGTATCCTGTATCTTCTATCCCCCCCCTGTATCATCTCTATCTGCCGTATCCTGTATCTTCTATCCCCCCCTGTATCATCTCTATCTGCCGTATCCTGTATCTTCTATCCCCCCCCCTGTATCATCTCTATCTGCCGTATCCTGTATCTTCTATCACACATAGTCACCTGAACAAGAGCGTCAGAGACATTCACCTGAACGAGAATGTCAGAGACAGTCCCTGGAATGAGAGTGTCAGAGGCAGTCACCGTAATGAGAGTGTCAGAGACAGACAGTCACTGATAAAATTGTTTATAAAAAAAGGGACGGTTAGTGACAGAGATGAGACTATAGATACATATAAAATATTATTTGTTAACCCGTTCTATTTTGTTATAGCTAAAAGCAGTTATTTATTATCACTGGCAATGCAGGGAGCTACAGCTAGTGTATATATGTCCAGACCAGACGACACCAGAGTCTGGGATCAGTTCAATGCATCATGTCCAAGTCCCCTCCATTCCCTTCCCCCCACCAACCTAACACCTACACCACAACACTAACTTGGGATAGAGTCACATTTTTGAGCCCTGAAAGCTGTATGCCCAGATGGACTCCCAGCTGACAAGTCGGCCAACCGAGCAACCACCGGTCCCGGCCACCCAGGCCTCTGAATCCTCTTGTCTCCCATTCCTGGAAGAAAGGCCAAAACCATCCCCTACAGGAGTATACCCACGGAGGAGCCCATCCCCTGCAGGAGTATACCCACGGAGGAGCCCATCCCCTGCAGGAGTATACCCACGGAGGAGCCCATCCCCTGCAGGAGTATACCCACGGAGGAGCCCATCCCCTGCAGGAGTATACCCACGGAGGAGCCCTCTCTTTCCAGAGGTTAGAAACATTGATCTTAAAGGAAATCTACCATCAAAAATTTCATCTTGATAAACCATGGACACTTACTCATAGATCCAGGCACCGTGACTGTGGGAATCTTCTTACATTTGTTATCCATGGCCTCGTTCCTGATAAAATCAACTTTTAAAATATAATAATTAGCCAGAGGGGTTCTGGAACCTGATCCAAGGACAGCAAGTACCCCTTCCAGTTACCAGCCCTGCCCTGCTCCACTGCCTCCCGGACACAAAGCATAGCACTAAATGTACTGCGGCCTGGAACAGAGCAGTGCTGGGTCCCCGAAAGGAGCCGGGGCACAAACTGCACCAGCCAATTAAACAGCACCTTTGCCAAAACCTTTCTGTCCGTATTTAGAAGCGCTATGGGCCGCCAGTTCTCAATACGAGATCGGTCCTTACCCTTTGACAGGATGATCAGGGCTGACCTCCTCATTGACTTCGGCAGAGCGCCCGAGGAAAGACACTCATTGAATACCTCAGTCAAGAGAGGAACCAAGGCGTCCTTAAAGGTCTTATAGAACTCAGATGTTAAGCCATCCGGAGCCGGCGATTTCTTGAGGGTGAGCCCTTCAATCTCCCGGCTGACTTCCTCCTCCCTAATCCTTTAGTGATGAGTCTACTCCTGGCTCAGAGACAGTTTCAGCCAGGAAAGCCGACATCACATCCCGATCTAGATCCTTCCTGCCCAAGAGGTGCGAGTAGAAGGATCTGACGACCTCCAGGATTAGAATAGTTGCATAATCTCTATTATTACATCTGTGGGGCTGCTCTGAAGGGGCTGGCGAGGGCTGTTACACCCTTTATGTACAGGTATATGGTGCGTTACACCCCGGCAGGTAACATGTGATCAGATTCTGTTCTGAGGAGCTCACAATTTTTACTTGTTCCATTGTAATACCTATACTATGACATTGGGGGTGCCATACACAGGACATGGTGCACCCTATAGAAGAGGTCATCTCTGGGTTGTGACCTTCCATGGTCCTGACTGGCTTCTTCCTTTCCTCTTCCAGTTCCCATCCAGCAGCCATGGCCTATCTCCTGAGCGCCATCCGCAGGATCATCGACACCTTCCACCGCTACAGCTGCCGCAGCGGCCCTTGCGATAAACTGGACAAGGCGCAATTCAAGAGCCTCATCCAGACGGAGTTTGCAGAAGTGATTGAGGTAAGATCCTACATGGAGGTTCCCAGCACTTTGTGCTTCGGAGCTGCTCGTGAAGCAGAGGCGTCTTTTTTGGATTTCCATGAATTACAATGAAGGATAGACCCGGGAGGGAGTGGCTATTACTAGACAGGTCCGCTCTACTTCTTAGATCCTGTGTTTACTGCCTTCTGCCCCTCAGGGAATGATTAAAGAACAACTGTAAAGTATAAAAACTTTTGCCTGGCTCTGCATTAAGCTAAAATAAGCAATTCTCTAATTTACACTCATGAACCACCTGCAGCCACTTGCCTGCTAGCAGGGCTTTTACCTTGTCCCCCTGGCTGCTCTCCCTGCCTTTGTTATCGTGGTCGCCATGGGAATCCATATCTGTAGCTGGAGCGGAGGGTGGGTGGGATCTTGTTGGGAGGGGCCCTAGCAGAGGTGCGGCTCCCAAACTGTAGCTGCTGGGTGCAGGAGAATATCAGTCCTGATAATTACTGGCAACATGAAAAAATGATGTCACGCGCATGTGACTGAGCTCAGGCCCCACATCAGTTCTAGATCCTGCACACACAACGCATTGTATAGACAGCGACCCCTCTCTGTACAGGAAAGGGTGGTCCACAGCTTCCATAAAGTATAATGGCAGGGAGGGGGAAACACCCCTGCCAATGCATTTCCAGGCTGGTAGTTGATAATAGCGCCCTCCTCAGGTCAGGAGCTGTTGATCACCTCTCTAGAAAGGTTCTGGAATCTGAATCTTATGTAATTGCAGCTGTAGATTCTGCCTGGCAAGGCAACAGTTAAATACAATGATGTGGCTGTGCAACATCCCCCACCGGGGCCTAGCCTTTTCTCGGGCCTGGAGGCAGCCGGGGCCCGCAGTACCTGAGTGGCTGGCGGTGGCGGCCTAAGCACGCTGTTGTCACGGTGCTTGGTACGGGGGAACCGGAGGGCTGTCCTACAGCCTGGCAGGTCTCCAGCAGGGTGGTGTTGGCAAGAAATGATGAGGGAGAGGCTGCTATAGCGGATCTCCCTGGGGCAACCCTTTAGTGTCCAGAGTGTGAGTCTCTGTGTAGTGGACAGGGTGCCGGTGATGAAGGCAGCCGTATTAGCAGGGACCAGACGGAGACAGAGGTTGAACGAAAACAACTTACAGTTCTTTATTGGAACCGTCAGGAACTGCAGCAACGTGCCTTTAACAGAGTGGTGGAGTGCTGAGATGCATTTGGAGGGAGCCACAGGAGATAGATCGCCAGCCTGGATATAGAGGGTAGGCCAGGAGGCAGCTGTGTCCTAATAGGAAGCTTCAGCTTGTCCTGTGGGGCTTCAGGTATCACCTTTAGAGGTAAGATGATACCCCTTTTCCTCACTACACTAACTCTAATCTATTACTCCACTCTTCAGAGGCAGGGGCTAGGCTCTTCCTGCTCTGGTATGGGCTAGACTGAGATTACGCACTAACTGAGCTGGTCTCTTCTCTATAACTCACTGAGCTGGTCCTCTGGAACTGAGCTCTAGAAGTTCTGATCTGAGCTGAGCTCAGACTAAGCTGTTCTCTGGAACTGAGCCCAGACTAAAAGCTCTGGAACATTCCTGGCCAGGGGGTTTTGTAACTTCCCCTTGGTCAGGTGGTGGCTGCTCCTCCAATCACATCTCAGCTTACATAGGACCGGATGTAATACAGATCATTGGATGATAGAACTTACATCACACAAAAGTTAACTTCTGCCTTGCCAGGCAGGATTCACCACTGCAATATCCCCTATGTCCTATAAGGACCATGTAGTGTAATGTTGTGACATCTTGTGGGGCGTATTCGCAAACACTCCCTCGCCTTGCATCGGCGAGGGTGTTGCAGCTGTATTGTTAGCTGGAAGGTGATTGGAGAGGAGCCACCACCTGACCAGGGGGGGGGGGGGGTATATAACCCCTGCTGGGTGAGAGGACATGGTCTTCTGGTGAGCGCACGGCAGTCCCAGAACTGATGGTTCTCAGACAAATAGCAGACTGGTGATATCTGTGATATTCCAAATCACAGAAAACCACAAAAATTGTGTAATCAGATATAGTTACCTTGCAGAAGTATACAATCTAAAATTGTCTCAAAGGGCATAATCGTCTGCTGTCCATTTGCCAATTCGTAACTCAGACATATTTCGCTTACGGGCTGGGGTGGGAGGTGGCAGGTAAATATGTTGTCCCTATGGGGTCCCCTTTAACCCCCGCCCTGACAAGAGCAGTCTACAGCTTTCCCTGTAAAAAAATAGCCTGCCCCCTATACACGCCCATTACCCTGACGCATTTCGTCCTCTGGCTCCTCAAAGGGAATAAAGTGCATCGATGCTGGTACTGGCCATCCATCGGGGTGGCATAGCATGGGCCAGACATCCAGTGGCTTGCAGGTCAAATCGGGCTTATCGTAGGCTACACCCTGGTGAAAAAACTGCTCATCTCCAGTTCTGGGGGTGGACTAGGAGATACAATATCCGGCTGGCGTTCCGTTTGTGCCAGATAGATGGTACTTCCGCCTCTTCAAGTCTAAAGCCCCACCCCCTTATGTATCTGATTGGGCGGACCCCCCTATACAGTTGCTCCTATAGGCCCAGCACGTCCACATCGGGACGCAACTGCCCCGAGTAAATATCTTTAGATCCAGAGATAATATGATAACAAGGTCCGACCATATCTCTAAATTATACCCATTATCCGTGCGATGTGTCTATATAAAGAGACCCCCTTCCAGTAGAGGAGACCTAGAATTACATTACACATAAAGTTAGAGAGAAATCGAGCGTTTACGAGGTCACACATCCAATTGCCACCAACAGCCGGATGACAATCCTGGCATATACATCTGCGTCTTTATAGGGGGTGACATAACTGGGAGGCTTTTGTAGGGGGCTGTGCTGGCCTCAAGATCAGTAAATTTAAAGGAATGGTGTAAAAACCAATTGGTCATTGAGGCCATTGGGAGAGATGGTATCCAATGTAACGATCCAACCTGCCTCCTTCTGGAGGATCATCTTGTGCCACTTGCCGCTGTGCTCAGGGTATGAAACCGCATCGCTGCCGCATCACCGTTATGGTACGCCCAGACATGGTTTGATATTGGTTTGTCTTTTTTGTGGGTCTCCAAGATGTTCCCCCACTCTTCTACGCAGCTCCCTGTAGGTCTTACCCACATACTCAGTACCACACGTACGTGTAACTTTGTACATGACACCAGTCCTCGTGCAGTCTATGTAGTCTCTAATGGTCTAACGTTTCCTGTAACGCTACTTGTGAATGTAAGGGCAGGCAATAACTCCCAGTCACCCGCCTGACTATGGCTATTCACTAGACAATCTCGAGTGGAACCTCTTTTGTGAGAAGTGATTGAGGGGCTTAGGCCTACCAGATTTTTTTAAATCTTTGTTCATCAACAGAATGGGCCAATGTCTCTCCAGGATCTTCCTGGCATCCTCCGACCCATTGTCAAAAGTGGCTATGACCTTCAGTTTATCGTCTGATTCCTTCTTTTCTTTTGGTGGACCATGTAGAAGATCAGTATGACTTTTACTTAAACTGTCCTGATAAGCCTCTGAGGAACCTATCAGGAGACCCACGCTCAAGGAATCTGTCGTTTGCCGCCGGAACTCGTTTTCTGAACTGTAGTTTCAGTGTACCCGCAGGTATCACCCCTTGGGCATTCCTTTACGTAGGGGAAATGGGTGATGACTGTCCCATCTTAATAGTGAATTGGTTGCTGTTGGTTTGCGATAAATGGACGAGTGTAGTGTACCATCCGGTAATTTCGTGATCAGCGCGTCTAGGAACGGAAGGTTTGTTTTATAAATCTCTGATGTAAAATGCCTATATGATTCTGGTTGAGTGAATTTACAAAGTTGCCAAACTCATCCGGTCCCCCACGTTTCTGTTCCTCTGGGGGTATGTGTTCTCTAAAAATACGGGCCCCTGAGTCCCTTCCACCTCTTTTGGTACTATGTCCTTTTTTTATCTTTATAGGACCCTTCACTATCTGATACTCCCGCCTCTGTTGAAGAGACCTCCGTATCAGTGGCACAGGGTTGATGTCTTTGGCTCAATATGCAATAAACCCTATTCTCTTTGAAGTCCTGAAGGTCTCTTATGAATTGTTGATGCTTTCTATCTTTTTAGAAATATTGTTATTTATTCACTGTCTGATCCCTGGATATGGCTGTTACCACCACGGGCTCCCCATCCATCACCCAGGGACTCATCCTATAGACACCTCAGGGGTTGCCCCATGGAGAACAAGTACATCAGGACAGTCCTCCGGTCCCCATACTAAGCACCGTGACACTAGCGTGCCTAGGCTGCAACCACCAGCCACTCCGGTATTCTGGGTCCCGGCTGCCTCCAGGCCTCAAGTAAAGGCCCAGTGGGGGGTGTTGCACATTTATATATTGTGCACATCCTGTGATGCTGCCATGTGTTCATCTTGTTATTCCTGTGTAGGTGTTGTATAGTGTAGTTGGACATGTTTTTATATATTGTCCTCTTTGTGATGTAGTAGATTCCTGTATGATGCAGAGATCCAGTGCTCTGTGCTCTCAGCTCTGTGTCTCCCCTGCCTTGTTGTGCACTAGATCTCTGTACAAGCAGTTACCCGGATGCTGTGACATCATGCAAAAGATGAGAAAAAAGTCTGCTCACCGATTCACAGCAAGATGGGTCAAGGTCCGTGCTGTAGATCCCTCCTGGACTGGAGAAAGTAACACAATCACTTCTGGTTTGTTGATCCAGCAAACAGGACAATGACGCTGTCCGGCTAGCGGGTGTGGATCCTCTGGACCACTGCAGACGATGACACAAGCCACTACCTGGGACCGGAGTCTAAGGGGTGCCCGGTCTACACAAGAGCCCGCCGCAAGGCGAGTTAGACAAGCTGCAAAGTGGTACCACCAGGTCGTTCCTCAGGCGTGACATGTCTGCAGTGGCGACCAAGGTTGAAGTACAGAGACTGCTGGAGCCGGGGAAGGTGAGTGAAGCCGGCCACCGGACCCTGGAGAGGCATGGGTGCACCCGCGATCCGAGCCAGGGATCGCGGGAGCACCCGTGACAGTACTCCCCCTCCCCTTTGGCCTCCCCCTCTTCTTCTTGGTCCCAAGAAATCTCTGGAGGAGAGTCCGATCCAAAATGTTCTCTTCAGGCTCCCAAGATCTATCCTCCGGCCCGAACCCCTTCCAGTCTACAAGATAGAACCGCTTACCCCTCATGATCTTCATCTTCAGAACTTCCTTAACTTCATAGACATCTGGGGAAACCGCTACAGGAGCAGGAGGAGGGGATTGCTGGGAGAAGTGATTCAAGATGATTGGCTTCAGGAGGGAGACATGGAAGGAGTTTGGGATGCGCATAGATGGAGGAAGGCGGAGCTTGTAGGCCACGGGGTTGATACGCTTCAGCACCTCAAATGGACCCAGATAGCGAGGGCCAAGCTTGTAGCTGGTAATCTTCAGCTGGACATATTTTGAAGACAGCCACACTTTATCACCTGGAGAGAAGATGGGAGGAGGCCTGCGTTTCTTGTCAGCCTGGAGCTTGGTACGAGTGGAAGCCTGCCGCAATGAAAGGCGAGTCTGCTCCCAGATGGTCTTCAGATCGCGTATCAACTATTCAACAGCAGGAACATCCGTAGGCACAGGTAGAGGAAGAGGAGGACGTGGATATTGTCCATAAACGATGAAGAAGGGAGAAGCACAAGAATTTTCAGAGTTCGGGGAATTGTATAAGAAATCCGCCCATGGCAATAAAGCGGACCAGTCGTCTTGGCGAGCAGAGACGAAATGGCGAAGGTAGCAGCCTAGAGTTTGGTTGACTCTCTCTACCTGTCCATTAGACTGCGGATGGTATGCAGAAGAGAAGTCCAGTTTCACCTGTAGCTGATTACACAGAGATCGCCAGAAGCAAGAGACAAACTGAACCCCTCGATCCGAAATGATGAGCAACGGAAGTCCATGCAGCCGAAAGATGTTGAAAAAGAATAGGCTGGCAAGGTGCGGAGCAGACGGCAGACCAGGCAATGGAACGAAATGGGACATTTTTGAGAACCGGTCGGTTACCACCCAGATGCCAGTATTCCCAGAGGACAGTGGAAGGTCTGTAATAAAGTCCATGGCCATGTGAGTCCACGGGCTGCTGGGTATCGGCAACGGCATCAGGAGACCAGCAGGTTTGAGGTGTGATGGCTTGTTATGAGCACAGGAAATACAGGAACCCACGAAATCTCGCACATCTTTGGCCAGGTCTGGCCACCAATAGTAATGGGAAATAGAACACTGTACCCCAGGGTGTCCAGCCACACGAGAGCAATATCCCCAAGTCAGAATTCTCCTACGTAGGGCAGGTCGAACATATGTCTTGCCTGGTGGAAGCTGCCAGAGGTCCACTGAAGCAGCAAGAACCAGCCGTTCCGGAGGAACAATATGACTAGGAGCAGGATCTTCTCCAACCACATCTGAAGCACGAGAAAGAGCATCGGCTTTAATGTTCTTCTCTGCAGGGCGGAAATGTATGAGAAAATCAAATCGGGTCAAGTATAAATATGGACCAGATGACGAGCTCCTTCCAGAAGATAGCGCCATTCCTCCAAAGCTAGCTTTATGGCCAAGAGTTCCCGATCTCCAATGGAATAATTCCTTTCGGGAGGTGTGAACGTCTTTGAGAAGAAACCGCATGTGAAGGTACGACCTTTTGGCCCCTTCTGGGTAAGGACGGCCCCAGCACCAATGGATGAGGCATCAACCTCTAACTGGAAAGGCTTTTCCGTGTCAAGCCTTGTGAGTACAGGCGCAGAGGCAAAAGCAGACTTCAACCTAGTGAAGGCATCTTCAGCAGCCGGAGGCCATTGTCTTGGATTAGCATTCTTCTTAGTCAATGTCACGATGGGAGCCACAAGAGAGGAGAAGTGGGGAATAAATTGTTGATAATAGTTGGCGAAGCCCAAAAATCTCTGTGTGGCACGTAACCCCACTGGGCGAGGCCACTGAAGTACAGCTGCCAACTTGGAAGGATCCATTTGAAGGCCTTTATCAGAAATTACATATCCCAGAAACGGAAGACTACTCTGGTGAAATAAGCATTTCTCGAGTTTGGCATATAAACGGTTGCGCCTGAGGACCTGTCAGACATGGATGTGGTGAGACTGTAGGTCTGGGGAAAAAACTAAAATGTAGTCCAGGTAGACTATGACACAAGAGTAGAGCAAGTCTCTGAAGATGTCATTAACAAATTCTTGGAAAACAGTTGGAGCATTGCGGGGTCCAAAGGGCATTACCAGATACTCAAAAGGTCTGTCACGGATATTGAAAGCTGTCTTCCACTCGTCGCCTTCCCGAATACGGATGAGGTTGTATGCCCCTCGGAGATGCAGCTTGGTGAAAACCTTGGCACCCCGGAGTCGGTCAAAGAGTTCAGTGATGAGAGGTAACGAGTAGTGGTTTTTTACCGTGACTTTATTGAGACCGCGGTAATCTATGCACAGACGGAGGGAACCATCCTACTTGGATACAAAGAAGAAGCCAGCACCAGTGGGAGAAGAAGACTTCCGGATGAAACCCTTTTGCAAATTCTCCTTAATATAGGCAGACATAGCCTCGGTCTCAGGCACCGACAACGGGTATACTCGTCCTCGTGGAGGAGACATACCTGGCAGCAGGTCAATGGGACAGTCATAGGGGCGGTGTGGAGGCAGGACCTCTGCTTGTTTTTCAGAAAAAACATCAGCATAGTCTCGGTAGCATGCTGGAAGATTCTTCAGAGGCTTGTCAACCCGGGTAGTTGGCAAGACAGATACTGGGTGAGGAACTTCTAGGCAATGAGACTGACAGTCCAGACCCCAATGGAGAACTTCTCCCGTCTACCAATTAAGGACGGGTGCGTGACAATCTCGTGGTCGAAGTCCAGGCACAGGGTCAGGGCAGGCGGCAGAGATGCGAAGTCAGACTCCGGTCCGGGGTCAGCAACAGGAGGTCCAAGCGGAAGGTTATGGGAACACAGCACACAGGACAGCAGCACGGAGGAACACTGGTACCAGGGAACACGGAGGAGCTCAGGTAACACTGGAACACAGAGGGACTCAGGAACGCAGGAGACACAGGAACGCAGGGGCACAGGAATCTCAAGCAAATTGCAGAATAGCTTTCTCTCAGGCTGTGAGGCACAAAGATCCGGCAAGGGCTTGCAGGAAGAGGCAGGCTTATATAGAGTTAATGAAATGGCCAGCGCTTTAAATCTTAGCGAGACGGCGCTCGCGCGCCCTAGAAGAAGGGGACGCACGCGCCAAGCCGCGGGAGCTGCAGAGGACGCCGCTGGAGCCGGGGAAGGTGAGTGAAGCCGGCAACCGGACCATATACAATTTTACAATATTCCATGTAACAGCTTAAATGCTGTGATGCGATTTTTTAAGCTGTTACATGGAATATTGTAAAGTTGGATATGGTCCTGAAATAAAGCGAGAAGAAATTTTTATTTGACAAAGTGTTTGAGCATCATTGTCCTGTTTGCTGGATCAACAAACCAGAAGTGATTGTGTTGATCTGATTCTGTGTCCTGATTGGCTGGGCTGTTTGTGCACATTCATGTGGATGCCCTCATTGCCTCAGTGCCCTTAGCTGATGTCACAACCATGAAGTCCCATTCACTGCAGGAAAAGCGGAGAGGATTTTACAGATAGGGCTGATAGATATATGAGACTGTATCTCAGAATAGGAATAAGTCGGCAGCAGGATACAGGTATCACTGCAGAGGAGAACAGGCTACTGCACTGCCCTCCACCCCCGGTTTGCATCTATATAATAAGGTTAGATTATCATATGGATACGTATGGGAATGAGGGCAGTGCAGGAGCCTGTATACAGGGATCACAGCCCGGCACAGCATGGAGGGAGAGACCGGCCCATCAGCTGTTTGAGGGCTACGGCCCACAGAGAATCCTCCTGCTGAACTCTATGGCCAATCAGCGCACAGAGGCAGCGGCACATGAAGGGTTAATCATTATGGTAATGGATCTTCCTCTTCACATGAGAAATCTTAGTGTTTTCAGGAGCTGGTTGGGTGTCTCCCGGTGGTGTTGGGTGTAGCTGACATTGGGTCTAACTGTTCAAACCGGGAATGTGGCTCATTATGAAGGGACAGTCACGACAAGACTATTTTTTAGGGTAGAAATATGAACATTGGAGAATGTTGTTTACATATTCATGGCCATATATATATGTATATATGTATGTAGGGATTTCCCCCAACAGTCCTGGTTTCTGAGGAACAGTCCAAATCCTTAGGGTCTATTCCACCGTTCTGTGTGGAGAAGGGAGCCTCAGTTTCCCACTTCACCATTGAGCAGGAGTGATGACACCAATATATTACTGCCCTCTGAGCCACACACAGAAGTGGCAAGGGGTTACCGGGCCTAGGTGGGTATTAGTTTTTGGTTATGAAGGGGGTACATGAAATGGGGGCATTATAAGAATTGGGTGCACAAAAGTTGTACATTATCCGAGGGGGGGGGGCACAATAGTGAGTATTTTAAGTGGGGGGCACATTATGGTGTTGTTTAGGGTGGTGACAAATAAGAATTGGGCATTTTACAGTTTAGGGGCATTCTATAACATGCAAGTCACAATAATTGGGGCATTATATTGTGTGGGAGTAGAGGAAGGGGCATTATACTGTGTGGATAGGCCATAAGTAGACATTACACCAAGTGGAAGTCCATAGGGGTGGCCAAAGACAGTTTGTAGGTTGTAAGGGGAGGAAGGTATTATTGTGTGGGGACATTAGGATATGGGTTCAGGGTGGATTAAAAGACATGTTCTGAAAACTTTTAAAAAGTTCTGACTTGGAGCTAAGACTCTCAGAAATAATCCATCATCACAGCTGCCAAGTAAATGTAAATGTAAGCTACCGGTGACATCATACATGTAGAGACTCGTCTTCTAGACCAAAATAACATCTTACATATATCCATGATATGGGTAATTGACTTGAAACACAAATATCATTAATATATCCAAAAATCAGGCACTTGGGAAAGTATCGCACATTTTTGAGCCCTGGAAGCTGTACACCCAGCTGCACTCCCAGCTAGTAAGTCGGCCAACCGAGTGAACACCTCAAATCTCAAATCTTCCACCATTCTGCCTGCTGTGACTTGAAATTAAATATAAAATACAAAGAAAAAACATAACATTCAGTTAGGTGTATCCACCAACACTTTACTCCTGAAGAGCTTTTCATAATTTGGTTGTTGTTTCTGTCTCCTTAGGATTCCGGAGATCCCCACACCATTGAAGCCATACTGCGAGCACCTGCTGAAAACAATGATGGAGAGATTGACTTTAAGGAATTTTTAGAACTTGTAGCAAAAGTTGCTGTTGCTTATTTTGAAGCTCTGAGGTCCAAGAAACATCCTCAAAAACATGTGAATTAACCCCAAAACAAGATTGAACCAAGAGAGAGGGCTCAACCCAAGCTCAAATCCTCAAACATGACAAAACCCAGAAAGAAGATCCAACTGAGAAAAGTGAGCCAACTCAAAGACAAGCTCTAACCCAAAATCAAGACCCAAACCAGATGAAGGACCCAATACTGAAACAGGACCCAACAGAGAAACAAAACCCAATCCACAAACAAAATCAAAACGAAAAACAAGATGCAGCCCCAAAATGTGATTCATTCCAAAAATAAGACCCAACCCAAAAAACAGAACCAACCAAGGAACAAGATTCCAGACAAAAATAAGAACCAACAGAGATAAAACACTGAAGCACAAGAAGCACAAACTAAGAAAGAAGGAACAAACAAAAAACAATGTTCAGTTCTTCTGCAAGATCAGACCCAAAAACAAGACCAAACCGAGAAACAAGAACCTATCCAAAAACAAGATCCAGCTCAGAAACAAGAACAAATCGAGAAGAAAGACCCAAACCAGAAATAACACTTTATAAGGAAGGAAGACTCCACTCAGCAAACCAAGAGCATAATTCAGCTCATGAGCCTGACCCTCAAACTGGCTCCAACCCAAAAGAAGATCCAACCAAACAAGACTCAACTCATCTAACTGAAAACATGATTCAGCTGTTCAGCCGAATGTGAAAATCAAGCATGGCCTGACCCTAAAACTGGGCCAAACCCAAAAAGAAGAGAAGTCACAAAAAGAAAATCTACCTGAGAAACAGGAACAAGAATCCAATCAAATTGACCAAAAAAGAGAACCTAACCCAGAAAAACCCAACCAAAATGGAAGATCCGTCTAAGATAAAAGACTCAACTAAAAAAGGAGACCCAATTCAAAAGCAAGACCCCATCATAAAGGAGAAACCAGTCATTTTGAAAGATCCTAAAACAAGATGTGACTGTAAATAGGACTAAAAAAGAGGACGCCGCTCTGAGTGAGGACCTAAGCAAGAAAGAAGACACAGCTCAGAACCAATGCTCTGTACAAAAAGATCCAAAGCAGAAACCAGATCCAACAAAGAAGCAATGTTCAGCCCTCATGCAAGATATGACCCAGAAGCATGACTGGACATTAAAGCAGGATCCAATCCAAAAAGATGACCCAAACAAAAAGGAAGATCCAACTGAGAAAAAAGACCCAACCAAAAAAGATGACCCAACTCAGACGCAAGAAACAACCAAAACAGAAGATCAAACTGAGAAAAAAGACCCAACCAAAAAAGATGACCCAACTCAAAAGCAAGAAACGACCAAAACAGAAGATCAAACTGAGAAACATTACCCAACCAAAACAGAAGACCCGACTCAGCAACAAGACCCAACCAAAGAAAAGACCTGATTATTCAGAAAAATAGACTAATGAAAGTGGACCCAGCTCTGAAAGGGGACCGAAGCAAAGAGAAGACCCGGGTCAGAAACAAGTGGACACTGAAGAAGGATCCAAAAAGATGACCCAAACCAAGAGGAAGACCCAACTCAGAAAAAAGACCCAACTAAAAAGAAGACTCAACCTCAGTCTAATAAAATCACTGTCACCAGTCAGTCCTTGGTGTTTGTATAATCACTGCCACCAGTCAGTCCTCAGTCTAGTATAATCACTGCCACCAGTCAGTACTCAGTATAGTATAATCACTGTCACCAGTCAGTCCTCAGTCTAGTATAATCACTTCCACCAGTCAGTACTCAGTATAGTATAATCACTGCCACCAGTCAGTCCTCAGTCTAGTATAATCACTGCCACCAGTTAGTCCTCAGTCTAGTATAATCACTGCCACCAGTCAGTCCTCAGTCTAGTATAATCACTACCACCAGTCAGTCCACAGTCTAGTATAATCACTGTCACCAGTCAGTCCTTGGTGTTTGTATAATCACTGTCACCAGTCAGTCCTCAGTCTAGTATTATCACTGTCACCAGTCAGTCCTCTGTCTAGTATAATCACTGTCATCAGTCATTCCTCAGTCTAGTATATACACTGCCACCAGTCAGTCCTCAGTCTAGTATAATCACTGTCACCAGTCAGTCCTCAGTCTAGTATAATCACTGTCACCAGTCAGTACTCAGTCTAGTATAATCACTGCCACCAGTCAGTCCTCAGTCTAGTATAATCACTGTCACCAGTCAGTCCTCAGTCTAGTATAATCACTGTCACCAGTCAGTCCTCTGTCTAGTATAATCACTGGCAACAGTCAGTCCTCTGTCTAGTATAATCACTGGCAACAGTCAGTCCTCTGTCTAGTATAATCACTACCACCAGTCAGTCATCAGTCTAGTATAATCACTACCACCAGTCAGTCCTCAGTCTAGTATAATCACTGGCACCAGTCAGTCCTCAGTCTAGTATAATCACTGGCAACAGTCAGTCCTCAGTCTAGTATAATCACTGGCACCAGTCAGTCCTCAGTCTAGTATAATCACTGCTACCAGTTAGTCCTCAGTCTAGTATAATCACTACCACCAGTCAGTCCTCAGTCTAGTATAATCACTGGCAACAGTCAGTCCTCAGTCTAGTATAATCACTGCTACCAGTTAGTCCTCAGTCTAGTATAATCACTACCACCAGTCAGTCCTCAGTCTAGTATAATCACTGCCACCAGTCAGTCCTCAGTCTAGTATAATCACTACCACCAGTCAGTCCTCAGTCTAGTATAATCATTGTCACCAGTCAGTTCTCAGTCTAGTATAATCACTGGCACCAGTCAGTCCTCAGTCTAGTATAATCACTGGCACCAGTCAGTCCTCTGTCTAGTATAATCACTACCACCAGTCAGTCATCAGTCTAGTATAATCATTGTCACCAGTCAGTTCTCAGTCTAGTATAATCACTGGCACCAGTCAGTCCTCAGTCTAGTATAATCACTGGCACCAGTCAGTCCTCTGTCTAGTATAATCACTACCACCAGTCAGTCATCAGTCTAGTATAATCATTGTCACCAGTCAGTCCTTGGTGTTTGTATAATCGCTGTCATCAGTCAGTCCTCAGTCTAGTATAATAACTGTTACCAGTCAGTCCTCAGTCTAGTATAATCACTGGCACCAGTCATTCCTCAGTCTAGTATAATCACTGCCACCAGTCAGTCCTCAGTCTAGTATAATCACTGCCACCAGTCAGTCCTCAGTCTATTATAATCACTGTTACCAGTCAGTCCTCAGACTAGTATAATCACTACCACCAGTCAGTCCTTGGTGTCTGTATAATCACTGTCACCAGTCAGTTCTCAGTCTAGTATAATCACTGTCACCAGTCAGTCCTCAGTCTAGTATAATCACTGTTACCAGTCAGTCCTCAGTCTAGTATAATCACTGCCACCAGTCAGTCCTCAGTCTAGTATAATCACTGCCACCAGTCAGTCCTCAGTCTAGTATAATCACTGCCACCAGTCAGTCCTCAGTGTCATATAATCACTACCACCAATTGTTCCTCAGTTTAGTATCACCACCAGTCGGTCCTCAGTGTAGTATAATCTCTACCACTAAACTGTACACAGTAGCTGCCCGCTCTGTTTTTGCTTCATTAGGGCCTGATGTAGCCTCTGAACCCAGGCTGGTGCTGGCTGATATGTTCAATCCTGCACCTCTGTTTTGAGACCCCATTCCCATTGTAGTGGCAACGTCTGGAGGCAGCCGGGGCCCAGAATACTGGAGTGACTGGCGGTTCCGGCCTGGGGCACGCTGTGGTCACGGTGCTTGGTATGGGGACCGGAGGACTGTCCTACAGCCTGGCCGCTCTCCAGCAGGTGGTGTGTGCAAGAAATATGGAGGGAGAGGCTGAGGTACTGAATCTCCCTGGGGCAACCCCTGAGTGTCTGTAAAATAAGTCCCTGGGTAATGGATGGGGAGCCCGTGGTGGTAACAGCCGTATCCAGGGCCTCAGATGGAGGCAACGTTGTGCAAATCAACTTATGGATCTTTATTGAACAGGTAGGTATAATACATACGGTATACCTGCCATCTGACTGTCTTACCCTCTAGGTTTTAGGCGCAAGCCTGTGGTCAGGAGTTTGACATAAAGATGGTCTGACACAGTCTTAGCTACATCCCTGCAAAGTCTAAAGAAAGAGGTTATATGCAAACTGACTTAAGTTGTGCAAAAACAGTAATCACAGTGGCTTTACCAGCCCAATGGGTGCACAGCTTAAAGGAAACCTACCAGTTAGAATGGTAGGGGTAAGCAGTAAGTACCGAGCACCAGCTCAGGGTGAGCTCAGGGTGAGCTGGTGCCGGTACTTACTTTCATTAGTGTTATTAACTGCTGTATCGCGGTTTTAACACTTTTTAAACTTTAGAGCAGAAAAGGCTTCGGCGGTGCGTGCGCACGCCTACATAGGAAATGCCGGAAATATTGCACGCGCACGGTCACGCCCAGCGCCGAAGCCTCTTCTGCTCTAAAGTTTAAAAAGTGTTAAAACCCTGATACAGCAGTTAATAACACATATGAAAGCTCACCCTGAGCTGGTGCTCGGTACTTACTGCTTACCCCTACCATTCTAACTGGTAGGTTTCCTTTAAAACGTTACCATGACGTTACTGGAAGCAGCACTGCTACCTTGGGTTGCAAGGCACACCATGTATTGTCTACACTGGGAAAGAAGCCTTTGCTTCATCGTTTAAGTGCTAATAAAGCTGGGTGAACACTGAATTGCTGGTTTTCTTTGTTGAAACTGTTCTGTACGTTATCTGAAAGACGTTTTACATTTTTAGTTGCTCAGAAGTAGGAGTGCCGAGCTCCGGGGCATCATCCTCATCAGCCGGTGGATCTGTAGAGCCCATCCTCATGGACGGATCTAAGAACAAGTAGATGGGCCCTCGAGCTAGTGCCATTGCTCCATCTGTAGCCTCCAACTCTTCTGGAGCCGGGTCATCACCCCACTGAGAAGGAATCGCTGGGAGGTCACCCCTCACCGGAACTTCTGGATCTGCTTCATCCTCAGCGGCTTCTTTGGCCATGGAAGACCCTTGAGAGCCGCACATACTTGCCACTGGAGAGTGTTTACCTGGACCAGTCCATGGATGGCATTGGGGCCTGTGCTTATGATGGCGGTAGACGGGGCACTCACAGGGGTCACTGTTTGGGGCACTGCAGATTGGGGAACAGCTGAAAGATGCAGCCAGGAATGCTCATTGTACAGATCCTTGTAGGCCTTTCTCTTGGGATCTGGAATCCAGAGGAGGCAGTCGGGGCCCAGAATACCGGAGTGGCTGGCGGTTGCGGCCAAGGGTGCGCTGTGGTCATGGTGCTTAGTATGGGGACTGGAGGGCTGTCCTACAGCCTGGCAGGTCTCCAGCAGGTGGTGTCTGTAAGATATGTCCCTGGGTGATGGATGGGGAGCCTGTGGTGGTAACAGCTGTATCCAGGGATCAGACGGAGGCAACGTTGTGCAAATCAACTCACGGTTCTTTATTGAACAGGTAGCAGCCAACTGGCCAGAGCAATGAAACAGAAGATCTAGATTCAGATACTGGAGTGGTCGTGGAGAGTGGTCCGCAGAAATAGTGCTCCAGCCTGGCAGTAGGTGCTGGGATAATGGAGATGGAGCTGTGTCCAAACTGTGGAAGCTGCAGCTCTGGATTAGAGTCTCCTGACTTTGTTCCCGAAATTGGTTTCTGTATTAGCAATGAAGGTGTGCTCCACACTATCTCTTCACTCTCAGACTCCTGTAGTCTGGACTGCTGACAGACTCTGAAGGACAGACTCCTGAGAAGGAGCATGAGGTCTGGACTGCCTGTATGCTGGCAGGGGTATTGGAATCCCTTAAATCTGGTCTTTGATGTTGCTAAGGTAGACTGGGCATCAGTGGAGGGCAGAATGGTGGAAATGTTATGTTCTCCTGGAGGTTGTATGTTCTCCTGGAGGTTATATGTTCTCCTGGAGGTTGTATGTTTTCCTGGAGGTTATAGGTTCTCCTGGAGGTTATATGTTCTCCTGGAAGTTATATGTTCTCCTGGAGGTTGTATGTTCTCTTGGAGGTTGTATGTTATTCAGGAGGTTGTATGTTCTCCTGGAGGTTGTATGTTATTCGGGAGGTTGTGTGTTCTCCTGGAGGTTGTATGTTATTCGGGAGGTTGTATGTTCTCCTGGAGGTTGTATGTTCTCCTGGAGGTTATATGTTCTCCTGGAGGTTGTATGTTCTCCTGGAGGTTATATGTTCTCCTGTAGGTTGTATGTTATTCGGGAGGTTATATGTTCTCCTGGAGGTTGTATGTTTTCCTGGAGGTTATAGGTTCTCCTGGAGGTTATATGTTCTCCTGGAGGTTATATGTTCTCCTGGAGGTTGTATGTTCTCTTGGAGGTTGTATGTTATTCAGGAGGTTATATGTTCTCCTGGAGGTTGTATGTTATTCGGGAGGTTGTGTGTTATTCGGGAGGTTGTATGTTCTCCTGGAGGTTGTATGTTCAGCTGGAGGTTGTATGTTATTCGGGAGGTTATATGTTCTCCTTGAGGTTGTATGTTCTCCTGGAGGTTGTATGTTCTCCGGGAGGTTGTATGTTCTCCTGGAGGTTGTATGTTCTCCTGGAGGTTATATGTTCTCCGGGAGGTTATATGTTCTCCTGGAGGTTGTATGTTCTCCTGGAGGTTGTATGTTCTCCTGGAGGTTGTATGTTATTCGGCAGGTTATATGTTCTCCTAGAGGTTGTGTGTTCTCCTGTAGGTTGTATGTTATTCGAGAGGTAAAAAGTTCTCCTGGAGGTTATATGTTCTCCTGGAGGTTGTATGTTCTCCTAGAGGTTGTATGTTCTCCTGGAGTTTGTATGTTATTGGGGAGGTTGTATGTTATTGGGGAGGTTGTATGTTATTCGGGAGGTTATATGTTCTCCTGGAGGTTGTATGTTATTCGGGAGGTTGTATGTTCTCCTGGAGGTTGTATGTTATTCGGGAGGTTGTATGTTATTCGGGAGGTTGTATGTTCTCCTGGAGGTTGTATGTTCTCCTGGAGGTTGTATGTTATTCGGGAGGTTGTATGTTCTCCTGGAGGTTGTATGTTATTCGGGAGGTTGTATGTTCTCCTGGAGGTTGTATGTTATTCGGGAGGTTATATGTTCTCCTGGAGGTTGTATGTTATTCGGGAGGTTGTATGTTCTCCTGGAGGTTGTATGTTATTCGGGAGGTTGTATGTTCTCCTGGAGGTTGTATGTTATTCGGGAGGTTGTATGTTCCCCTGGAGGTTGTATGTTATTCGGGAGGTTGTATGTTCTCCTGGAGGTTATTTGTTATTCGGGAGGTTATATGTTCTCCTGGAGGTTGTATGTTATTCGGGAGGTTGTATGTTCTCCTGGAGGTTGTATGTTATTCAGGAGGTTGTATGTTCTCCTGGAGGTTATATGTTCTCCTGGAGGTTGTATGTTATTCGGGAGGTTATATGTTCTCCTGGATTGTCTAGATGTAAGAGAAGAGCAATCAGAGTCTGTCACTCGACTACAGAATTTTTGTGATAACTATAATGATCAGTGTACATTGCTAACTCTTAGACAGTTAGAAACAGAATCTAAACCAGTCTCCGACCAGGTACCGAAACCTTTCCAGCTTGCCAACCCTGAATATTATCCGTTAATGTCTAGAACACCAGAGCTGGACAGGTTTCAGGAACTGGTGGAACAAGAACTTACATCCTTAAAAAATTCCATACATAACTCTTCTAGATATTCCAACTTAACACACAAGGAACAAAAAGCATTACAAACTCTGAGGGAAAACAAAGACCTATTAATAAGGCCTGCGGATAAGGGGGGCGCTATTATAGCAATGAATGCCACACTTTACAGAACACTCAATCAGGAATTACTAAATGATATTTCTACCTATCACAAACTCCCTAATGATCCTACCCCTGACTACAAAGTCGCCTTAAAACAACTCCTAGAAGAAGGTTTTCAAACAGGAGCAATTAGTATGAAACTAAGGGACTCACTGTATGTGGAACATCCAGTGGTCCCCATCTTTCATTCTTTCCCAAAAATCCATAAGGATTGTTTTCCTCCACCATTACGACCTATAGTAGCAGGTATTGGATCTCTAGGGGAAAAACTTGGAGAGTGGCTAGACTCTTACTTGCAGCCCCTAACAAAAATCACTCCTAGTTTCCTCAGAGACACACCCCATCTCCTACAAATACTCAATAACATGAGAAACCTTGAGGAATGCAGCCTAGCTACAAGCGATGTAGTGGCTCTCTATCCCTCTCTTCCCCATCACCTAAGTATCAGGGTATTGGAAAAACATTTAGAAATGTATAGTACCTATAGTACACAGCTGAAAACGTTTATTGTCATGGTTACTACATTCCTATTGAAAAATAATTATTTCCTATTTGACGGAGAATTTTATTTGCAGGTGAGGGGGGCCCCTATGGGAGCCAGATTTTCCCCCTCACTTGCAAATATCTACATGACAACTTGGGAAGAACGTTTTGTGTTTTCCTCGTCGAATCCCTACAAAGATAATATTAGATGGATGGGCAGATTTATTGACGATCTCATATGGTTATGGCAAGGTACCCCTGAAACATTCCAAGACATGCTAACTTGGATCAATTCCAACAACATGAACCTTAAACTTACCTTTGACATGGGGAATCCGTGCATCAACTTTCTTGATGTGAAATTACACATTGATAATGGTAACATTGTAGTAACACCTTATAGGAAACCCATAGCGGGTAATTCTATTTTACTGTCCTCATCCAGTCACCCAAAACATGTGACTAATAACATTTCATATGGAGAGTTTGTCAGACTTAAAAGAAATTGCTCCAACGATGAAATCTTCACAAGAGAAGCAGCCCTTGTCGCAGAGAGACTAAAGGAGAGAGGATATAGTAATCATTTGATTACAACATCTCTCAATAAAGTAAAGAAAAAACCCAGATCCCAACTTCTATACAAAAAACATGACAAACCTACAGATTACAAATCTCAACAAATTACCTTTTCCACACAATTTAATAATCAATTCCACAATATCAAACGGATAGTTAAAAAATACTTACCTGTACTCCTTTTAAACAAGGACTATCACGATACTATCAGTCAAGGAGTAAGATTTGTGGCCAAAAAGGGTAAAACCATAGGCTCCACCTTATCACCCAGCCTGTTCATCAGTGACAAAACAGAGAAAGATAGAAGAACGTGGCTAAATTACCCAGGGTGCCATAAATGCGGACACAAACGTTGCAAAGCATGTGAATATATCATGAAGGGGAATTCCTTTACCTCATATAGAACTTTGCACATCTACCCTATAAAAACCTACATTAATTGCAATACTTCTAATATCATCTATTTGGCGTCCTGCACTCTGTGCAGAATACAATACGTAGGCTGCACAACCTGTCCAGCTAAAGTTCGTATTAGACGACACTTGTCAGACGTAACGAACAATTCATTTAATGTTTCCTCTCTCACCAAACATTTTAGAGATGTGCATGAAGGAGATTTATCCAGTTTTAAATGGACAGGCATAGAGAAGGTCTCCAAGCCCGCCAGAGGTGGAGACCTACAGAAGAAACTTTTGAACAGAGAATCATACTGGATTTTCGTTCTAGAAACCAGACAACCACAAGGGATCAACCATAGACATGACTTGATAACTATTTATTAATATAGCATGTACCTCGTAATATGTATCGTAAACATCTATGTTTCTCCTAATGGTATTGATACATCTAAACCATGGATCACACTTGATCCGTTATTTGCAGTATGAACACATTTCCTTGTGGATAGGGTTAAATTCACTTACCCCTCCCTCCTTGTTTGCGATTTTGGTCATGTGACCATCATCGCTGGTTTTATATAAAGAGTCACTACTCTATGTGTTATATGAGATCAAGACTAAGGCTGTATAGCCGAAACGCGTCGATCGTTTATTTCTTCTATGTGAACACAACTGATGTATTGTTGCACCAATAAAGCAAGATTTTTTACCGGACAAGAGTTTGCGCTGGAAATCCTTTTTCTATTGGACTATACTTTGCCCTTGCCTTGGGCGTTTCCGTGATTGCAGCTCTCCGGCCTGTGTAAATGGAGTGAGTAGAGCCGATTTGAACTTTGTATGTTCTCCTGGAGGTTGTATGTTCTCCTGGAGGTTGTATGTTCTCCTGGAGGTTGTATGTTATTCAGGAGGTTGTATGTTCTCCTGGAGGTTATATGTTCTCCTGGAGGTTGTATGTTCTCCTGGAGGTTGTATGTTCTCCTGGAGGTTATATGTTCTCCTGGAGGTTGTATGTTCTCCTGGAGGTTGTATGTTCTCCTGGAGGTTGTATGTTATACGGGAGGTTGTATGTTCTCCTAGAGGTTATATGTTCTCCTTGAGGTTATTTGTTATTCGGGAGGTTATATGTTCTCCTGGAGGTTGTATGTTCTCCTGGAGGTTGTATGTTCTCCTGGAGGTTATATGTTCTCCTGGAGGTTGTATGTTCTCCTGGAGGTTATATGTTCTCCTGTAGGTTATATGTTCTCCTGGAGGTTGTACGTTCTCCTGGAGATTATATGTTCTCCTGGAGGTTATATGTTCTCCTGGAGGTTGTATGTTTTCCTGGAGGTTATATGTTCTCCTGGAGGTTATATGTTCTCCTGGAGGTTGTATGTTATTTGGGAGATTATATGTTCTCCTGGAGGGTGTATGTTCTCCTGGAGGTTGTATGTTCTCCAGTAGGTTGCATGTTATTCGGGAGGTTATATGTTCTCCTGGAGGTTATATGTTCTCCTGGAGGTTGTATGTTCCCCTGGAGGTTATATGTTCTCTGGGAGGTTGTATGTTCTCTTGGAGGTTATATGTTCTCCTGGAGGTTATATGTTCTCCTAGAGGTTGTATGTTCTCCGGGAGGTAATATGTTCTCCTGGAGGTTGTATGTTCTCTGGGAGGTTGTATGTTCTCCTTGAGGTTGTTTGTTCTCCTGGAGGTTGTATGTTCTCCTGGAGGTTATATGTTCTCCTGGAGGTTGTATGTTCTCTGGGAGGTTGTATGTTCTCTGGGAGGTTTTATGTTCTCCTGGAGGTTGCATGTTCTCCTGGAGGTTATATGTTCTCCTAGAGGTTGTATGTTCTCCGGGAGGTTATATGTTATCCGGGAGGTTGTATGTTCTCTGGGAGGTTTTATGTTCTCCTGGAGGTTATATGTTCTCCTGGAGGTTATATGTTATTCGGGAGGTTGTATGTTCCCCTGGAGGTTGTATGTTATACGGGAGGTTGTATGTTCTCCTGGAGGTTATATGTTCTCCTGGAGGTTGTATGTTATCCAGGAGGTTATATGTTCTCCTGGAGGTTGTATGTTCTCCTAAAGGTTTCTATGTTCTCCTGCAGGTTGTATGTTCTCCTGGAGGTTGTATGTTCTCCTGTAGGTTATATGTTCTCCTGGAGGTTATATGTTATTCGGGAGGTTGTATGTTCCCCTGGAGGTTGTATGTTATACGGGAGGTTGTATGTTCTCCTGGAGGTTATATGTTCTCCTGGAGGTTGTATGTTATCCAGGAGGTTATATGTTCTCCTGGAGGTTATATGTTCTCCGGGAGGTTATATGTTCTCCTTGAGGTTGTATGTTCTCCGGGAGGTTATATGTTCTCCTGGAGGTTATATGTTCTCCTGGAGGTTGTATGTTCTCCTGGAGGTTATATGTTCTCCTGGAGGTTATATGTTCTCCTGGAGGTTATATGTTCTCCTGGAGGTTGTATGTTCTCCTGGAGGTTGTATGTTCTCCTGGAGGTTATATGTTCTCCTGGAGGTTGTATGTTCTCCTGGAGGTTATATGTTCTCCTGGAGGTTGTATGTTCTCCTGGAGGTTGTATGTTCTCTGGGAGGTTATATGTTCTCCTAGAGGTTGTATGTTTTCCTGGAGGTTGTATGTTCTCCTGGAGGTTATATGTTCTCCTGGAGGTTATATGTTCTCCTGGAGGTTGTATGTTATTCGGGAGGTTATATGTTCTCCTGGAGGTTGTATGTTCTCCTGGAGGTTATATGTTCTCCTGGAGGTTGTATGTTCTCTGGGAGGTTATATGTTCTCCTGGAGGTTGTATGTTCTCCTGGAGGTTATATGTTCTTCAAGTGGTTGTATGTTCTCCTGTAGGTTATATGTTCTCCTGGAGGTTGTATGTTCTCCTGGAGGTTGTATGTTCCCCTGGAGGTTGTATGTTATACGGGAGGTTATATGTTCTCCTGGAGGTTATATGTTCTCCTGGAGGTTGTATGTTCTCCTGGAGGTTGTATGTTCTCCTAGAGGTTATATGTTCTCCTTGAGGTTGTATGTTCTTCTGGAGGTTATATGTTCTCCTGGAGGTTGTACGTTCTCCGGGAGGTTATATGTTATCCGGGAGGTTATATGTTCACCTGGAGGTTGTATGTTCTCCTGGAGGTTATATGTTCTCCTAGAGGTTGTATGTTCTCCTGGAGGTTGTATGTTCTCCTGTAGGTTATATGTTATTCGGGAGGTTGTATGTTCTCCTGGAGGTTGTATGTTATGCGGGAGGTTGTATGTTCTCCTAGAGGTTATATGTTCTCCTGGAGGTTATATGTTATTCGGGAGGTTGTATGTTCCCCTGGAGGTTGTATGTTATACGGGAGGTTGTATGTTCTCCTGGAGGTTATATGTTCTCCTGGAGGTTGTATGTTATCCAGGAGGTTATATGTTCTCCTGGAGGTTGTATGTTCTCCTGGAGGTTATATGTTCTCCTGGAGGTTGTATGTTCTCCTGGAGGTTGTATTTTCTCCTGGAGGTTGTATGTTCTCCTGGAGGTTATATGTTCTCCTGGAGGTTGTATGTTCTC